>NW_006262022.1:19177557-19211562 GCF_000493195.1 Citrus x clementina
CCTAGTCTTGCTTCGTGATATAGCCTTTAACTTTCCTTCTGATTGGGTATTTCGTTGACTTTGACATTTTATATCCAAATAATGTGCCAATTCAACCAAATGGAAATGATTGTGGCTTGTATGTGATGAAGTTTATGGAGACTCCATGTGAGATGTTATTCCCAACTTATAAGGTAACTTAATCATACAATTTATATTTCTTAGTTTGCACAATACTTTAATCAATATTAAATTGTTATTAATTCTATTATATGCAGTATGAATCGGATGAAGAAAGATTTCGTCTTGCGCTACTCCTTGTAAATGGTGATGCAAATGAAGTAAGAGATAGTGTTATACAAAAAGCACTATCATTCCGTGGTCCTAAGACGAATGTTATTGCAACTAGTAAAGTTAGAACTAAAGTTGCTTCTCAAAAAAAACATCGTTCAATTAATAAAGTTAGAACTGTAATTGGTACTGGAGAATATTTGAAGAAACCAGGAAGAAAATCCAATTGATCTGCCTAGTAGAGGTTTAATAAATTTGGTATTGGACGTAATTTGTATTTTGTCACTTTTAATTTTTTTGTCCCCTCAATTGAATTTTATATTCAATGTAAAGTTTTTATTTGGATTACTTAATTTTCTTTTTTAGTTTTTAAGTTTTTGGATTACTCTTTATGAAAATTTTGTGTCTTGTTACTTTCAATTTTTTTTGTCCCCTTTAATTGACCTTTGTATTCGATGTAAAGTTTTTATTTGGATTACTCATTAAGTTTTGTTAGCTTTTGAGTTTATGGTCTCTTCCAATTAAAAACTTTCAAAAAATAATAGCCTGCTTTTTTTTTTTTTGTGTGTGTTTTAAGTTCAGCCTACAAGTGAATGACTGTAAGTCGTTAACTAAAAATCTAAAAATGTCAAATGTCAAATATTCTTCCGCTTCTCATCACCTTCTTTTCCAACCTATAATATGCCAAACAAAAATGCATCAATAAAAATAAATTTAGATAACAGCTAAAATATTCAACCTTTGTAAGAATTATCCTAATATAAATATACCTCATTAAGTACTGGACATTTGCGTCTATTGTGTCCAGGTAATTTGCAATACCCACATTTTTTCAAATTGACGCCTTTATTAAATCTTGCACTAGGAGCACCTTTCGTCTTCACACTTAATGGATCTTTTATAATAGCAACATTTCTCTTCTCACTGGACCATCTACCTCTTTTCTCTTCAAAATTCCCACTCAACTCTAACATTTCAGACTTAAGTTGTGTGATAAGACCCTTTAATTTCAAGTATCCAGCATCTGTCATCGAGGCATAGAAAAATGTGTCTAGTTACAGAAGAAATTTACAGAATCAAATTTTGACTTCGCTTCTTAAAGATATTCACGATTTAGTGCACAAAGGTCACAACCGTCTAGAAACCACACAAGATCCGATGTTTCTGAATTAACTGATATCAATTAACAAGGAATAAAATTAAAAACTATATATCTATAGAAAGATTTATTTTTCAGGAGTTCAAATAATTTTACGGTTTTCTATTTGAAGTTTTCTACATGAAGATATGGCTTAAAGAATGCTGACTGCTCAAAATCACTGAAGCAACCAAGTCTATGATTATCAGAAAACTTGCATGATTAAACTGTACTGATCTAGAATATATGAGATTGCATACTATATATTTTTTGATAGATAAATATGTCTAGTTACAGAAGAAATTTACAGAATCAATTTTCGACTTCGCTTCTTAAAGATATTCACGATTTAGTGCACAAAGGTCACAACCGTCTAGAAACCACACAAGATCCGATGTTTCTGAATTAACTGATATCAATTAACAAGGAATAAAATTACAAACTATATATCTATAGAAAGATTTATTTTTCAGGAGTTCAAATAATTTTACGGTTTTCTATTTGAAGTTGTCTACATGATGGCTGATGTGTTTCAGCAGATATTACAAGAGGAAATATATCTTCTCCCAGTGATGGTTTTGAGAGATCGTCCAACTCATAGAAGCCTAAGTCGATGCCTGTTCCCGAAGGCTGACGAAACTTCTGACCCAATCCTTTCTTAAAGGGAATTTTTGCCGGCATATAAGCTTCAGGAAACAGTGGAACAAACTTACAGTTGGGCTCTTCCTTGGCAAAGTAGAAAACAGTGATGCTGCAGATAAGAAAAGAAAATAAAGAGATATGGCTTAAAGAATGCTGACTGCTCAGAATCACCAAAGCAACCAAGCCTCTGATTATCAGCCAAATTCCATGATTTAACTGTATTGATCTAGAATATATGACATTACATAATATATATGTTTGGATAGATGAATGTATCTAGTTGTGGAAGAAATTTACAGAATCAAGATAGACTAATAATAACTTAATATTAACAAAATTTTTATTGTACATGTTATTTTATCAATTATATTTATTGTAACACTTTATTTGTATCATATGATTTTTATTTGTTATTTTTATCCTATTACTATATTTATATTTATTTAGATTGATTTAGTCAAAAGGTATAATAGTCATTTAGGAAATTAAGAGGGTCTATGTGACTATTTATGAAACTAAAGGAACATGTATAATTATTTTAGCAAATCTTAGGGGTGTGGGTGGTTTTTTCCGAAATTAATATTGATTTAAAATTAAAAAATTAATATTTACCTGTAACCTGTAAGTTACCTGCTCTATTTTAATTAATTATCTAATTATCTATTATATTAAATGAATGATTCAGATTAAAACTCTTATATCTAAGGGTCCACATTAGTTCCACTATCAATACTGTAAAAATAAATACAGCATCATAAAGAAATCCAACTTTGAATTGATAAAGTTGTATTCAACAGCTCTTGAAAAGACTAAGCTGGTCTTCTTTGCATTTGATCACTGGTATTTCAGTTAAGTTTGTCGTTTACTTAAATTTTTCTTGCTTTCAATTTCCACTGTTGTTTTTTTTTTAATAAAATAATTTGTTTAACTAGTCATAGAAATAAGAGAGAAAATGGGCCATTTCTTGACTCAAAGTCAATTATAATTATCAAAACTTGAGCGGACATTGCATGCCTAAATTCCACGCACCCTAAAACGGTTTGATTTGCTTTCACGCGTTCATGATTTTGCATGAAAGAGAGTGCCTCTCGTCTCTTTCCGGACAGTGACTACAGTCATGGAAAAATTATGTTAACGTGACGAATACAAAACGTTATTACATACAAGAATAAGTTTTTGGACCCGAGACTTGAGGGAGGTTCTATCTAATTCTAAAGATTGTAACCAAAGCATTATCCCCAATTTTTTTAAGTTAAATAAAATAAAATTTATGCTTAAGTATAAATAATTTTTTAAAGTTAAATATAAAATAAAATTCATGAACTTCCAAGAAAGAAAGAAGACCCTTCACCTTCTTCGTGACAACAAATGATGTTGATATGACAAATACAAGCGCTAGTACAGGGAACAGCATAAGACCGAGACTTGATAAATATTAAATATATAAAATAAGTGGAGCAAACGAACAGAATAATAGATTTTTATAATATTCTTCATAAAAATCCAAGTTTTGAGCTGGCCCATAAGCTTATCTAGTGAAGTCTGGGTATCCGCGTTGCCCAAGGTTCCGTTTGAATTCAGGCTGTGCTGATATTTATGACATCCGACGGAGAGGAAATATTTTCAGTTGACTAAATTAAATAAAAGTATATTATAATCATATTATATATTAGCAACAAAAATAAAAAGAAATGAAGAAAAACGCATGCAAGACTTAGAGAAGTCAATTAAAAGATGGGAGTATCATCAGTTCAATTGGTTATAAATAGCGTAGAGCCATCCTCTCGTTGTTGCAGAAGAGAGACAGAAAGAGTGTGTGTAGGTGATTATAATTAAGAAGATATAATGTGTGGTTCAAAAAGAGTGTGGGTGAGTGAGTTAATACTCATATTATTAGTAGTAAAAGGGTGGTGGAGTGAGGGATGTTTGGAGCAAGAGAGGTCTGCTCTCCTCCAACTCAGACATTTCTTCAATGATGATCAACGTCTTCAAAACTGGGTAGACGATGAGAATAATTTAGATTGTTGTCAGTGGGAAGGGATTGAGTGCAACAACACCACTGGCAGTGTGATTAAATTAGATCTAGCACAAACTCGAAAATGGGAATCAGCGAAGTGGTATATGAATGCCTCTCTGTTTACTCCCTTTCAACAATTAGAGTCTCTTGATCTAATTGGGAACAATATAGCTGATTGTGTTAAAAACGAAGGTCATTAATTTACTCTATTTTAATTCTTCCTCCTCGTAATTTCTTACATCTATCTGATCCCTTTTGGCTTTTGTTTAATTTGTACGTGATACAATAAAATTATTTTTTTTCAGGTTTGGAGAGGTTATCAAGGTTGAACAACTTGAAGTTTCTTTTTTTAGATGATAACTACTTCAACAACAGCATCTTTTCATCTCTAGGTGGTCTTTCATCACTCAGACACTTATCATTGGCTGTTAATAGATTGAATGGAAGTGATGATATTAAAGGTAAGTAAGCTTCATCCCTTCTCCCGTGTCCCATCTTTGTGGATCTTATTTCATCGACCAGCTGGAAGTATTGATACGAGATCTAGCTAGACTCTTGCTAGTTTAAGCTTCAAGGCTTTGAATATTATAAAAATAGGTTTAAGGAATTATCAATATATGCAATTTTCTATGCTTCTCATAATCAGACACAATTCAATCTAATTATTTCGTATGTCCTCTCTTCAAAAGTAAAGAATTGTACACTAAACGGAAATCGACATTGTAGCTTTTTATTTTTTCTAATGCTCTTTCTTTGTTAACGAGTTTATATCCTGAGAGTGCATTGGATTCAAAAAAAAAAAAGTTTTGATGTTCAAGGTAAGCCATAATAACATGCATCTTATTTATCTGTCTATATCTAAATTTGTGCACTGAATTTAGTATTTTAGTTAGTGTGAAGGGATCAGATATTGGCTTCCATAAACCAACTTGTATTTACTTAATTAATTAATTAACACCATTTAGTATTTAACAAATTAAAATTTCGTGTTTAATTTGTCTTATTTTTTATTTTTTGAAGCAAGAATAAGGTATAGCAGTAGGTAAAGTTGAAATACATATTTATTCCTTACAAATTTAAATTCGTTTTCAGCCAAATATACCTACTTAAAACCACTCAATCATGCCATTGGCAACAGTTTTTTAGGTTTTTCTAGTTAACCGTGTACTTTTTTGCTTATTAATAAAATTCTTTTGTGCTGAGATTTAAAATAAAGAAGGAGAAAATAAGTTATTTAATTAACCTTGTTTTAAGTGTTGGCATAAATGCAGGACTGAATTCCTTGAGTAACTTGGAGGAGCTGGACATGACAGGCAATGCAATCGAAAATCTTGTGGTTCCTAAAGGTATACAAAATGTTCAAATATTAATAATTTGGAGGACAGTTTAATTGATTTGATTAGGGAATGCCCAAATGACACTTACCCAAAATAATTTAATCCAAAATTGTATCCCAAACAGATTTCATAGGTTTGAGGAAGTTGAATACCCTTAATTTAGGGGGAAGCGAAATTCGAATGATAGATGGAAGCAAGGTGTTGCAATCAATAGGATCACTACCGTCCCTCAAAACACTTTGCCTTTCATATACTAATTTTACGGGAACAGTAGTTAATCAAGGTAAGTAAATCTTTTATGTCGAAAATAATTGAATTAATATATATAGCTAAAATTTATTGTTTCTACTTCTTTCTACATAGAATTGCACAATTTCACCAACTTGGAAGAATTGATATTGGGCAAATCTGATCTCCATGTAAGCCAGCTTCTGCCAAGCATCGCATCATTCACTTCGTTAAAGTATTTGTCAATGGGAGGTTGTATACTCACAGGTGCCGTACATGGTCAAGGTAAATTATGGGTATCTGAAGCTTTTAAATTTTTTCTTTTAAATTTTTTATATTTTCACTGTCCAATGGTTCTACCTTCTCTAAATTGTAGGATTCTTGATTAAGGTTAATGAAATTTTTGTTCTGTTATGTTAAGAATATTTCGATCGCTTAGAAGAGTAAAGAAAAATAAGTAAATTAACCCAAAAAAAAAAGAAAAGAACAGGACCGGATTATCCTTATTCCCTTGCATTATGTGATCAATATCAAAATTATAACCATTTCTTGTTTATTGCTTGTAGATTTTCGTAAATTCAAGAATTTGGAAAATCTGGACATGAATCTGGTGTATGTTGACGTCAACACCAGTTTTCTTCAAATTGTCGGTGAATCGATGCCTTCTCTCAAGTTTTTATCACTGACAGATTCAATTCTTAATAAAAACACCATTCTTGATCAAGGTTAATTAATGATTCTCCTTCTCCCTCTCTCGCATCATAACTAAATTTAATTGAGAATATCTATAATGCGAGCTATTTATAAACTTAATGAAAGATGATAAGGAGCCATAATAATGACAAAAATAACTGTAAAATAGTGCACTGTTGTAGTGTTGATTGAAAAATAATGCTAATTTTTTACTTAACATTATAACGCTGTATAATTTTACAGTTATTTTGTTGCCATTACGTCAGATTATACTGTTCAACTATCAGTGATCAAACTTAATTTTTAATGTGTACTTGAAAGATATGTAATTATTTATCTATGTGTACTGAAGGATGAATTATATATTTTTCAGGACTTTGTCAGTTAGTGCATCTGCAAGAGTTACACATCGGCGGTAATGATTTGAGAGGTAGCTTGCCATGGTGCTTGGCAAACATGACATCCCTTCAAGTGTTAGATGCCTCTTCTAATCAACTTACTGGAAACATCTCCCCAGGCCTTTGTGAGTTGGTGTTTCTAAGAGAGTTATCCATTCATAACAATGATTTAAGAGGTAGCTTGCCTTTGTGCATGGCAAATTTGACTTCCCTTCGAGTATTAGATGTCTCTTACAATCAACTTACTGAAAACATCTCATCTTCCCTCATGCATCTAATATCTATGGAAGAGCTCATAATTTCAAATAATCACTTCTTCCAAATCCCTATTTCACTTGAACCACTTTTCAATCTCTCAAAACTCAAGACTTTCGATGGTGAAATATGCGCAAAAACTGAGTCACATTATAATTCTTTGACCCCAAAATTCCAACTGACTTCTATCTCACTATCTGGTTACATAGATGGTGGCACATTTCCCAAATTCTTGTACCATCAGCATGACTTGAAGAATGCTGATCTCTCACACCTTAACTTGAGTGGAAAATTTCCAAATTGGTTGCTAGAAAACAATACGAACTTAGAGACGCTTCTTCTTGCCAACAACTCTCTTTTTGGATCATTTCGGATGCCAATTCATTCCCACCAGAAATTGGCAATATTGAATGTCTCCAACAATTTCTTTCAAGGCCATATTCCGGTGGAAATCGGAACATATCTGCCAGGTTTAACGGATTTAAACTTATCTAGAAATGCTTTCAACAGTAGCATTCCCTCTTCATTTGCTGATATGAAAATGTTGAAAAGGTTGGACATATCCTACAATCAGTTGACTGGTGAAATCCCTGAGCGCATGGCCACGGGTTGCTTCTCATTGGAAATTCTTGCATTGTCAAACAACAGTTTGCAAGGTCATATATTCTCTAAAAAATTTAACTTGACAAATTTGATGAGGTTGCAGTTGGATGGTAATAAATTCATTGGAGAGATCCCAGAAAGCTTATCTAAGTGCTATTTGTTGGCAGGATTGTATCTGAGTGATAATCATCTCTCTGGTGAGATTCCAAGATGGTTGGGTAATTTGTCAATTTTAGAAGATATTATAATGCCCAATAACAATCTGGAAGGACCAATTCCAATCGAGTTCTGTCAGCTTTATTTTCTGACGATTTTAGACCTTTCAAACAATGCTATTTTTGGAACCTTACCATCTTGTTTTAGTCCAGCATCTATTGAACAAGTTCATTTGTCAAAAAACAGGATAGAAGGACGGTTGGAAAGTATAATCCATGACAGCCCCAATTTGGTGACATTAGATCTCAGTTATAATCGCTTACACGGAAGTATTCCAAATCGGATTGAAAGACTACCTAAGTTAAACTACATTCTTTTGGCTAATAATTATATTGAAGGCGAAATACCAGTTCAATTATGCCATTTGAAGGAAGTGCAGTTGATTGATCTTTCTCATAATAATCTATCTGGTCATATTCCTCCTTGCTTGGTTAACACTTCACTTAGTGAAGGTCATCATGAGGCAGTAGCTCCAACTTCTAGTTTGTTGGGTCAACTGCCTGCCTCACCTCCATCTGAATCTGAGGCTGCAAGTGGACCTCCGATGGGAAAGGAAGAAACTGTACAGTTCACAACAAAGAATATGTCCTACTATTATCAAGGAAGAATTTTGACGAGTATGTCTGGGATTGATCTTTCTTGTAACAAACTGACAGGTGAGATTCCTACTCAAATTGGATATCTTACTAGGATTCATGCACTAAATCTATCTCATAACAATTTGACGGGCACAATCCCGACAACATTTTCAAACCTGAAGCAAATCGAAAGCTTGGACCTCTCCTACAACCTACTGCATGGGAAAATCCCTTCTCAGCTCACTGTGCTAACTACATTGGCGGTCTTCAGAGTAGCATACAATAACTTATCAGGCAAAATCCCAGATAGAGTTGCACAATTTTCAACATTTGAGGAAGATAGCTATGAGGGGAATCCTTTTCTTTGTGGATGGCCACTGTCTAAAAGTTGCAATGATAGTGGATTATCAGCAGTGACACCAGAAGCTTACACTGAAAATGAAGAAGGTGATAGTTTAATTGACATGGACAGTTTCTTGATCACTTTTACAGTATCTTATGGAATTGTGATATTAGGAATTATCGGAGTTTTGTACGTAAACCCCTATTGGCGGCGAAGATGGTTTTACCTTGTTGAAGTGTGTATGACCTCTTGCTACTATTTTGTGGCAGACAATCTTGTTCCTAGAAGATTCTATGGTGGATGGATGTAATTTCATTTACTTTACAACTTATATGTAATTTTTAAAGAATTTTCTTTTGCATGCATGGAATAGCAACTCAATAAAAGTATTTGATGCAAATTGTCCAAGAACAACTTAGTAATTTCATTGCTACTATTCGGTTGTATATATACAGTTAATGAAATTTTTAATCATTCGCAGTAGGAATTTCTTTAGATGGCGGCCAAAACTAACAGATTTGGGGCTCTACTTCTACACATCATAACAGGCAAAAGGTCTCTCTTTTACACGATCTGAATCATTCAATAGGTGTCTACTTCTACACATCATAACAGGCAAAAGGTCTCTACTTCTACGCCCCCTGGAGTTCTCCATTAAACTTGACGGTTGAGATTTCAGGTCCAGATGAAAGTTAAATGCAGGCGACGAGACTACACTTTAAGTAAACTGGGACAAACTTAAAATAAAAAAAACTATAGTCCAGGGTGAGAGTGATGGGTAGCTCAACTTATGGAGGATAACTAGGACTTGGAATAACTATCAGATTTGCAACTCTTGTAATATATAGTGGGCATTCAGGTAGCAATTATCGCCTTGGGAGTTACCGTAATCGATTCATTTCCTCCTTCATTTCTGATGGTAACCCAGCTCTATACAAGAACAATAAGAGAAGGTTCCTTTAAGAAATTTCACAACCCACAATTTTTTTTTTTCCTTTTTGCCCTGTTCCTCACAATAAACACACCTAACACACCAAGCCGTGCCCAAAATAATCCTATTTTATTCATGTCATGAATCCAAAAACTATCCCAGCTCACTTTGTTTAACCAGCATAACTAAATTGTGGGTATAAATGAACAGACTTTCGAAGCCTGTAACTTATAATAAGCTCAAACCCAAAAATGACATTTAAATCCTGCAAGTGTTTTTCATCATCCCTAACAAAAAGAAACAAGAATAATTATATACCAATAATTTTTCCATAAAAAATACTGATTTGAGTTGAAGCACTATACAAACTGGGTTTTATTACACTTGCAGAAAGCTACACGGTAGACAAAATCTAGCAGCTACATATTGGTATCACTTTCAGCTGGTCATGAATGGTGTGCATTCAGCAGTGCACAATAGACCATGTCTATGAATTGATTGTCCTATTACATATAAAAGCTGGTCAGATATACAAGGAAAAAAATAATAATTGAAAATGCATCACAAAAAATAAGTGTTTCGCATTAGTGTTTGCACTCTTAAGCATGGCAAAGTGGTGCAGGGTTCATGATTTTGAAGACAATGATAAGTGAAAAATAGTTCAATCCATTGATGAACATAAATTTATTTACATGTCAATTTAGATACCATCAAAAAGTAAACAGTAATTCACAGTCACTTAAAATAGTTGATAAAATGCGTGCCATGAATGCATTTTTGTACATAAGAAATCCAAAGAGTATTTCTGACAATACAAATATGCTAGCTTTAAGTCTGCTGTCAATATGCAATTAAGAAGATTATACCAGCTGCATGATAAAGTTCCCCTAATCTTAATAACAATAAACATGAACATGTCAGATGCAATTCTAGCTTCGACCATTTGCATAACCAGAAATCCTAACCTGAACAAGCACCAGAAGTGCCTCTCGGACTTTCTCCTTGCTGATAAATGGTCCACTGTTCCAAGTAAGAGCAGGAGTAAGAGATGGTGGAGGGATTGGTGGTGGAAACGGTTGAAGCACTGGGGCACCATATGGGCGTTGTAGACTCAAGGGAGTATTAAGTGGCAGAGCTGTTGGTGTAGATGAAGAGACAGGCTGCATCATCCCCGCAGAGGAGGATGGAGGAGGAACAAAGAATAAGGAAGGCTTTACAAGGTTAGGGGTAGGTGCTGACAGAGGTGGAGATGGTATTGCAAGGTTGGCACGATAGGAGAAGCAACACTGGCGGGATGAGAAGGTAAAGAAATAGTTGTATTGGACTGGTAAGGTTGTGCAGAGATTGCTGCATTAGAAGTATTCCCCACAGTCAAAGCTGTCTGCAATGATAAGGACAGATGTCATATACAAGGACATCATAGAAGTTGAACCTCACACAAAAATGAAGTGATAACATGTGAAAATAGTATATGACTTGCTGCATTTTTGTGGTAATGTTGCATACTTATGTAGAAACATATTATTTCAAAGAAAACATACACTGAAGAAGTTCACAAAAGCAGGATCTTCAGGAACATCAACAGCATTTGAGGGAGTTGACTCTAGAGGACCATCCATAACTGCCATAGTTGGAACAGCTTCCAGTTCCTCAAACTCACTGCAGTTTAACATAAAAGGAACTTGATGACCAATTTAAGTAATAATTAGATGATATACGAGGTTAGGGAAAATGATGAGTGGACCCTTATGGAAGGTGATTTCACCTTAGCTAAACAGGAAAATAAAAAGAAATCAAAGCTGAATCCTCGAGTGCAATGCAAAGAATTTTTTCTCTCTTCTCTAACTCCTCTTATTCAAAATTGCTCATCATTGTGCTGTTCTTCGAGATTTCGCTAGAGTAGAGAAAGCTATTCTCCCGTTAAGTGCAGAGGAAAGAGAAGGGCAAAGGCCTGGTATGATGCTATTCTATAAGAAGTGAGAAAGTGAAGGGCTAAAATATTTTGCAATTTGGAGGTGGTGTTTTTCAGTGTGTGTGCTTCTGAATTTATTACCTCTTTAGGATCCATAGAAATTGCCTCTTGTTCAGCATGCACTGTGCCTACGAGTAAGGCGAGCTTGCATGGTATCTATTGTCTATTTATTTGGATATTCAAACAGGACTACCAGCAACCAAACACAAATCCCCAAACAAAACACTCTTTCAAGTGCAAGGAAAGAGTAACTTGGGCATATTTATGGTTCAAGCACTACCATAACTAAGAATGTGATGCTGTCCACAAACACTATATCAGTGCCTTTTGAACTACATCACATGCTCGAAGACTTTTTTTTTAGTCATACATAAATTAGCTATAAAATTAAGACTATTATACAACTAAAAAGAAAGAAAAATTGTTTGCTACTACATATCAAAACTGGTAATAGCAATGTAAGATGGCAGACTTCTTACTTAAACAGATGAGAGGCTGCAAATAAAAAATTTGTGCAAATAAAATATATGATAAAGAGCATAATACTTTCTTGGGGGCTAAAAATAATATACAACTTGTGAAATATAAATTGAGCTACCATTACCTTTTAGATGTAGCAACTTTCGACTTTTGAGGCACCTTGGAATATGCATTCAGAATCCTGCATTTGGAAGCCAAATAAATAATGTCAACAACAATTTTACAATAGAAAAATTAAAAATTGATAAATGGCAGTTGTAATTTATGTATGTGTAAAGATAGCATCACATCCAGGGTCCTCCCATAAACATGCTTGTAACAAGAATTAGTTTGCCTCAACTGCTAGCAACTATACAATAGTAAAAATCACTCTTATGAACTCAACAATACTAGGCACCAATAAGAGTATGATACCGCCATTCTAAATGGAAGAGAATACAACTGTTTTACAACTATGTCACATCAGGAGATATGCTAGGAGGATTAATCCAGATACCATCCAACCCAATTTGGAAAACTCGAGTCAGAAACCAGGAGCTGTAACCAAACCTTACAATCTTGAAGGAAGAAGGAGACTTGGGGCATTTTTCCAGATAGGTGACTTACAAGATCTCCTGCCAAGAAAATATCTATTGCTTTGAACCTCCATTGAAATTTCTTTTCCCTTTTTCTTGTTTTGACTTGGAACTTTCCAGCATCATCTATTTGATCTTTTTTAAAGCTAAAATAGCAATCTATGGGTTGTCAACATCTTATCCCCCCCCCCCCCCCCCTCGGGGGGGCCCCCAAAAAAAAAAAACCAATGAGTTGTCAATAAATAGCACCTACTCAACTTATGTTCTCCAATGGATGACAATGTGCAAATCGACCTAGCAGCCACATTTTTCCCCCCTTTCAACCACCATTAGGCAACTTTTCTAACCTTTCTTCATTGCCCACGTCTACAGAACTATCATATAAAGACTACATTATTATTGGGATAGAGAATAAAATACAGACTATATTATTATTATATCTAATTTTATGAATTAACTAGTGCAAGACTTATTTAGTGTCAAATCAAGAACTAATTAGAAAAGACAACTCATGATAATACAGACCTTAAAAGGCAATAGCTAGCAACACCCCATATACTCCTATTTTAGCCTTCAATATCCTGGTAAAAACACAATTAAGTCTTGCAAAAGAACATTCACAAGTAAATTCAACATTAATTAAGATTAAGTATCTACTGCACCTTCAATCAATGACTGGGTGAATAGCATGGTCAACCATCCAGTTCCTGTAGCCCTCCTTGTACCTATGTTAGTTACATTTTACATATTAAGCCACGAAAATGAAGGGTCACAGCCTGGTAAAGAAAGCCATTAATTAATAGTTTTTGTTTAAAAAGTTCTCGTTTAGATCTTTCCTATTCAATGAATCAACGTAATCCATGGAGAACTCTTCCATTTCAAGCATTGTTTGAAGATAATTGGAAAGCCTAAAGATAGTATACAAGGACCAAGATATCAATTAGGTCAAATAGTGAATGTCAAATATAAAAAATAAATAAAAGAAGTTGTACATGATCATTTACTATCAAGTTCTGTAAAATTGAAAATACCATTATCCCTGTAGAGATTCTCAAACAACTCTTTAGCAAATTATAAAATAGTTAAAAAAAGAACGAAAGTTTAAAAAAAAATGTACAACAGCCATATCAGGAGATGTTTTTCTTCTCAATCTCAATATTTTCTAGCCGTAAAACAATTGAAAAGCTTAACACCAAGTGAATTATTAAGAATTCATCATTTAAATTCCCAAATCGCAAAATGTTGGTGCAACTAGGAAAGTGCAAATGCAATCACTTTACTAACACAAGAAACATCAATAGTGAGAAGCCCACTTTGTATCAAATTTGAAACAGATAGATAGAGGTCAAAAAAATTATAAAGAAACTCAATTAAAAGCCTTTCAAACAGCTTTTGCATGCAACAAGAACAAATCAAAGGCGATGTGAATGTATTCAAAGACTAATTTACAATCATCTACAGGACATAAATATCTTGGATAACTACTCTCTATACCTTACTGTCCCACTGAAAATCATCAAATCCCTCCAAACAAAAATGACAAAATGGATAAGAATTGTCTGGTTAAACTTCAATAACTTAGCAGCCACAGCAAAAACTTATGTAGGCACGCAAGCCACTCAAAATAGTCATATTGTTTGCTTTCCAAACAAAAGCCACTTTGTAATGAATATTCATAAATTGCTACTACCATGTTTGTTAAAGCACGTGAAAACCACCATAACTAACTAAATGTAACTGATGATCATCATCAAGTTCATGGAATCACATATCTGACAGTATTAATTAGTGCAAATGGCATGCTTCTTAAAACTCCGTATTTCTCACATGGGCGCCATTCCAATCAACCAATGATTCTGATCTAGTCGGCATATTCAACCCACGAGCGAGTAATACCTCCTATTGCTTCTTTACATTTCTCAACGAAATTCCACATTCTAACCATACTTCTGAACTTGTAGCTCCCATAGACTAATACAATAAAAAGATTTCTTCCCACACCACCTCAGCCCCCACTCCTGAAAAACCAATTTAAATTCTCATTGGCTGTACAACCTATAGTCCATACCAAATTGAAAAATTTACAAATATAGAACCTCAAAGAATCTTCTTGCATTCCATTTTTTACGGCAAGAAATTTGACTTTTACCACATGCAAGTCAACAAATAAAAAAATCATGTCTTTGTGAGATGCACATTTTCAGACGAATCTGAAGAGCAATGAAACCGTAAAAACCGAATATGAGAACACCGAGGACTCCAGATATCACCTATAGAATCTTCGGTCCACACTTGCATGATGAAAATGATGAAAAAAAATTGAAGGCTTCGTCACCAGCTCCCCAGGTTGTTTTGTTCTCCTATCTCCTAAACATAAAGGAAATGCAACCTGTTCTTTTTTCCAATCTTAAGGGGCACAGAACGACTCTGGTATAAAATAGTCAGTTTCTATACAAAAATAACTCCTTTGCACTTGGCATTCCACATCTCGAAATAAAAAGCATGCAAGGAGGAGAATATAATAGCATTAAACAAGTTTTATTAACCAAACTTCAAAGATGCCAGGCAAGGCAAAAAAGAAATCTGTACAAGCCAGATCCCAAGAATAATAATTCCAATATACAATTCACAAAAACAATAACTAAAAACATGTTCATGAGGCCTCAGCAGAAGCAACATGTAATAACCATACTCTATTATTTGAAACACATTTCCAAGTTTGGTTAAGATTCTAAACTATTCTCTATGTGTCAATTATTAACATGTAAAACAAAATAATATACACTTAAACTACTACAGTAGTAAAACCAGTAAAACAACAATACCTGCTAAAAAGATTTGCTACCTCTTCACATTCACGAGCATTGTAGAACCAAATCCCATTTACTTCTTGGGATGCATTCCGATATAACAAATACGGAACCTGAACTTCAAACTCAAAATCTCCCAAAGGATTTTCCACTAAATTATCTGCACATATCCAAGATATTGAAGCTTATCAGTGCAAAAACATATGCAAAAAGACATGAAGGTTAGGAGACATAACTAAAACTTAGCAACAACTGAAAAGCACAACAAGAAATGAAATATAACATGAGTTGTAAACAAGATAGACACGCGGTATCTAAATAATTGTACCAACCCCCTCTCCTGATTGTCATAAAACAGCCAATATTTAACGCTAGACAACAACATTGCAAATACTCTAGCCTCTATATTATTGGCATATAAATATTTTCGGTTAGGTACATTATATTCTTCGTTCTAAAACCTCAATTATTAGCTAGTAGCCTAGTACTGTGATAAAATGATTCATCACTGAAATTAAAACTAGTTCACGTACAAATAATCAAAACTGAAATAGAAGCAACGATAAACCAACCTGTATTACGTCGATTCATCACAACAAACTGAAATCGAGGCTGTGTGTTCTTGAAAATTGAAAAAATAATAATTTCACCAACTTCATATGTAATACAATCTCCAAAAAACCGAATATCAAATGAAAAAATGGAAAGCATAAGAGAGAAAAGAATCTAATTTTATTGACCTTTTGACGACGAAGAGAGATCCTTCAACATCCTTATGACTCCATTGGCTGAGGTCGATGTTGAACTCGTAGAAGGTGACATGAGCGGCCGTGATGAGGATCTCCTCAATGAATGGATCGATTCGCTGAAGAACTGTCAGGTTTAGGAGTTTTGTGCTCTGCTGGTCCAGATTAGCCATTAATTTTCCGTTCTGCGACATTTTTCATAGTCCTTTTGGGCTCTGCCTCGAGCACAAGCGCCATGGTTTTTCTGTGAGCTCTCTCTTTTGTAAATAAAGTGTTTGATGAGATAGCCGAGAGAGAGTGAAAGAGTTGAGACTCGAGATTGATCTTGCTTTAACTTCTTTCAAACATTTGGGAAATAGCATTTATTTCTTTCAAATTCTCTACTTTTTTTTCCTTTATGTTATTTAGACCCCAAAATTAGATTTATTATAATCATATTTTACCCGTACACTATTAATCCCTTTTATTTTAAATTGTCAATATTAATGTTTCAATCATAACTAATGTGATAACTCATCGGTAACTGTAACATTAACTTAATTATTAATGTTTATCATGAAATGATGAGATTATTATTCAAAACTTAGTAAACATCAATGACTAATATAATATGACAATTACAGCTGAATATTAGTACAATAATTAGGATTCCTAAAGTTAGTGAATGTATTATAATATATGTGTGTTACACTATTTTATGTCTCTCAAATTCAATTAAGTAATTTCAGAGACCTAACCTTTTATTACATTAAATTAAGAATGTATACATGAATGAAAGATGTGCAGTTTTTGTTCTATTTTTCACTATTATTTGCCATTCATCTACGTACGTCACTTGATTTTTTGTGATTAATATGCTTAAATGGATCTCTTTGATATAAATAAAATAAACGAAAAGTCTAAGAGAAAAAAAAAATGAGGACCGAAATTATTACACCTACAACAAATTTGCCCAGAGAGCAATAAATCAAACTTGCTTAGGAAGTTCAACAATGATTAGTTAATAACTAAAAGAGCCTTCACCTAACATGTTAAAGCTTCCGTCAAGCACAAACCCATTGAAAGCTGTTTAGGTCCGTTTTAGATCATCGGAAATTTGACAAAATCATAAAAACCCTCATCTTAGAAATTCCAAGCATCAGGCAATAGTCCTACTTTATTGATATTGAGAGTTACACAATAAAAGTTTCGTACAAATTTTGCAAACGAAAAGCACATAATACACTTAACTAGGAGGGAAAATTAAAGTGTATATATTACAAACTGCTAACAATATACAGTAGTAAAAATCACTCTTATGAACTCACAAATACTAGGCACCAATAAGAGTGTGATGCAGCCATTCTAAATGAAAGAGAATACAATTGTTTTACAACTATGTCACATCAGGAGATATGTTAGCAGGATTAATCCAGATACCTTCGAACCCAATTAACCAACTCGAGTCAGAAATATCTATTGCTTTGAACCTCCATTGAAATATCTTTTTCCCTTTTTCTTGTTTTGACTTGGAACTTTCCAGCATCATCTATTTGATCTTTTTTGAAGGTAAAATAGCAATCTATAGGTTGCCAACATGTTATTCTGCCAAACCCCACCCCACCCCCTCCCGGGGGACAACAAATAATGCCTACTCAAATTATGTTTTCCAATGGACGACAATATGCAAATCGACCTAGTAGCCACATTTTTCCCCCTTTCAACCACCGTTAGGCAACTTTTCTAACCTTCCTTCATTGCCCACACCTACAGAACTATAATAAAAAGACTACATTATTATTGGGGTAGAGAAAATATGCAGACTATATTATTATTACATCACATTTTACTAATTAACTAGTGCACGACTTATTTAGTGTCAAATCAAGAACTAATTAGAAAAGACAACTCTTGATAATACAGACCTTAACAAGCAATAGCTAACAACATCCCATATACTCTTATTTTAGCCTTCACTATCCTAGTAAAAACACAAATAAGTCTTGCAAACGAACTTTTATAAGTAAATTCAACATTAATTAAGATTAGGTATCTACTGCACCTTCAATCAATGACTGGGTGAATAGCATGGTCAACCATCTAGTTCCTGTAGCCTTCCATGTACCTATGTTAGTTACATTTTATATATTAAGCCATGAAAATGAAGAACTCTTCCATTTCAAACAGTGTTAGAAGATATTTGCAAAGCCTAAAGATAACATACGAGGACCAAGATATACACAGATAGTTTCTTTACGGGACTAAAGAGCTTTTTTAGATGTTAAAACTGTTTCAAACTGTTTTTCTTGTTTGGTTTAACTAAGGAAGAGCTTGTGGAAGATTAAAAATGATGTTTCCTGTTCTCTGTAGGAAGCTTTTAGGAGATTTTTTGGGTTTTTTTGAAAGGTTGAATTGTCAAAAATACCTTGATGTTATTGTTTGCTAAAAGATGTTATGGACAACTAAACAACCAACAACATTTTGTTAAAAGCTCTACTCGTGTAGGATCTACTTAAAGAATCTATACCAAACAGATTCTTAGACTAATAACTCGATCTTAAGTTTGTAAAATTGGGCTCAGAATCTCCACTAAGAACCCCGCTTCGGTGAGAAAGCCCAAGCCTGTTACTTTGTATAAGCTTATTCTGTATGTTTGATTGCAGGAACTGGCCGATCATACCGACGAGGTGAGTGTGCAACATGAGGTGCTTGACGGGATGTTTACTTTCTATGATACAACTAAAGCTAGCCTCAACATATATCAGGTGCCTGCTTGTTTTTACCTTCTAGATACTAATATTGTTTAGACGTGTAATCTCTCTCTCCATTGAACGCTAGACGGCTCGTCTCAAGCCTTCTACGTACATCAGAGTCCTTCTTTAGCTTTTTATGTATAAAGTTTTGATCTTTTTCCTTCATTTGCTTGAAGCTCATTACTGCAGATTTTTTTTACAGGTTGCTAGTGTAACATTCGACTTGCTGTTGCTTCTAGTGTTGGGATCGTATTTAATTGTGCTTTTCAGCTTTCTTGTCACAACAACTTGGGTATTACTCTTTCTCCATATCAAGCTTGAAGTTCTAAATTTCAGTTTTATCTTGTATTTGATGTTTTACAGGTTGCTGGAAATGTGTTTGGTTAATCAGAAAGAGAGCAAGAAAATGAAAGAAATCTATTTCACTTTTTATTTATCAGCATGATTACATTCACAATGAATCTAAGCTGCTATTTATACTTAAATGACTACACACGAGAATCTTCTTGCTAGATATTTCTAGAAACTCTACACGCACACTCGCACTGAGCTAGTGGTTACTAAAACCGTTACAACGATATTGCCAGCTCAGCATAACCAACTTATAACTAACACACTCAGCTGCAGGGGAAACCATCAAGCTTACTGTGCATCCTCTGTAATCAAGCTTCTTTAAGCATGCTCTGCAGATCATACGTCTGAATTATCGAAACAAGATGAATTATTTTTTGTTTATTTCAGCAGGCGATCTATGAGCGGAATTTCTTGCAACAAAAGATGTGTGTCCACCGGCTTGTATTCAATTCGCGATGGAATAAGATCCCTTCAGCTTATGAGAACTTCAAATCAACTTAGGTCATATTTACACAAGGGCGCACATGATATTAATCTAATGGCAATTATATCATCTAAAATCCAAAACGAAGAGTCTCCCATTTTCTTGTTCTCTACTCTGTTCATATTATCATAAATTGACGATTGCAAGGCAGCCGCAGAAAGGGAATCGGCTTTTGGAATAGGCGGCATTTTTTTCATATGAAACATAAAACAATTTAATATCAATTTTCTTCAGGAGACTGAGCAGATTGTCTCGCAAGTGGCGCATCGGTATTGTAACGTCTGCTGGGTCTTACATTATCCACAAAAATAACTCGTCCATCTAGTAACTGCAAGTACATACTTTGAGATGCTTAAACTCAACAATATAAGCATGGTAAATTAGAGAAAAATGATGCAACTTTACCTTCCCATTCATGTCTGCCAAGGCTTTTTGGGCTTCCTCTTCTGTACTGAAAGTCACATACCCGTAACCTTTTGATCTATTCTTACCTTTATCCATTATTATTGTAGCTGCAAAAAGAAAAGAATCGGATATTAGAAAATAGTGAAGAGGGAACAGGGGTTGAGACTTAAAATAGAAATAGACCAAATCCTCAGTGACTTGGCCAAACTGTGAAAAAGCATCAGCTAACATCTCTTTAGTGGTTGAGAAAGATACGCCTGCAAAGGATGCCAGTTAATTTTATCATAATTAGATGGTAAGATTGCAAATTCTGCAGCCAAAGGTAGTACGGAACTGAATGAAGGAAATCAAATATGAATATGTTTTCAATCTCAAAATATTAAGAGTTACAAGTTCAAGGGAATCAGATGATGGCATGGTTGAATTTTATAAATATTTGATATTTTGGACCGAACAGGGCAAACAGATGGATCCAGATAATCAAGAAAAACATCAATTCCATGCAACCAAATTAGTGTGGGCAATGCAATTGAGCAACACTATAAAATTATTCAAAGAAATCTCTAGGTCAGTATCCAAATATATGGCTCCGTCCGTTCCACCACCACAACCAAAAAAATCAGATCCCCCCATTTGGATTCGATTGATTAATTTGAGCATATAAAATCGGGTTTTAAACTTCCCTAATCAAAATTTATATTCCACAGAATCAGTTCCTTTAACATGATGCATGACATAATATTTTGTTTGCAAAATAAAGAAGAAAGATGACATAATAGAAACACTCACAGAGAGAGAATACCTTCGACGAAAAGCTTCGAAGTGAATCCTCTGTAAAATACGAGTTGAGCTGCTGAATTTTTCAAGTTTGAATGAGAGACTGCGCCGTTTCTGAAAATGTTTTTTTCTCATTAGCGCCGCCATTTTTGTAATAGAGGGTAAAGAAATAAGTAACAAAGTAAGAGGTGAGCAGAAGCGGCCCAATTTAGTTATATGCCATGTATGCGATCAAAATTGAATGGTTAAATGGCAGCCACTGTGTTACATCTTGTGTACGTAACAAACCGCCTACATGGGATCATTGGATTCGGGAATATGAAATCCAATGGATAATATTGAATTTAACGAAAAATAGATTACAGGTTGCATTAGTCCAAGTTTATTTCAAACAAACCAGCTGATGAAATAGCCGCTAATCAAATTTAAAAGGGAAAAAAAAATCAAATTATAGGTTATAGATCTTATTTCCATCTTAAATCTGTCTTTCATGGTGACTCAATGTGTATACTAATTTATAATTTGGATCTATATTAGAGCTAATGCTTCCCTAAATATCTAATGAAAATTTTCTTTTCATTTAATAATAAAGAAAACTTGCATTAAAACTAAAAGTACGGTAATACCTGATTTATAAATAGATTGCAATGTAATTTTGATAAATAAAACAATAATTTATGAAATGGTTATAACATAATTTTAATTTTTTTTTCAAAAAGGAAAAACAACAAAAGTAAGAAATAGAGAATGAGGGCTACAAACTTTGTATCTTAAACGGCCGTTAGATTATTTGTAAATGAAAGCAACGGTGAGATATTGGTGGCTTATGGAAACAGGTAATCATAAGGACTATGAGTTTTTTTTTTTTTGTTGTTGTTACATTGATATATTACAATCATGATTCTATTAATATTTACAATCAGAATTTTATCTGACTATCTTTCATAATTCTAAACTAGTACAGCCTAAATTCCTATTCTCATATAATATCAAAGAGAGATATATATTATTTTCCTCTATTAACGAAGAGATATTTTTACTTCTATCAAATTTAACTAGAACGAGAATTAAGTCATTTTCAATAGTCAGGACTCAGAACTCATACACGCTAGTTTGAAAGTGTGGGGTGTGACAATGAGCCAAGAGACCATTGACAAGTACAAAAGAGTAGTTGCAATTAATTCAAACCGCTACACACGCTATTGCAACCAAATCGAGGGCCCTTTTTTGTTTGTTTCATTGAAAAGTAGTTTGCACAATTAATTCAAACCGCTACACACACTATTGCATCTTTTGAAAAAGAAAAATGGAATAGTTTTCCAAGATTAATTCAGAGAATAAGATTTAATAATAATGATGTTAGAAATCTTGATATTTGAATCTTAATATTATGTATCATTGATTTATTAAATAATAGATTTCATAGTTTCTAAAAGTATTTAACCACTTGATAAATGTTATATTTGTTGGGACTAAATTAGGACTTAAATGTTGGAATATCTAACATTGCATAAATAAATAAAAACTTAATAATTTATCTTCACACGACTAATTATTTTTACATCACAACTAACCTTAATTATTTTTAAAGTAACAATATTATTAAATTGCGCTGACTAGTTATCAAAAGATGAAAGCATGTTAAAATAAGAAAGTACTAAGAAACATGTGCTTAAACAAAGGTTAAGGCTACGAACAATTAAGAAGAAACAACTTACAATCAAAGGTTAAGATTATGAACAATTTAAGGAAGGTATTGAGCAGAGAAAGGGACGGAATGGTTTTCTGAATTGCCGGTGACAAGAATGTTTGTGTTGTGAAAAGAAATCCAATGGTTTGTAAATGGGTTGAATTTTTCGCTCGCTTCAATGACTTGCTTATGCCCAATAAATTACTTTGCACAATAGTATTTGGGATCCTAACAATCAACTCTTAATTTGGTCCCAATATATTACTTTATGAATGCTTGTGTTGTTTTTTTTTATATAAAATAATTTATTTAACTAATCATAGAAATAAGAGAGAAAAGGGGGCATTTGTTGACTCAAAGTCAATTACAAATACATAACTCTTTCACGCGTTCATGAATTTCCATGAAAGAGAGTGCCTCTCGTCTCTTTCCGGACAGTGACTCCAATTATGTTAACGTGACAAATACATAACGCTATTACATACAAGAATAAGTTTTTGGAGCCGAGACTTGAGGGAGGTTCTATCTAATTCTAAAGGTTGTAACCAAATCATTATCCCCAATTTTTTTCAGTTAAATAAAATAAAATTTATGCTTAAGTATAAATAATTTTTTTAAGTTAAATATAAAATAAAATTCATGAACTTCCTAGAAAGAAAGAAAACCCTTCACCTTCTTCGTGACAACAAATGATGTTGATATGACAAATACAAGCGCTATTACAGGGAACAGCATAAGACCGAGACTTGATAAATATTAAATATATATTATAAGTGGAGCAAACGAACAGAATAATAGATATTTTATAATACTCTTCATAAAAATCCAAGTTTTGAGCTGGCCTATAAGCTTATCTAGTGAAGTCTGGGTATCCGCGTTGCCCAAGGTTCCGTTTGAATCCAGGCCGTGTAGATGTTTAAGACATCGCATATGGACGGAGTGGAAATATTTTCAGTTGACTGAATTAAATAAAAATATATTACAATCATATTATATATTAGCAGCAAAAATAAAAAGAAATGAAGAAAAACGCATGCAAGACTTAGACAAGTCAATTAAAAGCTGGGAGTATCATCAGTTCAATTGATTATAAATAGCGTAGAGCCATCCTCTCGTTGTTGCAGAACTGAAGCAAAGAGACTCAGAAAGAGTGTGTGTAGGTGATTATAATTAAGAAGATATAATGTGTGGTTCAAAAAGAGTGTGGGTGAGTGAGTTAATTTTCATATTATTAGTAGTAAAAGGGTGGTGGAGTGAGGGATGTTTGGAGCAAGAGAGGTCTGCTCTCCTCCAACTCAAACATTTCTTCAATGATGATCACTGTCTTCAAAACTGGGTAGACGATGAGAATTATTCAGATTGTTGTCAGTGGGAAGGGGTTGAGTGCAACGACACCACTGGCAGAGTGATTGAATTAGATCTAGCACTAACTCGGAATTGGGAATCAGCAGAGTGGTATATGAATGCCTCTCTGTTTACTCCCTTTCAACAATTAGAGTCTCTTGATTTAAGTTTGAACAATATAGCCGGTTGTGTTGAAAATGAAGGTCCTTAATTTACTCTATTTTAATTTTTCCTCCTCGTAATTTCTTACATCTATCTGATCCCTTTTGGCTTTTGTGTTAATTTGCACGTGATACAATAAAATTATTTTTTATTTTTTATTTTTTATTTTTTGGCAGGTCTGGATAAGTTATCAAGGTTGAACAACTTGAAGTTTCTTCATTTAGACATTAACCACTTCAACAACAGCATCTTTTCGTCTCTAGGTGGTCTTTCATCACTCAGAAACTTATCATTGGCTGGTAATGAATTGGATGGAAGTATTGATATTAAAAGTAAGTACGCTTCAACCCTTCTCCCCTGTCCCATCTTTTGTGGATCTTATTTCACTGAGCAGCTGGAAGTATTGATACGAGATCTAGCTAGACTCTTGTGAGTTTAGGCTTCAAGGCTTTGAATATTATAAAAATAGGATTAAGAAATTATCAATACATAATGTTATTACATACAATAATAGTTCTAAAGATTGTAACAAAATCATTATCCCCAATTTTTTTAGTTAAATAAAATAAAATTCATGCTTAAGTATAAATAATATTTTGGACATTCTTGATATTTGTCCTTTTAAGATAAACAGCAACCCAATTATCTATTTGTTTGTCTGTTTATTTTTTTTAATAACAGTTTGTTAGCATAAATATTTACCTGTGAAGTCGAGGAGGAGAAAATGTTAGAAAAAATAAAAAGAAAAAAAAATTAAGGGGGATAGAATCAGATTTTCTTTTTTGAGCAAAGAACATACGTAAAAAGATATTAAATCTATTAAGTCTAATTGTCTATAACGGCAAATTGCATAACGAATAATTTATCAGTGTAAAATAAATTTTATTAGATTCTGATTATTTGTTTGATTTCTTTTCTCTCTGGACTCAACTTATATTGTTTATTTGATTTGATTTTATTATTTTTTAAAGAAACTTATTGTTTATCAATACTGAATGGCTTAAGATTGATGTCTTGATAATAGATGGGGCAATATTGCATTTTTAATGCAGTAGACTTTGAAGTTATCATTGACAAGCTTAGATGAATTACTAGGACCATAATACAAATGTCACAGGCATCTAAGGCACTTACCAAGTTTTGAGTACATTCCTGTTCCTATCTAATAGTTTTTAATTTCTTTAATTTAAGACCCCATTCATTAATATTTTCTTTATTGTGAAGTTAATTTTTTTATTTGAAATTAATTTTTTTTAAAAAAAAATTTGTTGACTTATAGTTTACCTTTGTGTTAAATGTTGGCAAAATTATTTTGTCCAAACCATTGTTTTTGTCCTGAACGTCCAACTAAAAACTGAATCAAGGGTTAAGTTGTAAGGTTTCAGTTCGTCCGTTATATTAATTTATTGTTTTAATATTATGCAGTACAAATAGGTGTATAAGTCCATCATTTAAATACAAAATGAAACCACATCAATATAGAAATTAAAAGAAAATGAATTCTCACAACCATACGGTGAGATTCAAACTCTCTATCTCCGAGGATTTCTTAAAGTTATTCTTAAATTATACTTAAATGGTTAAATTTAATAAATAAAGGTTTAATTCTTTTCTCGCACATTGTAGAAGCAAATTTTCTCCTCTGTTGAAAATTCTAAATATTTTTTTAAATTAGGTTTCAACTATGACATATCAGGAGAGATTTGATACATTTCTAATGCAACTGATATAACAACACAACTTTGTGATTTTTACTATTCAGGAGAAAAAGAACACAACCTGTATAACCCAACCGTTTATATACAAACATCGAATCGCTTTTTAAAATTAAATTGGGAAAATTGGGGATATAATAGTTTTTCATATATATACATTTTTTCCTTACAAATTTAAATTCATGGTTGTCATGAGCTAAATATACCTGCTTAAAGCCACTCAGTCGAACCCTTTGAGAGCTGCTTTAAATTTTTCGGATTAGCCATATTCTTTTCACTGAGATTTAACATAAAAAAAAGGAGAAAATAAGTTATTTAATTAACTCTATTTTAAGTGTTGGCATAAATACAGGACTCGATTCCTTGAGTAACTTGGAGATGCTGGACATGAGCGACAATGCAATCGACAATCTAGTGGTTCCTAAAGGTATACAAAATGTTCAAATATTAATAATTTGGAGGACAATTTAATTGATTTGATAAGGGAATGCCCAATGACACTTACCCAAAATAATTTAATCCGAAATTGTATCTCAAATAGATTACAGAGGTTTGAGGAAGTTGAATACCCCTTTTTTGGGGGGGGGGGGGGGGGGAGAGGGAGGCAGTGATATATGGAAGCAAGGTGTTGCAATCAATAAAAAAAATTTGTTGGTCAATATTCAAGGACTCATCCAAAGTAATCGTTAAAGTCTAGAGGTCTGCCCTCCACCAACTCAAACATTTCTTCAATGATGATCAACGTCTTCAAAACTAGGTAGACGCGGGAGATGATGAGAATAATTTAGATTGTTGTCAGTGGGAAGGGATTGAGTGCAACAACACCACTGGCAGAGTGATTAAATTAGATCTAGCACAAACTCGAAAATGGGAATCAGCGAAGTGGTATATGAATGCCTCTCTGTTTACTCCCTTTCAACAATTAGAGTCTCTTGATCTAATTGGGAACAATATAGCTGATTGTGTTAAAAACGAAGGTCATTAATTTACTCTATTTTAATTCTTCCTCCTCGTAATTTCTTACATCTATCTGATCCCTTTTGGCTTTTGTTTAATTTGTACGTGATACAATAAAATTATTTTTTTTCAGGTCTGGAGAGGTTATCAAAGTTGAACAACTTGAAGTTTCTTGATTTAGGCTTTAACCACTTCAACAACAGCATCTTTTCATCCCTAGGTGGTCTTTCATCACTCAGACAATTATCATTGGCTGCTAATCGATTGAATGGAAGTATTGATATTAAAGGTAAGCAAGCTTCATCCTTTCTTCCGTGTCCCATCTTTGTGGATCTTATTTCATCAACCAGCTGGAAGTATTGATACGAGATCTAGCTAGACTCTTGCTAGTGCAAGCTTCAAGGCTTTGAATATTATAAAAATAGGTTTAAGAAATTATCAATATATGCAATTTTCTATGCTTCTCATAATCAGACACAATTCAATCTAATTATTTCGTTTGTCCTGTCTTCAAAAGTAAAGAATTGTACACTAAACGGAAATCGACATCGTAGCTTTTTATTTTTTCTAATGCTCTTTCTTTGTTAACGAGTTTATATCCTGAGAGTGGATTGGATTAAAAAAAAAAAAAAAGTTTTGATGTTCAAGGTAAGCCATAATAACATGCATCTTATTTATCTGCCTATATCTAAATTTGTGCACTGAATTTAGTATTTTGGTTAGTGTGAAGGGATCAGATATTGGCTTCCATAAACCAACTTGTATTTACTTAATTAATTAATTAACACCATTTAGTATTTAACAAATTAAAATTTCGTGTTTAATTTGTCTTTTTTTTTTTTTTTTGAAACAAGAATAAGGTATAGCAGTAGGTAAAGTTGAAATAAATTTTTATTCCTTACAAATTTAAATTCGCTGTTGTCAGCCAAATATACCTACTTAAAACCACTCAATCAGGCCCTTGGCAACTGTTTTTTTAAGGTTTTTCTGGTTAGCCGTATTCTTTTCTTATTAATAAAATTCTTTTCGCTGAGATTTAAGATAAAAATAAAAAAGAGAAAATAAGTTATTTAATTAACTTTGTTTTAAGTGTTGGAATAAATACAGGACTGGAATCCTTGAGTAACTTAGAGGAGCTGGACATGAGCGGCAATGCAATCGACAATCTAGTGGTTCCTAAAGGTATACAAAATGTTCAAATATTAATAATTTGGAGGACAGTTTAATTGATTTGATTAGGGAATGCCCAATGACACTTACCCAAAATAATTTAATCTGAAATTGTATCTCAAATAGATTACAGTGGTTTGAGGAAGTTGAATACCCTTTATTTGGGGGGGGGGGGGGGGGAGAGGGAGGCAGTGATATATGGAAGCAAGGTGTTGCAATCAATAAAAAAAATTTGTTGGTCAATATTCAAGGACTCATCCAAAGTAATCGTTAAAGTCTAGAGGTCTGCTCTCCACCAACTCAAACATTTCTTCAATGACGATCAACGTCTTCAAAACTAGGTAGACGCGGGAGATGATGAGAATAATTTAGATTGTTGTCAGTGGGAAGGGATTGAGTGCAACAACACCACTGGCAGAGTGATTAAATTAGATCTAGCACAAACTCGAAAATGGGAATCAGCGAAGTGGTATATGAATGCCTCTCTGTTTACTCCCTTTCAACAATTAGAGTCTCTTGATCTAATTGGGAACAATATAGCTGATTGTGTTAAAAACGAAGGTCATTAATTTACTCTATTTTAATTCTTCCTCCTCGTAATTTCTTACATCTATCTGATCCCTTTTGGCTTTTGTTTAATTTGTACGTGATACAATAAAATTATTTTTTTTCAGGTCTGGAGAGGTTATCAAAGTTGAACAACTTGAAGTTTCTTGATTTAGGCTTTAACCACTTCAACAACAGCATCTTTTCATCCCTAGGTGGTCTTTCATCACTCAGACAATTATCATTGGCTGCTAATCGATTGAATGGAAGTATTGATATTAAAGGTAAGCAAGCTTCATCCTTTCTCCCGTGTCCCATCTTTGTGGATCTTATTTTTATTTAAATTGTCTTTAATTTGTCTTATTTTTTATTTTTTGAAGCAAGAATAAGGTATAGCAGTAGGTAAAGTTGAAATACATATTTATTCCTTACAAATTTAAATTCGTTGTCAGCCAAATATACCTACTTAAAACCACTCAAACATGCCATTGGCAGCAGTTTTTTAGGTTTTTCTAGTTAACCGTGTACTTTTTTGCTTATTAATAAAATTCTTTTGTGCCGAGATTTAAAATAAAGAAGGAGAAAATAAGTTATTTAATTAACTTTGTTTTAAGTGTTGGAATAAATACAGGACTGGAATCCTTGAGTAACTTAGAGGAGCTGGACATGAGCGGCAATGCAATCGACAATCTAGTGGTTCCTAAAGGTATACAAAATGTTCAAATATTAATAATTTGGGGGACAGTTTAATTGATTTGATTAGGGAATGCCCAATGACACTTACCCAAAATAATTTAATCCAAAATTGTATCCCAAACAGATTTCATAGGTTTGAGGAAGTTGAATACCCTTAATTTAGGGGGAAGCGAAATTCGAATGATAGATGGAAGCAAGGTGTTGCAATCAACAGGATCACTACCGTCCCTCAAAACACTTTGCCTTTCGTATACTAATTTTACGGGAACAGTAGTTAATCAAGGTAAGTAAATCTTTTATGTCGAAAATAATTGAATTAATATATATAGCTAAAATTTATTGTTTCTACTTCTTTCTAAATAGAATTGCACAATTTCACCAACTTGGAAGAATTGATATTGTTCGAGTCTGATCTCCATGTAAGCCAGCTTCTGCAAAGCATTGCATTATTCACTTCGTTAAAGTATTTGTCAATGCGAGTTTGTACACTTACAGGTGCCGTACATGGTCAAGGTAAATTACGGGTATCTGAAGCTTTTATGATATTAATTCGATAATAATTCTTTCTTTTCAAGTTAATTTTTTCCCCTAAAATAAGATTTTTTTTCTTTTAAATTTTATATATTTTCATTGTCCAATAGTTCTAGCTTCTCTTAATTGCAGGATTCTTGATTAAGGTTAATGAAATTTTAGTTCTGTTATGTTAAGAATATTTCGATCGCTTAGAAGAGTAAAGAAAAATAAGTAAATTAACCAAAAAAAAAAAAGAAAAGGACCGGATTATCCTTATTCCCTTGCATTATGTGATCAATATCAAAATTATAACCATTTCTTGTTTATTGCTTGTAGATTTTCATAAATTCAAGAATTTGGAACATCTGGACATGGATGGGGCGCAGGTTGACGTCAACACCAGTTTTCTTCAAATTGTCGGCGAATCGATGCCTTCTCTTAAGTTTTTATCACTGACATATTTTAGTCTTAATAAAAACACCATTCTTGATCAAGATCAAGGTTAATTAATGATTCTCCTTCTCCCTCTCTCGCATCATAACTAAATTTAATTGAGAATATCTATAATGCCAGCTATTTATAAACTTAATGAATGATGATAAGGAGCTATTATAATGACAAAAACAACTGTAAAATAGTGCGCTGTTGTAGTGTTAATTGAAAAATAATGCTAATTTTATAGTTATTTTGTTGCCATTACGTCAGATTCCATTGTTCAATTATTTAAGTTTTATGCAATTATATTTTTCAGGACTTTGTCGGTTAGTGCATCTGCAAGAGTTATACATCGGCTATAACGATTTGAGAGGTAGCTTGCCATGGTGCTTGGCAAACATGACATCCCTTCAAGTGTTAGATGCCTCTTCTAATCAACTTACTGGAAACATCTCCCCAGGCCTTTGTGAGTTGGTGCTTCTGAGAGAGTTACACATTGATAACAATGATTTTGGAGGTAGCTTGCCTTTGTGCTTGGCAAATTTGACTTCCCTTCGAGTATTAGATGTCTCTTACAATCAACTTACTGAAAACATCTCCTCATCTCCCCTCTTGCATCTAACATCTATCAAAGAGCTCATACTTTCAAATAATCACTTCTTCCAAATCCCTATTTCACTTGAACCACTTTTCAATCTCTCAAAACTCAAGACTTTCGATGGTGAAATATGCGCAGAAACTGAGTCACATTATAATTCTTTGACCCCAAAATTCCAACTGACTTCTATCTCACTGTCTGGTTACATAGATGGTGGCATATTTCCCAAATTCTTGTACCATCAGCATGACTTGAAGAATGCTGATCTCTCACACCTTAACTTGAGTGGAGAATTTCCAAATTGGTTGCTAGAAAACAATACAAACTTAGAGACACTTCTTCTTGCCAATAACTCTCTTTTTGGATCATTTCGGATGCCAATTCATTCCCACCAGAATTTAGCAACATTGGATGTCTCCAACAATTTCTTTCAAGGCCATATTTCGGTAGAAATCGGAACATATCTGCCAGGTTTAATGGATTTAAACTTATCTAGAAATGCTTTCAACGGTAGCATTCCCTCTTCATTTGCTGATATGAAAATGTTGGAAAGGTTGGACATATCTGACAATCAGTTGACTGGTGAAATCCCTGAGCGCATGGCCACGGGTTGCTTCTCATTAGAAATTCTTGCATTGTCAAACAATAGTTTGCAAGGTCATATATTCTCTAAAAAATTTAACTTGACAAATTTGATGACGTTGCAGTTGGATGGTAATAAATTCGCTGGAGAGATCCCAGAAAGCTTATCTAAGTGCTATTTGTTAGAAGGATTATATCTGAGTGATAATCATCTCTCTGGTAAGATTCCAAGATGGTTGGGTAATTTGTCATATTTAGAAGATATTATAATGCCCAATAACAATCTTGAAGGACCAATTCCAATCGAGTTTTGTCAGCTTGATTCTCTGAAGATTTTAGACCTTTCAAACAATAGTATTTTCGGAACCTTACCATCTTGTTTTAGTCCAGCATCTATCGAACAAGTTCATTTGTCAAAAAACAAGATAGAAGGACGATTGGAAAGTATAATCCATGACAGCCCTTATTTGGTGACATTAGATCTTAGTTATAACAGCTTACACGGAAGTATTCCAAATCGGATTGACAGACTACCTCAATTAAACTACCTTCTTTTAGCTCATAATTATATTGAAGGCGAAATACCAGTTCAATTATGCCAGTTGAAGGAAGTGCGGTTGATTGATCTTTCTCATAATAATCTATCTGGTCATATTCCTCCTTGCTTGGTTAAAACTGCACTCAGTGAGGCAGTAGCTCCAACTTCTAGTTCGTGTGGTCGAGCGTCTGGCTATGCACAGTTCACAACTTCTCATAATACAAGTGGATCTCCGATGGGAAAGGAAGAAATTGTACAGTTCACAACAAAGAATATGTCCTACTATTATCAAGGAAGAATTTTGACGAGTATGTCTGGGATTGATCTTTCTTGTAACAAACTGACAGGTGAGATTCCTACTCAAATTGGATGTCTTACAAGGATTCGTGCACTAAATCTATCTCATAACAATTTGACGGGCACAATCCCGACAACATTTTCAAACCTGAAGCAAATTGAAAGCTTGGACCTCTCCTACAACCTGCTGCATGGGAAAATCCCTTCTCAGCTCACAGTGCTAAATACATTGGCGGTCTTCACAGTAGCATACAATAACTTATCAGGCAAAATCCCAGATAGAGTCGCACAATTTTCAACTTTTGAGGAAGATAGCTATGAGGGGAATCCTTTTCTTTGTGGATGGCCACTGTCTAAAAGTTGCGATGATAATGGATTATCAGCAGTGACACCAGAAGCTGACACTGATAATGAAGAAGGTGATAGTTTAATTGACATGGACAGTTTCCTGATCACTTTTACAGTATCTTATGGAATTGTGATATTAGGAATTATTGGAGTTTTGTACGTAAACCCCTATTGGCGGCGAAGATGGTTTTACCTTGTTGAAGTGTGTATGACCTCTTGCTACTATTTTGTGGCAGACAATCTTCTTGTTCCTAGAAGATTCTATGGTGGATGGATGTAATTTCATTTACTTCACAACCCACAATTTTTTTTTTTCCTTTTTGCCCTCTTCCTCACAATAAACACACCTAACACACCAAGCCGTGCCCAAAATAATCCTATTTTATTCATGTCATGAATCCAAAAACTATCCCAGCTCACTTTGTTTAACCAGCATAACTAAATTGTGGGTATAAATGAACACACTTTCGAAGCCTGTAACTTATAATAAGCTCAAACCCAAAAATGACATTTAAATCCTGCAAGTGTTTTTCATCATCCCGAACAAAAAGAAACAAGAATAATTATATACCAATAATTTTTCCATAAAAAATACTGATTTGAGTTGAAACACTATACAAACTGGGTTTTATTACACTTGCAGAAAGCTACACGGTAGACAAAATCTAGCAGCTACATATTGGTATCACTTTCAGCTGGTCATGAATGGTGTGCATTCAGCAGTGCTCAATAGACCATGTCTATGAATTGATTGTCCTATTACATATAAAAGCTGGTCAGATATACAAGGAAAAAAATAATAATTGAAAATGCATCACAAAAAATAAGTGTTTCGCATTAGTGTTTGCACTCTAAGCATGGCAAAGTGGTGCGGGGTTCATGATTTTGAAGACTGTGATAAGTGAAAAATAGTTCAATCCACTGATGAACATAAATTTATTTACATGTCAATTTAGATATCATCAAAAAGTAAACAGTAATTCACAGTCACTTAAAATAGTTGATAAAATGCGTGCCATGAATGCATTTTTGTACATAAGAAATCCAAAGAGTATTTCTGACAATACAAATATGCTAGCTTTAATTCTGCTGTCAATATGCAATTAAGAAGATTATACCAGCTGCATGATAAAGTTCCCCTAATCTTAATAACAGTAAACATGAACATGTCAGATGCAATTATAGCTTCGAGCATTTGCATAACCAGAAATCCTAACCTGAACAAGCACCAGAAGTGTCTCTCGAACTTTCTCCTTGCTGATAAATGGTCTGCTGTTTGAAGTAAGAGCAGGAGTAAGAGATGGTGGAGGGGTTGGCAGTGGAAAAGGTTGAAGCACTGGGGCACCATATGGGCGTTGCAGACTCAGGGGAGGATTAAGTGGCGGAGCTGTTGGTGTAGATGAAGAGACAAGCTGCATCATCCGTGCATA
>NW_006262022.1:19211727-19350481 GCF_000493195.1 Citrus x clementina
AGAAGGTAAAGAAATAGTTGTATTGGACTGGTAAGGTTGTGCAGAGATTGCTGCATTAGAAGTATTCCCCACAGTCAAAGCTGTCTGCAATGATAAGGACAGATGTCATATACAAGGACTTCATAGAAGTTGAACCTCACACAAAAATGAAGTGATAACATATGAAAATAGTATATGACTTGCTGCATTTTTGTGGTAATGTTGCATACTTATGTAGAAACATATTATTTCAAAGAAAACATACACTGAAGAAGTTCACAAAAGCAGGATCTTCAGGAACATCAACAGCATTTGAGGGAGTTGACTCTAGAGGACCATCCATAACTGCCATAGTTGGAACAGCTTCCAGTTCCTCAAACTCACTGCAGTTTAACATAAAAGGAACTTGATGACCAATTTAAGTAATAATTAGATGATATAAGAGGTTAGGGAAAATGATGAGTGGACCCTTATGGAAGATGATTTCACCTTAGCTAAACACGAAAATAAAATGAAATCAAAGCTGAATCCTCGAGTGCAATGCAAATAATTTTTTCTCTCTCTTCTCTAACTCCTCTTATTCGAAATTGCTCATCATTGTGCAGTTCCTCGAGATTTTGCTAGAGTAGAGAAAGCTATTCTCCCGTTAAGTGCAGAGGAAAGAGAAGGGCAAGGGCCTGGTATGATGCTATTCTATAGGAAGTGAGCAGGTGAAGGGTTAAAATATTTTGCAATTTGGAGGTGGTGTTTTTTAGTGTGTGTACTTCTGAATTTATTACCTCTTTAGGATCCATAGAAATTGCCTCTTGTTCAGCATGCACTGTGCCTACGAGTAAGGCGAGCTTGCATGGTATCTATTGTCTATTTACTTGGATATTCAAACAGGACTACCAGCAACCAAACACAAATCCCCAAACAAAACACTCTTTCAAGTGCAAGGAAAGAGTAACTTGGGCATATTTATGGTTCAAGCACTACCATAACTAAGAATGTGATGCTGTCCACAAACATATATCAGTGCCTTTTGAACTACATCACATGCTCGAAGACTTTTTTTTTAGTCATACATAAATTAGCTATAAAATTAAGACCATTATACAACTAAAAAGAAAGAAAAATTGTTTGCCACTACATATCAAAACTGGTAATAGCAATGTAAGATGGCAGACTTCTTACTTAAACAGATGAGAGGCTACAAATAAAAAATTTGTGCAAATAAAATATATGATAAAGAGCATAATACCTTCTTGGGGGCTAAAAATAATATACAACTTGTGAAATATAAATTGAGCTACCATTACCTTTTAGATGTGGCAACTTTCGACTTTTGAGGCACCTTGGAATATGCATTCAGAATCCTGCATTTGGAAACCAAATAAACAACGTTAATAACAATTTTACAATAGAAAAATTAAAAATTGATAAATGGCAGTTGTAATTTATGTATGTGTAAAGATAGCATCACATCCAGGGTCCTCCCATAAACATGCTTGTAACAAGAATTAGTTTGCCTCAACTGCTAGCAACTATACAATAGTAAAAATCACTCTTATGAACTCAACAATACTAGGCACCAATAAGAGTATGATACAGCCATTCTAAATGGAAGAGAATACAACTGTTTTACAACTATGTTGCATCAGGAGATATGTTAGGAGGATTAATCCAGATACCTTCCAACCCAATTAGGAAAACTCGAGTCAGAAACCAGGAGCTGCAACCAAACCTTACAATCATGAAGGAAGAAGGAGACTTGGGGCATTTTTCCAGATAGGTGACTTACAAGATCTCCTGCCAAGAAAATATCTATTGCTTTGAACCTCCATTGAAATTTCTTTTCCCTTTTTCTTGTTTTGACTTGGAACTTTCCAGCATCATCTATTTGATCTTTTTTAGAGCTAAAATAGCCATCTATGGGTTGTCAACATCTTATCCCCCCCCCCCCCCCGGGGGGGCCCCCAAAAAAAAAAAACCAATGAGTTGTCAATAAATAGCGCCTACTCAACTTATGTTCTCCAATGGATGACAATGTGCAAATCGACCTAGCAGCCACATTTTTCCCCCCTTTCAACCACCATTAGGCAACTTTTCTAACCTTTCTTCATTGCCCACGTCTACAGAACTATCATATAAAGACTACATTATTATTGGGATAGAGAAAAAAATACAGATTATATTATTATTATATCTCATTTTATTAATTAACTAGTGCAAGACTTATTTAGTGTCAAATCAAGAACTAATTAGAAAAGACAACTCATGATAATACAGACCTTAAAAAGCAATAGCTAGCAACACCCCATATACTCCTATTTTAGCCTTCAATATCCTGGTAAAAACACAATTAAGTCTTGCAAAAGAACATTCACAAGTAAATTCAACATTAATTAAGATTAAGTATCTACTGCACCTTCAATCAATGACTGGGTGAATAGCATGGTCAACCATCCGGTTCCTGTAGCCCTCCTTGTACCTATGTTAGTTACATTTTACATATTAAGCCACGAAAATGAAGGATCACAGCCTGGTAAAGAAAGCCATTAATTAATAGTTTTTGTTTAAAAAGTTCTCGTTTAGATCTTTCCTATTCAATGAATCAATGTAATCCATGGAGAACTCTTCCATTTCAAGCAGTGTTGGAAGATAATTGGAAAGCCTAAAGATAATATACAAGGACCAAGATATCAATTAGGTCAAATAGTGAATGTCAAATATAAAAAATAAATAAAAGAAGTTGTACATGATCATTTACTATCAAGTTCTGTAAAACTGAAAATACCATTATCCCTGTAGAGATTCTCAAACAACTCTTTAGCAAATTATAAAATAATTAAAAAAAGAACGAAAGTTTAAAAAAAAAAAATGTACAACAGCCATATCAGGAGATGTTTTTCTTCTCAATCTCAATATTTTCTAGCCGTAAAACAATTGAAAAGCTTAACACCAAGTGAATTATTAAGAATTCATCATTTAAATTCCCAAATCGCGAAATGTTGGTGCAACTAGGAAAGTGCAAATGCAATCACTTTACTAACACAAGAAACATCAATAGTGAGAAGCCAACTTTGTATCAAATTTGAAACAGATAGATAGAGGTCAAAAAAATTATAAAGACACTCAATTAAAAGCCTTTCAAACAGCTTTTGCATGCAACAAGAACAAATCAAAGGCGATGTGAATGTATTGAAAGACTAATTTACAATCATCTACAGGACATAAATATCTTGGATAACTACTCTCTATACCTTACTGTCCCACTGAAAATCATCAAATCCCTCCAAACAAAAATGACAAAATGGATAAGAATTGTGTGGTCAAACTTCAATAACTTAGCAGCCACAGCAAAAACTTATGTAGACACGCAAGCCACTCAAAATAGTCATATTGTTTGCTTTCCAAACACAAGCCACTTTGTAATGAATATTCATAAATTGCTACTACCATGTTTGTTAAAACACGTGAAAACCACCATCACTAACTAAATGTAACTGATGATCATCATCACGTTCATGGAATCACATGTCTGACAGTATTAATTAGTGCAAATGGCATGCTTCTTAAAACTCCTTATTTATCACATGGGCGCCATTCCAATCAACCAATGATTCTGATCTAGTCAGCATATTCAACCTACGAGCCAGTAATACCTCCATTGCTTCTTTAGATTTCTCAACGAAATTCCGCATTCTAACCATACTTCTGAACTTGTTGCTCCGATAGACTAATACAATATAAAGATTTCTTCCCACACCACCTCAGCCCCCACTCCTAAAAAACCAATTTAAATTCTCATTGACTGTACAACCTATAGTCCATACCAAATTGAAAAATTTACAAATATAGAACCTCAAAGAATCTTCTTGTGTTCCATTTTTTTACGGGAAGAAAATTGACTTTTACCACATGCAAGTCAACAAATAAAACAATCATGTCTTTGTGAGATGCACATTTTCAGACGAATCTGAAGAACAATGAAACCATAAAAACCTAATATGAGAACACCGAGGACTCCAGATATCATCTATAGAATCTTTGGTCCACCCTTGCATGATGAAAAAAAATTGAAGGCTTCGTCACCAACTCCCCAGGTTGTTTTGTTCTCCTATCTCCTAAATGTAAAGGAAAGGCAACCTGTTCTTTTTCCAATCTTAAGGGGCACAGAACGACTCTGGTATAAAATAGTCAGTTTCTATACAAAAATAACTCCTTTGCACTTGGCACTGCACATCTCAAAATAAAAAGCATGCAAGGAGGAGATATAATAGCATTAAACAAGTTTTATTAACCAAACTTCAAAGATGCCACACAAGGCAAAAAAGAAATCTGTACAAGCCAGATCCCAAGAATAATAATTCCAATACACAATTCAGGAAAACAATAACTAAAACCAGGTTCATGAGGCCTCAGCAGAAGCAACATGTAATAGCCATACTCTATTATTTGAAACCCATTTCCAAGTTTGGTTAAGATTCTAAACTATTCTCTATGTGTCAATTATTAACATGTAAAACATAATAATACACTTAAACTACTACAGTAGTAAAACCAGTAAAACAACAATACCTGCTAAAAAGATTTGCTACCTCTTCACATTCACGAGCATTGTCGAACCAAATCCCATTTACTTCTTGGGATGCATTCCGATATAACAAATACGGAACCTGAACTTCAAACTCAAAATCTCCCAAAAGATTTTCCACTAAATTATCTGCACATATCCAAGATATTGAAGCTTATCAGTGCAAAAACATATGCAAAAAGACATGAAGGTTAGGAGATATAACTAAAACATATCAACAACTGATAAGCACAACAAGACATGAAATATAACACAAGTTGTAAACAAGATAGACACACGATATCTAAATAATTGTACCAACCCCCTCTCCTGATGGTCATAAAACGACCAATATTTAACGCTAGACAACAACATTGCAAATACTTTAGCCTCTGTAATATTGGCATATAAATATTTTCGGTTAGGTACATTATTTTCTTCGTTCTAAAACCTCAATAATTAGCTAGAACTGTGATAAAGTGATTCATCACTGAAATTAAAACTAGTTCACGTACAAATAATCAAAACTGAAATAGAAGCAACGATAAACCAACCTGTATTACGTCGATTCATCACAACAAACTGAAATCGAGGCTGTGTGTTCCTGAAAATTGAAAAAATAATAATTTCACCAACTTCATATGTAATACAATCTCCAAAACACCGAATATCAAATGAAAAAATGGAAAGCATAAGAGAGAAAAGAATCTAATTTTATTGACCTTTTGACGACGAAGAGAGATCCTTCAACATCCTTACGACTCCATTGGCTGAGATCGATGTTGAACTCGTAGAAGGTGACATGAGCGGCCGTGATGAGGATTTCCTCAATGAATGGATCGATTAGCTGAAGAACTGTCAGGTTTAGGAGTTTTGTGCTCTGCTGGTCCAGATTAGGCATCAATTTTCCGTTCTGCGACATTTTTTATAGTCGTTTTGGGCTCTGCCCCGAGCACTAGCCCTCAGGTTTTTCTGTGAGCTCTCTCTTTTGTAAATGAAGTGTTTGATGACATAGCCGAGAGAGAGTGAAAGAGTTGAACAGCCGATGGCAATGGGGGCAGATATGGGCCTACTCTGCTCCATATCTAAATCCATAATAAAAATTAAGATTTATATCTACTCCAGATCCATCATGAATTTCTTTCAATTTCACTACTTTTTTTTTGTTTTTCCTTTATGTCATTTAGACCCCAAATTAGATTTATTATAATCATATTTTACCTATTCACAATTAATCCCTTTTATTTTTTAAATTTGTCAATATTAATGTATTAGAATAATGTTAGAAATCCCAATTATTATCTCAATGTTTTAATGATAACTAATGTGATAACTCATCGGTAACTGCAACATTAACTTAATTATTAATGTTTATCATGAAATGATGAGATTATTATTCAAGAAAGAATTAGTAAACATCAATGACTAATATAATGTGACAATTACAGCTGAATATTAGTACAATAATTAAGATTCCTAAAGGTAGTGAATGTATTATAATATATGTGTGTTACACCACTTGATGTCTCTCAAATTCAATTAAGTAATTTCAAATTACTTAATGAGGTTATGTTGACAATATGTTCAAATTACCAATGAACACACTTATGGAGGCAAATTTACATGAGGTAAGTTAAGGAGAAAATGAGATTTATAATGAACAAAAGTATCGTTATAAAATTTCCATTTAAAACCAACAAACTCAACGAGTGAACAGCTAACTCAGATTACAGCTTTGCATACCTTATCTCTTCTTTTCCTCTTACAGTAAGATGTGAAACCTTCGGTTATAAATTGAGAAAAGTGATCCCTCTCTCGCTCCTGAAAGCACAAAGACAATTAGACACGAATACCGTACAACAATATCATCCATAGACAAAACATAATTGCAAACAGAGCAGCAAACATAAAGACTGATATGAAATAGAGAAATTGGCACACGCACACGCACACGCATGGTGACCACACTTCAAGATAGGTCTACAAGATCAAATGCACCAGATGACTTTCAAGAACCGCAAAAGCAAAATTCAAAAAACTGAAATATATAAAGGTGTGTTCATCAACTCTCAAAATACTGTGCGCAATGCAACGTCAACCACACTAAACTAACACTTGAGTTTCAATCTCTCAAATACCCCTGTTCTAGATAGACACACCCGTGCCCATGAATACAGGTTCATTTGACATCCCTAATTCCAAATACCCCTGTTCTAGATAGACACACCCGTGCCCATGAATACAGGTGATTCCAAATTGTCTTGAAGCCAGATAACATCATGAAGTAGCACTACTGTCAATTATTATGGTTGAATTCATCTAACAAGGCCAGAGCTATTCTATCGACCACTTCCGTTTTCAAATTACCACCATGGGAAGGAAGAAATAAAGTAAACAAGCTATAAGTGCATGAGAATTATTTTGACCATCTGCTTCGTGTCAATTCCAAAACTGCTCCATAATATAATAGTAATTCTTGTGAATGGTGTAAACTCATTGTCACCTTGTCAGCAAATGTCCACCATCACCAAATACATTTGTCTTTGCATTTTCAACCAAAATCAAAATCAAAATCAAAAGGAAAAGAAAAACGAAAAAACAAAAAAGAAAAGACACTCACTTGGATGATATATAAGCACTTCATAAGCTGATCATATTTTAGTTATTTTCACTTTTTACTAATAATCTCTCCTTCCTGCTCCTATAATCCTTTTTATGTTCTTTAACTAGGATGTATTGTTCAAGCTTGTTAAAGTGACAACTTTTCTAATCAGTTTCTTTCGACAGAAAAGTTCTGAATCATATCACCAGCTACTACACCCATTTACAAGAGCAACATGAAAAATCTTTGCTTTCATCCCATGTGCAATATAAATTTAAGCAGTCATAACAGTTTCCATTACAAGTACCAAATATGATGCTGTACATGCCAGAAATTCATTAATAATTTGAAAGAAAATATCATATAGCACAAATACCCAAATCCAGTCCCAAAGCCTTGTTCACATCCTCACTTCTCACTCAGGGGCCTTCTGTAACTTATGATTCAAGTACTGAATAAGAAACAGGAGAATTGTGTAGAAGAGGGAATACTAACATTTTCAACTGCAAATCAAAACATTAGGACCACATTCCACCAAGATAATACTCCGTTTGAGGCATCTTAACTGACACCTCCCCTCTAGCAATCACTAGCTTGTAGCCTAAATAATACAACTTCATATGTCCCATACAAAACACCACATACAAATCAAAGTTGACCAAGTTGACCAGATTCCTTTCTCCATTCTCATAAAATCCAACAGCTTCCCTATTGAAAATCAAATAATCAATGTGATAATCTCATGAGTTGTGAAATGATATTTAAGACAATGATATTATTCCTTTGGCACTGTTTCTTAGTTGAGGTAGATCTCCCATTACTCTCTTATTTACTTCTTGGAAAAGGCAGGAGCAACCCAGAAACATAAAAATAAACTTTGCACAAACATTCAACAGCAAGGACAAAACAAGGCCAATATAGCCTAAAGTGCAGACAATTAAGTTGACCATTAACAATTGTAGATACCATGCCAAGAAAGCATGAATTGGAACCACAGAATGCCTCCTCCAAATTCTTAGGAAATACTAAATCTTCTAGTGCATCAGTATTCTATAACAATGCATATTGAAGAAAAATAATGAAAGAAGTAAAATTACCATATAGTCTATGCACATCTGTCTGGCCAAATCATACAATTCAGAGTCCCCATACACTTGATCTGCAACAGCACGAAATAGACAATTTCCATCCTCCATCATCCTTTTGACTTCAAAACCTTTCACCCGCCTGATATCAATCTCAAATTGACGTTCTCGTTCCTGAAATCAATCCAACATGGTCACAAAGAAACATAGCAGTAAATTAAAAGCATCACCCACCAATGTAACTTTAAAAATATAGATAGAGAACTGGAAAATAAACATCAAAGGCATCATCCCACCAACGTGAACCATAATTATTCAAGAAAAATAATTATTGTAAGCTGTTGAATCAAGAAAAATAATTATTCAATGAATCACAGTAGTACACATGTGCCGCATTCATTTAACTAAATAGTGGCAGAAATTTACCAAGTCGTCATAAGAGGATGCAAAGCAAGGACTCTGCTCATCAGCACTGTTATACCCTTCATTTTCACCATGAGACCTAGGAGAAGAAGGCCTTGACCCGGATGGTGAAGTCCTCGTGGTAACAACAGGCCAGGCAACCGCTCTTCTAGAGGACCCACTCCTTGCGGCATTTGGACTTCCTGAGACTGATCTCCTTGAACTTGAGTTTGCTGCCAAAGGTTTTGGAGGTGGAACAGGTGGAGGAGGCGGCTGAGGACTTCCACTGCTAATAGGCGGTGAGTCACCACTTGAACCTTCACTCTCAACTACCACCCTCTCCGAAATCCTCAATTCACCCAAACCCTTCATTGATTCCCCAGAACCAATATTCTCCTCATTACCCAATTTTTCACTACCAACAGCTGCAGCATTTGAACTTTCATTCAGATCATTATTGCTGCTTTCCACCACAAGATCATCACTTTTCAGTGCCTTATTACCAGTACTCCCACAATAATCCAGCAGCTCATCCACGACAACTTGTTCCTGCACTTGCTCTCCAATTTCCTCATCTTTCACGGATGAAATAACCTGAGAAGAAGTACCAACCTGTGGCTCTGCCCGAGCTGATGAGGATCCAGAACGACTAGGGTTTGAAGAAGAAGAACCCCCAGCAGAACCTCTCTGAACCAAAATCCGAGTCATTGGAATTCTGTATTTGTTAGCTTCAAATTTCCAACCCTTGACCGAATCTCCTTTAAGAAACCCTCACTTAGAGACTAAAAACCATAGTATTCATGGGTTTATCGCGAGTTCTAGCCTTGGGCACGGTGACGCCAATTCCTTGGCTGAAGGATTCTTTCCAGCTCAGCAGCGCGATCTTGTTCAGCTCCTCACGAAACAATCTCTGCATTCCCCTAACAATTCTCATGAGACCCAGACCTCCAACTTTAAACAATAAAACCCTCTTTTTTAAGTACTCGAATTTTACCCGAAAAGAAGAGTCTGAAAGAAATTCGCCTTCAAAAAGCCAAGCTGCAATCAAGAATACCCATTTCCTCAAAAAATAAACAAAAGAATCATAGCTTTGTGCACCTAATCCCTACTACTTCATTTTCAGTTCCCAAGAAAAGGCAGGAAAATCAAGCAAACTAAAATCTTTTAACTACTCTTTCAAATTAGGGTTAACGGTATACTAAAACATGTTTAAGTAATTCATAACCTTGAAAAGAAGCATTACGAAAGATTAAAAAAAATTACTTTCTGAACAAACAAAAATATCCAATAGAATCTACCATATTCAACAAATTGACGACATCCTTTTTGCTGAGATTCTCTTATTCTTTCAAAAGCCAAAAAAGAACGACTCCAAAATGTCTACTTTCTTCTCTATTCTTTAGATTAATTTCCCACCATTTCTCAATAACCAAACAAAGAGTAACCCGGCAGAACTACAACCAAATCAAATTATTACATAAAAAAGCAAAAATAAAGAATCATCATCTATCACCAATCACCGTAACCCTTAAAAAAGAAAATACAAATCGAAAACCCTAGAGTTGACTAGGTAACGAGTCAAGCGACTCACCTAAGAGAAACGCGGAGATACAGAAGGAGAGAATCAGAGAAAGAAAGCTTGAGGCCGAGATGCTGCGATCTGCAGAAGCCGATTTTGGTTTTTTAGGGCTTTTTTTTAATTTTTCTTTTTATTTTTAGGACCGAAGATGAAGAAGATGAAGAAGAAGAAGAGAGAAGATAATAACTTGATTGCAAAGGAGACAGTAGGGAAGAAAAAGCATAAAAGGAATGAAAGGCTGCCTTTTAACGGTGAGGCACGGCCTGTGGCTGACGTGGAATTCACCCCCAAAGCGACGGCGAGTCTTCCACAGACATCATACGTGGACACTTCCAGTGTGATAGTAACACGTGGCTTCTACACGTGCGATGTCAGATTGAATTAAAAAGTCCTTTTTAAAAAAAAAAAATTTCCTTTTTAGATGGACCGTGGTGGCGTGGACACACGCTACCAGTGACTTTGTTGTCTGTGTTGCTTCATGTTAGCCTCCGAGATCGATTCCTTACTTCCCTTAGCTGAGCTCGTTCAAATTACGTTATTACCCTCCGATTACTGTTATTATCTCTAAAATTTATGCAAGCAACGCCAAAAGGATACTTATGAACAAATAGCTCTACTTTAACAACAAAAAGTGATCACTTACCGGGTTAATTTCACTTTACCTCCTAATAAATTAATTGTCTTCAAAATTCTTCCAATTATTATAAGGTGATAAACTTCAATTATTTTACCTTATTGAAAATATAAAAATTTTAATTTACTCTCATTTTCATTTACAAGATGACGGCAAATAGAAAGCGTGTTAATGGTTTTTTTAAGGGTATTTTAAAGATAATCAATGTATTAAGAGTAAATTAAAATTAATTCATAATTATCTATAGCAACCTTACAAATAAAAAAAAAAGAAACCTAATGTGAACAAAAAAAAAAAGGGTTCATCATAAAACCCAGCCCCCATGGAAAGAGATGTGAGTTGCTGGCCCACCTGAAAGGCCCTCAGGGTTCATATATTGAGTTCAAGATATCAATAATATTTTCAATTTGATGATTTAAAAAAGCAAGACTTTGAAGAGGTTACCACAATGGTGGATTGTTTCTAATTTCATATTCGTATCCACAGCATATTTTTTTTCAATTTTTCATGTATGTATAGACATTGCAAATACGAAAATTAGATATTGAAGAGCAGGGCAGGGCAGAGAGGCAACAAGTACACAAGCAATTCCATTACTGAAAGAAACACTAATTACAATGGTGCAACGCAATGCAACCCACAGAACACTAACATTCTTCACAATTTTTTTTTTTTTTCCTTTCTTGGTCCCAAGACCACACAAGTTGATTGAATATAACAGAGTCCAAATCATATGCACTGAGAAAACAAGCCAGATTCCTTAGTATTAAGTTCTTCTTCGAAGAGCGAAAGCAGAGAGCACAATCAGGATCAGGAGCAGAGCTGCTGCTATGAGGGATGCCACCACAGCAGAACTAGTGCTCTGGCAGAAGTCACCAAACTGCTGACAAATAGGTAGCCAGTTTGCGTTTGGATTTCCACTATGAGCCAAATACACAACGGAAGCAGCAGCTGCTGCGGCACCTATTGTAAGTGCCATCATCACCTGCAGGTACATTAATAATTAATTAATCATATTCAGCACCTACACATTGTGAATATGAATGATAAATGAAAAAAAAAAAATTATGTTGATGTCAGTAAATTGAGCATACTGTGTCACCAATGAGGAGGAGCAGCCTTGGTCCAACAGCATGAGGGCGAACAATGCAGAGTATAGAGAAAGGTAAGGAGAGTACAAGGTATGCACTCACTAGTCCATTTGCAATGACAAAAAACCTGCATGGGGCAAAAATTTTCATTTGAAAATGCACACTAATTTATTCCAACAAATATGAGTTTTATAAGATGAAATAAATGAATATCGATACATACATGAAAACTTCGAAATCATCATATTGAGCTTCGAACTGGAAGAACTGAGTGAAGAAAGGGAGAATCTCATCAGCAGTGCCCATTGTAGCAGTGGCACCAAGAGCTGCACCAATGGCAGCGAGTCTCAAAACGAAGTCGAAGATCGCGACACCTTTCTTCCATCCTCCTCTTGGGTGTGGTGTGGCTTTTGTTGTGGCCACGGCAGCTGCAGGAGCTCCGACAGCAGCCTTTCCTTTGCCGCTACCATTAGCCTTCTTTGATTCGGGCATGTCGATTGCGTGGGCCGACTCCATTAGGAATTATTATGCTGTAATAGAGATGAAGAGGAGCTAAGGAGTTTTTCAATCTGCTTGTTGCTTAAGGAGATTGAGCTGGATACGGAATAGTATGATGGGTGTGTTTTATATAGGGAAAAGAGAGAAATTTAGAATGTTGCATAATGGGTTAGCTTTGATTGCACTTCAGAATTATCATGGGAAGTTAGGTTATTGCACAGTTTAGTTATGTAGGAGTCGTTGAGTGCCAACTTCATCCACTTCATAAAAATTCAGGACACGACAAAAAAACAGAGAGATTAAGATTTGTTATTACTTTCATTTAGTCAAAGATCATGGCTTATGTTGTGCCTAAATAACTCACACCTAATACAAAAATTTGAAGATTGACTAGTCGTCAACATGCCCGATTTTATGGTCACTCATCCAAATTTAAGGTTGGTTTCGCTCGTGGACACGAAACAGAGTTCGGGTTGCATTGTCATTATTTGAAAAGTCAAAGCTCTGAATCTCAACGTCTTATTTTTGTGGACTGAAAGAAAGAGCACTTTATCATCTCCACTTCATGAATATGTTGTCTATTTACATAGTCAAGAAAGTAAGAACTCTAGAATCACATCTCATTCACTCTTTCATTTGATCAGTATCAGACTTGATCTTCAAGTGTGTAATCAAACTCAATTGTGTGAACAAATTCATTTACAAAATGTATTTTGAGCACAATATAAAACACTGTCAAACCCAACCTTAAATGGGCTTTCGGTACAGCCGCAAAAAATATGCCTGCCCCTCTTCCTTTATACAAGCCGCACTACGAAGCTAGCCTTTTATTCTGCGTATATAGGAAACCCCCAAGGGTAAAGAATAACGTGTATTGACCATCAACTCTTGCAGATGGTGTTGTTCCTATACATGCTGGTGATCAAAACAATTTTGCAAAAACTACTACTTTCAAAGAGAGTTATTCCAATGTGCTTATGACACAAGTTATTCACAGATATCCTCCTATGGTCGCAGTTTCCATCCACGCTCTGCCAGTGCTTCATGAACTCGACTAGCCGCTTCTGCAGTGTCATTTAGGGGAGGATAGCTCCAGCTGTCTGACATCTGAAAAATATAAACAAACGTAACTACTAAAATACATGGAAAAGAAGCTTGATTACATCTTATACTTGTTCTGCAATTGTTGAGTACTAAACTCACAATCAGCTAATCAATTCCTAGCGTAAAAATCGAGCAGACTAAGGTGCCAAAAGATAAGGACTTAGACACAGATGATTTCAAGAGGAGTCCCAAGTGATAATTAATGAACAAAAAGAGGCACCGATACACGATAGAGAAAGTGTTTTACTCGGCATGAACAGAAAAATGAAGGGTTAGGAACGGTTGGGAGCGCTAAGAAAAGGAAACTGAGGTCAGTAAAAACTGAACGCTGAAGCTATAACAAATTTTAACTTGATATTTAATGACACATCATTGTTTTTTGACATGTTAAAAATTGTATTTATATCCATATGTATTGCACAAAAAAAAGGTGCAGGTTAAGTACACTAGACAACTTTTTCTGGCCTTTTGGGAAACCTATCTACCATCCTTTTCAGTAGATCTTCTTCCCTATAAATAGAATTAAGAGAACCTTGGCTGTACGTGTATACATGTATAATTATATGTAGTGAAGCGACTGAGACAAAATTAGCCTGGTAAATTAAACACTGCAGCTAAGGAGCAATAGCAATTTCCATTTGAGTAACAGAACTGGCATGGGGCTTATAAACACAGAGAGCTAACTTAACGACATAATTAATTGCTCAGGCTAAAGATAGTAGAACAATTTTTGAGAGAGAAAGTAAGGCTGCAAATTACTTAAACTTTGCAAAATGTATTTTACTTACGTCCTCAGAACCTGTAAAAGGTCGAACCACTCCTCGCTCCCTCAAAGACTTGTGAAAATCCGTGAACTTCCATGTACAACGCTCAGCTCCCACAACATACACTGGTTTCCTGTAAGAAAGGCATTGGAAACATGAACTAGTTTTCAAATTGTTATCAAAACAGGAGTAAGATTTCCTTGTGAATACCCTGTGCTGCAAGCTTCACTTATCAGACTGATTGAATCTGCTGTAACAACAAAAGCATCTGCCCAAGCTAAATGCCCCAGATGTGGATTTGGTTCTGCAGAACATCACATGAAGTAATCATACAACATACTTCCAGGTTTGCCATCTTTGATCACAAATAAAACTTCAAAATCAATTGAGATTTGAAGATACCTTCGCCATCCCAGATGTGCACTTTTGGATTATTTCCGAGTTCCTTGATGATGATCTTTGATACCTGTTGAGATGATAATCAGTATAAGATAAAAAGTACTAGTTCTAATTTCTAAAACAAATCAATGACAAATTAGCAGTTGTTGTAAGACCTTTTCAGGTGTTCTCATTGAAAAAGATATTCTGATGCTTCCACAGCTCACCAACACATTGAGAAGGTGTGCCGTTAACTGCTTAGCAAGGTCCGAACCATATCGACAGCAGCCTGTGAAGAATTTTGGTATTGGATCATATAAACAACACACACACCCTCCTCATACTCACATCCATAACTAAGATGGATAACAAACCCAAATAATATTTCAAATGCTCTGCAGAACTCAGACATCCATATAAAACTTAAATTTGAATATGACGTGGTATGATGTACCATATAGAATGTAGCTAATTGAATTTCAGAGCAAGTACAAGTTGGTATGCAAAACACTAAAGAACAAGCATCACAGAAAGTACCCGTAGGCCCGCCGACGTTAACCACAACTAAAGGCTTTGGCAGAGGCGCAAACTCCTCATGCCATGCGCTAGCTGCACTGCGAAGTGCAGCAGAATCAATTTGATGCAAAGCTCCAGTTGTGAGGACCTACGTTTAGAGAAGATTTAGATTGAAAAGAAGAGAAGCAAAAGCAAGTCTGCAAGATGGATCACAATCTTCAGTTTCAGAAAGAAAAGAAAATAATATTCCATAAGGCTAGAGTTTCTCATTAAAGCAGACCTATGGGCCAATATAATTCATATAACATACCACATGCCCATCAGGAGGTTCACATGGAGTTATCCATCTGCGAAGAAATTGAGGAATCTTCTCTTGTCCTTCAGGAGTCAAAGGATAATAATCATGTCGGGGGGTAATCACCAAGTCAAACCTGTTTAAATGTACCCTTGGATGTTGTATCTGCAAAAAGAATAAATGAAACAAAACTTAAGTCATGTCGATAGAATTGAAAACACTGACTTTATTAAGCTATTCAAATTGATGCATTACTTATTCCAAAGTAATAATGTACTTATATTCCAATTTAGTTAATTTACTTTCTTATTTTCACTATTTATACTTTCTTTTCTGGAAGACTAATTAAGATTAATTGAAAATAGTCAATTAATAGACACCATGCATAAAACTATATTTACCTTAGACAAACATCTCAAAACTACAGCATTTACAGCAAATTATTCCAAGAAGCCAATCAAGTACAAAACTAGAACAATAATAAGGTCCAGTGGCAAACCTGAACAACAAAGACATTGTCAGATGCTAAACGTTTTATAGAGCTTGCAATAGAAATGGTATCTCTACCAGATGCAACTACCAGTAAAGGGCCATCCCTGAAAAATTTAATAGAAATCATTATTATTGTGCAGCCAAACATAGAAGCATCTTTACAATGTACATTGGATTATACCAATCCAATGTGATAAAGTGCACAATTTAGCATGGCAAAACTAATTCAATATCCATTGGAATATACAAGAAGATGGATGATGCCAGTTCAAAAACAAGCATCACAATACTAAAGCATCAAGAGTCAAAATTTGCCAAAAAGAACAAGTGAAAGACAAAAGATACTGCGAGAAGCATTTTATTCACAGAGAATCAGAAATCTTTGATGAAGTTAGGCAGCCTTAACAACTATTTAACCATGTGCCAAATACGTGAGGGTAAATTTGAATCGGGAATGGAAGAGTGCACTGAAGAAACTATGGGTCCGAATTTTCTTAACTGCCATGGTACATTTCCAAAATGTTTTCTGCTTGCCTAAGAAGGGGAAAAAAGAATACATATATATATATATATTGGCTTGGCCGAGTATTCTCAGAATAATTTTGGGAAGAACTGCATTTCAGAACACCCTGTATTCAGTTATCAACATTAGCGTTTGCAAGCGAAGACTCATAAAGTGCCCCATATTTTAACGGTAGGTCTCTCAATCCTTCTTCTTTGCTAGCTTTTAACAAAAGACTTTGCAGAAGGGAGGGTCAATCTATAAATTTCGATACTGATAACAAAACCAGGACCAAACCAACCAGAAAATTGGAGTACTACTATTCTAAATTTCTTAGCTCCAGTAAATCTAAAATTGGTTTCAACCATAAGTCTACCTTGACACACTTCCTAACTGCACAGATAAATAATTTCAGTAATAAAAAATAGAAAAAAAGAAAAAGCATACTTTTCATAAGTTTCGCGGGCCATAGTCACAATCTGCCGCACATCAGCCTCAAGTACAGATGACAAACCTACATTACCACCATTTTCCAAAGGGTGACAGACAGGTTTCTCCCCTCGGGCTGCTGACAAAAGACGTGAGTAACCAAAAATTTGCCTAATGACATATTCTAACTTCTTGTGGACAGATACTGGGAGCCAATGGAGCCACTCATTTATTCCTCCCCTTGGCCTTGTAACTCGCTGCACATCATATCAGTATAAGATAAAAACAACCACAAAATCAAACACAGAGACAATTAATTAAATTAGAGCTAGGAAAGAATATTTGGCCACTAAATGACAAAATTACCCTGTGAAATCTGCATCAACCTTCGACAAATTATAAGAGAGAAAATAAGACCAATTCTAACACCCAAGCTTTGATTTGGAATGATACTTTGATAACTTAGTCACTTCAGCATTTTATCTATCCTTCAGGTTAATATGCTGCTGGTTCATTTTTCTCAACTTCTGACAAGTTTTATGCATCAGGAAAACTTAGTAATTTTCATAATTTTATGGATATGATTGAGGGTGGTCCATGGGGCTACGATGATTTTTAAATTATTTTTATAATTGTGTTGCAATAAGTATCACAGAGAGTTTTTATCCTAAACCAGACATTCTTTTCTACCAGAATCAGCAATTACGATCCTACTAGGTACTGACAACCTAGTACACTATCAATTGAAAATCCATAAATAAGCAAGAGTTTTACAAGCTTTTGAAGCTCTCTCAAAGTGGTGATCAGCTTCTTTCTAGCTTAGGAACTAGTTCTTTTCTTCTTTTTCCCTACTGCTACAAGCTTCTACAAACTGTCCAACTATTTCAAGCATTAGATAACCATAAACAACAAATTTTTCACTTCAAACAATCCCTCATATCATTGAGTAAAACCTATTAACATCAACATATAGCCCTAAAATCCAAGTTCAATTGATAAATGATATTTTCTCTTCTTAATCTGTGGTAAAGCCACAAATTAACAAAATAATAACAGTTTTCTATTTAATTGCAATGGAAAAATCCCAACACTATATTCCCTCTTTAACCAGCATGCATGGTTAGTTGGCAACTGTTACTTGTAAACAACAATGATGAGCATCATGAACACTTTCACACCCAATCTCACCAAATAAGAACACTGTCTCATTGCACACTAGGGAATGGAAACAAAACCATTAATCATTTAATCATCCAGAAAAATCCAGAAAATATTAGTACTACTAGAAAATTTTAACCACAAAATTTTTTCCCACCCATTACACAATGGTCTTAGACAATTATACTCCAGAGCGCTCCCTTTACCCCCATAGTTATTCATCAACCAATACCTTCAATCCTCCACACCCATCTATATCTCTCGACCACATAACCCTATCATCATTAAACTGAGAATGCAGCAGTAATTACGCCAGCTTCCTTGCCCCCTTAATCAAACCAAGTTCCCCACACCCAAATATTCCACCTCATTTACTCATATTTCCTTAGTTCGCACATTTTAAAATAATTTTCAGCAACAACTTTACATGTACAGAGCAACTTCTCTAAATTCTTACAAAAACACAACGTCAATAGCAATTAATAAAAACTAGAAAAAAAAATTTCTTCATGCAAAATAATATGATTATTTTCCTATGAAACAAAGATCTAAAAATGAACTCACATATAGGACATGCTTATCGGATAGCCCAAGCGCCCGAACCAACCCAACGCATTGATTCTCAGAACCCGGGTAACCGTTGCCGATAACCACGGCCCGTCTGATGACGCTGTAAGCACCGGCTGCAAAGATCTCCGGCACACCCATCGTTTGCGTTGGCGGTTCCGGAAGCCTTATTGGCCTCATGTCTTCAAAACCCTAATCCCAAATTACAGATAATTCAACAATTCAACTGCAAGTTGCGAGGAAATGAAGAAACGATACAATTTCACAAACAGTTTTTTCGCTTATCCGTCTTCTTGTTTATGCATTTCGTTTTTCTTTTTAATTAATTGATAATTTCGTTTTTCTTTTTAATTAATTAATAATTGTTTTTGGGTGATCTAAGTACTGGATCTAAGAATTTTCAGCCCAATTCAAACAGATCAAGGCCCATTTTGAGATCGGGATCAATATTTAAAAAAAAAAGACAAAATATGTACGAGAAAGGGAACAGGAGATTCTCAAACATTTTTTTAAAATAAATAAACATAAACATTTCATAATTTTTCATTAGAAACAGTTAGATCAATGTATATTAAATCCATTACGCATTCAAAAAAAAATAAAAATCCATTACAATAAATAATTTGTTTAGTCATTGAATGCTTATCGAAGAAGAGCATGGAGAAAAATACACTAAGGGATCAGAACTATATATCTCCATTAAACGCACACATAATATTTTGGGAAAACAAATTTCAAGAATCTTTAAAACTCTCAATTTATTTATTCGATTTAGTCATTACATTACAATGATCTTTCTTTTTTTTTTGTCTTTTTATTTTATAAAATTATAAATACAATAACGAGAGAAGAAACCATAGAGGAGGAAATAAATGTGCAATAGAAAAATAATAACCAAAGTTTTACATGAATACTAGATATAAAATAAATATGAAAATCTCAAGGCAACATCTGACATGTGTTATGAAATTTTATTTCTCTCTTTAATCCGTGTAAGCTGCATGCATGCATGCAAGCTTTGAATATCCCTTGAGTACCGATGATCAGATCATTAGCCTCAGGCTTAGTTAGTGACCCGTTCACAGTTGGTAATGGCGGAGCAACCACGGCGGTAAGGGTTAACGGGTCCGCCACCGTGGTTGCAGTTGTAATAAGAAGTGCCGCGTCGGTTGCACGGGACAGAGTTGGCCCTCAGGGCGCCGTAGCTAATGAAGCCTCCTCCCCAGAGCTGGCGACGGCTCTCTTCGGTCGGCATCAACATCTCGTTCTCGTCGTATTCGTTGATGCGGCCGACGTTGTTGATCCGACCCCAGTTGCTGCCGTCGAAGGCTCTGGACTCGGCTGCCATTGCCACCACCACCACCGCCGTTGTTAAGAACAACAAACTCATCAGCTTTGAACCCATTTTTCTTTCCTTCCGCTGCTTTCGTTTAAACTCGGAGATGATCCCTTTTCTTTTTCAAGTTTTGTTGCCCCCCTTATGACAGGGGATTGGAGAAATTTGGGAAATTAAAGCACAATTTCATCAAACGTGCGTAATTTTTCACTTTATATAGAATTATCTACACCATCTAATTTAATGGTGATCTAAAATTTATGCAAGGATAATTACTTTGTTAGTCCTTATAATTTGAGTTAGTTACTGAGTTAGTTCATATAATTTTAAAAATTAGCAAAAAGGTCCATATAGTATATCTTATTTTAGTTAAAATCTATTTTATCCTTGAAAGCTTAACTTCAGCAAATATTAAAGTAATAAGTTAAGAACAGGGAATTAATGTCAGTGGAATTAGATATTTCTCCAACAAATGTGAGAAGAGTAGTATAGAAATCTAGATTGTGGCATAATAGAATTGATTTAAATAAGCGTAAGTAGATTTGTTAAGTAATGATAGGATGTTCAAGGTAATTTTAGAAATATTGAAATTAATTGAGTAATTAGTTCGAATTATATGGACCAAAAGAATATTTATCTTTTACACAAACTAAATATGTAATGTAGTATTTTTAGTTTTTGATCAGGTCAACTCAACGACGTGGATAATGTGCTTATTTGATCGAATAGTATTGATGATTAATGATTTGTAACTAAACGTTTATCCACTTATTTAGTTTTAGTTAGTTGATCAATGTTCTTCCCTAATTTTAAAACTCAAATTCTTTTTTTTTTTTCTCTAATCTAGTATAAATGTCCTTTTTTTTTCAAATAATTTCAAATATAAACTAATAAAACTGACAGAATTACTTACACACCATCCGAAACTTTAGAAGGAAGTTGCTCCAACCAAATACGGAAAGCCCGTTTGGGAAAAACTAATCCTGCAAGCTTATGAACTGCCCGTATTAAGCGAACGAACACTCATACTGAACAGAAAATAACCGACGCGCGGAAATGTACGTGATACAACCATCATTCATCGTCCCTCAGTATTCTTAATAACTCAAAAATTTATCTTGTTAATTGAGGTAGTTTTCAAGTAGTTTTATTTAATTTATTAGTGGAGTTTGATTTTTAAAAAATTAAAAAATAATTCGTAAAATGTATGGACATTTATTTAAAAATAGCGAACATCAAACTTAACTAATATTTTCTTTTCGAGCAGTGAACTCCATCTCAATCACTCTTAAGACTATTTTTTTTCTTTTTCATTTTCATAGACGGGGTTGAGGTGGGTCCATTAATTGATGGCTGGGAATTATTTTTCTTTGCTTTCATTAGATTATAATCAAATCTTACCCATCAACAATCTTTGTTTTATACTCAATTCATTTTTTTTTAATTTACTGTACGTACATCGTCGTTGGACCCCATCCTAATAGAATAGAACTTTATTTAATTAATGATAAAAAAATTGATAATCTCGATTAAATAATTACTTTTATCAATCTTGACTTGGAGCTAATGTAATAAATTAATAATTTGATAAATTTATTAGATAATAGAGTTTCAAAAAGATCTTATGTTTCTATAAGACCTAATTAATACATGATTAAATAATTAACTAATTTGAAACTAAGTACATATGATATGTCTATGATTGTCTTTATTGTATTGGGAGAATGTTTTATTCATTCATTTGTCATTGTTACATTCTTTTCACTTTTCAAAGGAAAAACCACATTATAATCTATGTGTTGTGTTAAGAGAAATAAAAGGGAGATTGAGATTATATATTCTCTCCATAAAGTCTTCTTGGGTAAGTTAGCGTGTAATTGTAATCCAGTCAAAGGATTATCAAGGGATTGATTCACTTAATTAAGATCAAATTAAAATAATATTATACAGCTTGATAGAATCACTACATTATTTAATTATATTACCTCTATACTCCATAAAATTTTCTATTACAAACGTGATATTATCTTCATAAATTGATAAATTAGTAATTTACCGATATATTAATATTCGCTAAATTAATAGATTTTTTATCTTTGTTACCATATTTATAAAAAAAAATTTATGCCCAGCACTTCTTGCTTCTTTCTTTTTCCTGTACAATCTTTGTCGTAAATCTTCAGTTTAGTAATCAACTTAAGCATAGAAAATTATTGGCAGGAAAAGACTTTAATAGAAGAAAATTACTGAGAGAAATGCTTGTACGGATTAGTCGCCCAGTTTTATTTATTTATTTATCTGTTTTTGGGGGCTAATTTACAAACGAAGCATTGTATATAATTGAGAAACTGTGAAAATAGGTAAGCTGGCACCGCCCTTCTAGATGGGGTGCCAGCCATTGTCAACATTCAAAAATTTGAATGTTGACATTCAAATCTTTGAATGAAGAAAAGAAGCAAACAACTTTGACAAGGAAGAAGAAAAATGAAGAGTTGAAGAAGATAATGGCGGTGGAAAATATAATAGTATTTTAATAGCCAATTTTGGCTATAAAAAGGGGTGCTGCTCATTTGGTTTGTGTATCCAATTTTGTGAAGAAACAAAGTTTAGAGCTTGAGTAATTTTAAGGAATTAAAATTATAAAGTTCTTGTGGGTGAGAGAAAATTATTTCTGAGAGTGTGGTTGTAATAATTTTCACATAGTGAATTTTTTTCTCTGGTTGTCTTTTTGACAACGGCCTTGGTTTTTCTCTGGATTTAGAGTTTTCCATGTAAATCTTGTGCTGTGTGATTAGTATATTCTCCATTTAATTTTTCTTATTAATTTATTGCTTGATAAATTGCTTGGAGAGATCTTGGGAGGAAGCTCAATTTCCTAACAGTGGTATCAGGGCCATTGATTGAAGTTTTGGTGTCGGGGCACTGTTCACGTATACGGTACTATTCACGTGAAGCAGTGGGAGCCAATCCAAACAGTCCGTGGTGAAGAGTAAAAGTTGATCTGCAAAGCAAATATGTCAGGATTGAAATTTTCAAGTCCGGTGAAATTTGAAATAGAAAAATTCGATGGGAGAATTAACTTTGGCTTGTGGCAAGTTCAAGTCAAAGATGTGTTGATTCAATCTGGGTTACACAAGGCATTGAAGGGGAAGCCATCCCCTGCTTCCAGTAGTGGCTCTGGAAAAGCTAGTATAAGTGATGAAGACTGGGAAGAATTAGATGATAGAGCTGCAAGTGCCATACGATTATGTCTAGCAAAGAATGTTCTTGCAAATGTAGGAAAAATTCCTACAACGAAAGAACTTTGGGAGAAGCTAGAAAAGTTGTATCAGACAAAGAGCATCTCAAATCGATTATACCTGAAGGAGCGATTTCACACACTGTGAATGGCTGAAAGTACAAAAATTTCTGATCACCTCAGTGTTCTCAATGGTATTTGTTGTGCAAATTTTAATGAACTCGCAAGCGCACGAATCTATTGTAGTGTAGATCAATGGTGACGAGTGTCGATCCCACGAGGAGGTGGATTTTAATTGTGTATAGAATTAATTTTGCAAAATGGGTGGTTGGAATTGTGGTGGAAGTGATTTAAATTATCCTAAAATTGGAATTGAAATTGCGATAATAAATTCTAAAATTGGAATTGCAATGGCGAGAATAAGTTGAAGCGAAATCTATTGAAATGAGGTACTTGGGTATCTGGATCCGTATCAACATGCATCATGGGCTAAATAATCCATATTAATGCCAATTAAATCATGAGGGGGGAATCCACACCTCATGAACCACGCTCTAATCAATATGGTGCTAAGGGCTTATCGTGCCAAATAATAATAACCTTATACTAGAGAGCCGGTGTAACCAAGGCGGTATCTAGACAAGATCAGTATTATTTGTCGACGATAAGTCAAATCATCCACAAAAACTAGAGGGGAAAAGAAAATAAATTTACCAAATAAAGCCCATGACACATGTTGAGACTTCACCTTCAACCCAAGCTTGAAAGGAAATTAGCTACTCATAATTGAACTAGGGGCAAAATGGGAATTTATTAAAATACGAAGAAAATACAAGATGGAGAAGGAATTACAGAAAATGGATCCCAAAAATGGATTCAGAGATCTCCAATTAGGGGGGGAGGCCCCCTTTTTATAGATACATGGAGTAAATCATGGCCATCGGATTAAAAACAGTTTGGACGCTCAGGATTGCGCCACGTCATCAGTCAACAGTCCACGGTTTGACCACGCGGATGAACAGTAACACGGTTTGACCCGGATGAACAGTAACGCGGTTTGGTTGAAAATAATCCTGTGTGATGCATGCACCGTACGCGAGATTTTTCGTCCACTGATATGCTGCCACGTCACCATCAACAGTACATAAGAATTTTAGTCCAACAGGATCGTGACACCTCATCAGTCAATGCCACATCATCGGTCAATGCCACGTCATCGATCCGTCTATATGAACAGTGCCGTGAACAGTAACATATACAGTACCGTATACGTGAATAGTACCGTACATGTGAATAGTGTCATTTTTTCTTTTATGCCCCTCCTAAGGTTTTCGACCGTCCTGAGTTCAAAAGTGATGTCCGTTTTGCCATCTGATCTCTCCTTTATTGTGAAATGACTATAATGCCCCTAAAATACATAAAATACTTAATTAAAATAAAACACATGTAATTAAATCACAAGAAGGTTAAATACATAAAAGTAAGGGTTGTTAATAAGACTTGAAATATAAAATGACGGTTTTCTCCTTTATAAATATGTATTTTCTAACACTCAACACACCCCCCAACCAGCTTATTGCTAGTCCCTAGCAAATAAAGCGAAAACAAAATTCAAATTCAAAATGATTTTTTTTTTTTTTTTTTTTTTAGAAACACTCGTGTTTATTCAATCAGATTAATGATAGCAATCAAATAAAAGTATAAGCATTATCTCCAGTCTAAAGCAACATCACACCCACATCAACCATCCACATGAATTAGCCCAGTAGACTTTGTTATAGCTACTTTCAAGAATGACATGTCAAACCCCAAAATCTCACTGGAAGTAGTGACACTCTCACAAAGAAATTAAAACCCAATAAACATAGTCACTCCAATGAATGGTAATTGAGAGAGAAAATAATAAAGAAATGATATCACATGCTCTCACCAAGATGAAATAAATATGCCCTCAGCTTAGAAATAATACGGTCTCAAGTCAAATAAAATGTTAGTCAACCCACTTTATTTATCTTTTTTTTTTTTTTAAATTATGCATCACTACATCTTTTTAGCCCATATAACTAGCTTCTACTTCAAACTATAGTTCCCTAAAATCAAGAAGGACTTTTATTAGGACGTAACGTAGGCTAGGGATATGGCTAACAAAGAAAGGAAATAAGGAAAACAAAGTGTATGTTTGAGAAAAATGCAGAATTTTTTTTTTTTTTTTTTTTGGGAACTTGCAAGGTGGATTTCACCTATTATTGTTATTTTTATTCTTTTGAAACAACAACTTTTGTTTTTGTTTTTTTCTTTTTCTTTTTGCTTTTATTTGGCATAACTTCACTGAACAACATAATTATTTACATTTTCTCAAACATAAATAGGTGATGGAACTTAAAAGACATTGGGTAATACTCCAAATCGGAGTGGGTCAAGATGATAAGTTGACAAAGAAAAGGTTTTTGTTCTTTTTTTTTTTTTTTTTTTAAAGGCTCAAAAGGGGTAACTATGGATATTTAATAAAAGGGATGGCTAGAAAGGCTCAAACGGATCAAAGATGGCCTTTCCATCGTCTTTTAGGGCTCTAAATAATTATCCATATCTACTAGTTAGATGGGCCTCCCAATGTAGCAACACACATTTTTTTCTTTTTTCTTTTTTTTTAATTTTACCATATTTTTTTTTTTTTAAAGGGTTAACTTAAAAGAAATCTAGAGATTGTATATAAAATAATAAACTGCTAAGCTGTATAGAGAATGGGCAAAAGGGTTACTCTCCAAGAAAATGATAGGCTCAACAACTCACTTGGCACTTATTTATGACATGTTCATTCCTTCAAGCAACTCATATTTGTCTCCGACATCAACATGTAAAGTAGCAAACATAGCGTAACATCACTTAAGACCAAAGATAATACAAATACTAAAATTTGAAATTAATCATGTCATCCAATGTTAAAACAAATAACACAATTTTTTTTTTTTAAACAACATTCTACCCCCCAACCTATTCTAAACATGAAAGGAAAATATGCATGCAGAAATGTGAAAATGATGTAGAAAAATTAATTGAAAAAGAATTTTTTTTTTTTTTTTAACTAAAAAGATGCGTTTCTAGAGGCACTACACTCCATATTCAGCCATCTTCGACTCAAAAATTTGAAACTACATATTTATAAAGGAGAAAGAGGAGGAAAACAGGTTTTTTTTTTTTTTTTTTTTTAAATGATGAAGATGCGTTTCTAGAGTAACTACACTCCATATTCAGCCATCTTCAACACAAAATGTTAGCAACAGTTAGTTTCTACAACAAAAAATCAGTAAAAACTTAACCAAGATTCCACAATTGTCGACTATTCCCTCCCCCCAACCAGAACGAAACATTGTCCTCAATGTTTTAAAGGAAAGAAGTAGAGTTTAGAAGACATCACCTGGGTGGTGCAACACAGAAGAAAATATTTACAGGCGGAGAGTTAAATCTAATTTGTACTTCTTACTGCGGCTACTGTTACCATCATTATTTGGTCGCTCCAACACAAAGGTCCAGGGGTCTGGCTCCGGTTTATAAGCTTGTAACATATCAAGTAGCTCATTAGCAGTGTGAGCACAAATAAAGAGTTTTTTCACATTAGAAGGAATGAAATAGTTTTTTATTGCATGGTTAAGAAATGCGATAAAGCCATCATAAAAGTTATTGACATTTAACAAACCGATAGGTTTCTGGTGGATGTGCAGATGGGCCCAAGATGCTAGTGTCATAAGTGCCTCTAGTGTTGCAAGATCTCCTGGAAGGAAAATAAAAGCATCAGCATGATTAAGCATTTCAGTTATTCTTTCTTGCATACCTGAGACGACTAACTCTTCTCCAGTTGATGAGTCAGACGAACTGCCCAATGGTTTTAGGACTCTTGGGATGATGCCTAACACTTGACTTCCTCTGATAAAAGCTGCTTCTGAGACTATTTTTGATAACCCTCGGTTACCTCCTCCATACACCAAATGTAATTTTCTTGCTGCTATGCTTCGACCAAGATCTATGGCTGCCTCTACGAACTCTTTATGTTTGCCATAGGTAAATCCAGAAAGCACACAAATGTTCTTGAATTGTCTATTGGGAGTGGCTGCCATTGTGATACTTCTCAAAAATAATTTGTCAGTGCTTCACAAAAAGTAAATCACATTTAAGAATCTTGGTGACAATGGATCATAACTGTGAATGAGGTAACATGTCAGTGTCAAATAACGCATAAAGCACGTGGCTCGCGAGTCAAAAAGGAAACAGTAAAAAGGAAAAAGCAAACAGTAACAAAATTATTAAAGACAATAATGCAAACAATAAAACAACAGTGAAATGAAATAAAATAACAGTAAAGTAAAAGGATATTTACACGTAGTTGCGACTGTGGCTCACATCTTCCTCTGGTTTTACGTCCAGAAACGGCTTGAACGCCCTCTATGGGTCGAGGATAGGCTTCCTATCCAGTTTTCTTATAAACTGGCAAACAGGGTCGTTTATAGTCAGATTCCCAAGACTATATCGTGTATGCTCTTTCTGGAATAATGGCCATAACTGGAGAATCGCTCCTTGCACATATCCACTGGGATGCGTTTCAAGAGACAAAAGGATATCATCCAATGACTCCTTATTCAAGCCATCCCTAATGAATTGAATCTTATCTTCCCTGTTATCAGACACCATTCCTAAAGAACATGGGTTTCTATCGCAACTCATTCTGGCACACTTATGACAAGCAACAGAAATTCTTCGAGCTCGTCGTTTTCTTGCATAATTTCCTTTACCACAACCAGGCATGAATGCAATAAATTTTGGAGGTAACTCACCTGCCGATCGTACTTTAGCCTCGATTAACCAACGGATGTCAGCAGGTATGTTATTCTTCATGAGTAATCGCATGCGTTCGGTCCGAGCTTTATAGATCGTAAGGAGGGCATTCTGAGGAAGTGAAGGGAATCGCTTGTGAAGCTTCGCTAGAATCTCATTTCTGTCCATACTTTCGTCTCAGAATATCAGTTATTGTGGGAAACTGAAGTAACCGACTTGATTGTCACGGAGTACCGTTATCCGCCACTTCACCGGGGTAACAAACTAAAGCACACAAACAGAAAAAAAAATTAAAACACACAAAGAAAATTAAAATCGTCCTCTTATTGAATTTACCTCAAGCTCCAACTGGATGTCGTAAACACTTCTCTCAATGTCTCTGAGTTGGCGTTCTAAACCCTCAACATAGGCTACTAACTCTGGTGGTTGTAGAGCCCAAATGCGTTGTGTTTTACAAAATAGAATCTGCCTTTTGAGATGAGTTTTGACACGTTGAAGTGGTTTAAGAATGTTCAGGAGGAACGGTCTAAGTAGGAGACTCATGATTAAAAATGATAAGAGAAAACTTAATGGTAAAATAAACACACTTATGCAAAAACAATTTCAATTAGCAAAAGAATAATAATAAAAAGAAATAAAGAAAAATCAAATCAACGAAAAGAAAAAAAAATCAATTCAAATTTGGTGGGTCACTCAAATTTATTTCGATGTTTTCTCCATGTGGTTGGTACTCTAGATATGGCTTTAATCTTTGACCATTAACTTTAAACGTGACACCGTTCTTTGGATCCTTAATTTCAATTGCCCCATGTGGAAAAACAGTATGTACAATAAATGGGCCAGACCAACGAGAGCGTAACTTACCTGGGAATAGGTGCAAGCGAGAATTGAATAAAAGCACTTTCTGACCTGGAGTGAAAGATTTTCTCATAATGTGCTTGTCATGAAAGACTTTCATTCGTTGCTTGTAAATTTTGGCATTTTCGTATGCATCATTGCGAATTTCTTCAAGTTCTGCCAGTTGTAATCTTCTTTCTGAGCTGGCTTGCTGCATGTCAAAGTTGAATTTCTTGATGGCCCAATATGCACGATGCTCGAGTTCCACAGGTAGGTGGCAAGCTTTTCCATACACTAGCCTGTAGGGTGACATCCCAATCGGGGTCTTGAAAGCCGTTCTATATGCCCATAATGCGTCATCAAGTCTTGATGACCAATCTTTTCTGTCTGGCCTCACCGTCTTTTCTAATATATGCTTTATTTCTCGATTGGAGATCTCAACTTGGCCACTGGTTTGCGGATGATAAGGGGTCGCCACTTTGTGTGTGATTGAATACTTTGTCAAAAGAGCTTTGAATGCTTTGTTACAAAAGTGGGCACCACCATCACTGATTATCGCTCGAGGGAATCCAAAGCGTGAAACAATGTTGCTTTTCAAAAATCCTATCACCACTTTGTGATCATTGGTCCTACATGGAATTGCTTCTACCCATTTCGAGACGTAGTCAACACCAACCAATATGTATTGATGGCCAAAAGAAGGGGGAAAGGGTCCCATAAAGTCGATACCCCATACGTCAAAAATCTCAACCACTAAAATTGGATTTAGTGGCATCATGTTCCTTCGTGTAATGCTCCCCATTCGTTGACACCTATCACATGAAGAACAGAAAGTGTAAGCATCTCGAAATATAGTTGGCCAATAGAAACCACATTGTAAAACTTTAGTCGCTGTTTTCTTAGCACTGAAATGGCCTCCACAAGCTTGTTCATGGCAGAATGAAAGGATATTCTGAATTTCACTTTCTGGGACACATCGTCTAACAATTTGGTCTGCACAATACTTGAACAAATATGGGTCATTCCAAAAGAAATTCTTTATTTCCGCAAAGAATTTAGCCTTGTCTTGCTTGGTCCAATGCTCTGGAAGTTTACCTGTAACAAGATAATTAACTATATCAGCATACCAAGGTAATACTTCCACATTCATTAATTGTTCATCTGGAAATGACTCATTCAATGGTAATGATTCTGTAATTGTGTCAAAATGGAGACGAGAGAGGTGGTCCGCCACAACATTTTCTGTGCCTTTCTTATCCTTGAATTCCAAGTTGAATTCCTGCAAAAGTAACACCCAACGAATTAGTCTAGCTTTTGCATCTTTCTTTGTGAGAAGATATTTAAGAGCAGCATGATCTGTGAATATAATTATTTTACAACCAATGAGATAAGATCGAAATTTCTCTAATGCAAACACTACTGCTAGCATTTCTTTTCCAGTAGTTGAATAATTCAACTGTGCATCATTCAATGTCATACTAGCATAGTAAATAACGTGGGGAATTCGATCAACTCTTTGTCCTAATACTGCTCCTACTGCATAATCAGATGCATCACACATGAGCTCAAATGGTAAGCTCCAGTTTGGGGCCTGAATGATGGGTGATGATGTCAACAACTGCTTTAATTTTTCAAATGCCACAAGACATGAATCATTAAAGATAAAAGGTACATCCTTAGCAAGTAAATTGCATAAGGGTCTAGAAACTTTGCTAAAATCTTTAATGAAATGTCTATAGAAACCAGCATGCCCAAGGAAAGATCTTACTTCTCTGACTGTTTTGGGTGGAGGAAGATTAGAAATGAGATCCACCTTGGCTTTGTCAACCTCAATACCTTTGCTTGAAATGATGTGACCGAGAACAATACCTTGTTTTACCATAAAATGACACTTCTCCCAATTCAAGACTAAGTTCTTCTCGGTACATCTCTGCAGAACTAGCGTTAGATGATGTAAACATTGATCAAACGAGTCACCAAAGACAGAAAAATCATCCATAAAGACTTCAAGGAATCGTTCAACCATATCAGAAAAAATGCTCAACATACATCGTTGGAATGTAGCAGGTGCATTACATAATCCAAATGGCATTCTCCTATATGCAAAAGTGCCAAAAGGGCAAGTGAAAGTAGTTTTCTCCTGATCTTTTGGTGCTATGGGAATCTGATTATATCCTGAGTAGCCATCTAGAAAGCAATAAAATTCGTGGCCTGCTAATCTATCAAGCATTTGATCGATAAATGGTAAAGGAAAATGGTCTTTACGTGTGACAGAATTCAACTTTCTATAATCAATGCAAACACGCCATCCTGTAGTTACTCTAGTGGGTATCAATTCATTATCAGCATTGGTAACTACTGTAACTCCTGACTTTTTGGGGACAACTTGTACAGGACTGACCCATGAACTATCAGAAATTGGGTAAATGATACCTGCATCTAATAGCTTAAGGACTTCAGTTCTAACAACTTCTTTCATGTTAGGATTTAACCGACGTTGCATCTCCCTAGTAGTTTTAGCATTTTCATCAAGGTGAATGTAATGCATGCAGTCTACTGGGTTTATACCTTTTATGTCTGCTATGGTCCATCCTAATGCCCCTTTGTGCTCTTTTAAAACATCCAACAACTTACCTTTTTGTTCGTCATTTAGGGATGATGAGATGATTACCGGTAGAGTGCTTTCTTCTCCCAAAAACGCATATTCCAGAGTGTTGGGTAATGGTTTGAGCTCGAGTTTCGGTGGTGATTCTGATGATGGGATGAGTTTCTTCTCTGATGGTGCTAGTTGTTCTACTCTTGACTTCCATTTATTAGTGTCCATGGATGGTGCTGAGTCAAGTAGGGCGTTGACCTCTTCGACCGATCTGTCAATATCAAAATCCAAACCAAAGTGAGTTAAACATGTTTGTAAAGGATCATCACTAAGGTTTGAAAGAAAAGTATTATCAACTATTGTTTCTATTAAATCCACATCAATAATTCCATCATCTGCACTGTGAGGTTGTTTGGCAATGTTGAAAATGTTTAGCTCCATAGTCATGTTGCCGAAGGACAATTGCATATTTTCGGTCCTACATTGAATATGAGCATCTGCAGTTGCCAAGAAAGGTCGGCCTAGAATAATGGGGATGTGCTTCCTTGAGTCCTGTATTGGTTGAGTGTCAATTACAATGAAATCAACAGGAAAATAAAACTTGTCTACCTGGATAAGCACGTCCTCCACAATACCACGAGGTATTTTTGTGGACCGATCTGCAAGTTGTAACACCACTGGAGTTGGGTGTAATTCTCCCAGTCCAAGTTTCACGAATACAGAGTAAGGCAACAAATTTACACTAGCTCCTAAATCCAACAAAGCATTCTCAATTGTGTGGTTCCCTATACTACATGAGATAATGGGGGAGCCTGGGTCTTTGCATTTTAAAGGAATTTTATGTTGGAGTATAGAACTAACGTTTTCTGTTAAAAATGCCTTCTTTTGAACATGCATATTTCTTTTTTTAGTACAAAGGTCTTTAAGAAACTTAGCATAAGATGGAACTTGCTTTATAGCATCAAGCAAAGGGATGTTAACACTTACCTGTTTGAAGATTTCAAGAATCTCACCTGTGGATTTTCCCTTTTTTCCTTTCGCTAACCTCTGAGGAAATGGAGCTTTCGGAATGTATTCCCGTGGGTTGGTTTCTTCTTTCTCCTCCGGTGGTGAGTCCTCAACATTCACAGGTACAATTTGATTTTCTTTGGTCACCGGCATCTCCACTTTGTTGTCGACTTCCTTTCCTTTTCGCAAGGTCATGACTGCTTTGACCTCTCCATGCTGCTGTGGTGAACTGGTACTTGCTTCATGTACCCCTTTAGGATTAGGCACTGGTTGACTCGGAAACTTACCTTTCTCAACAGTCATTGCCAAAGTCTGAATTGAAGAAGCAAGTTGTCCCACCATCTTCTCGAGGCTTGAAACTGATTGGGCTTGTGAGTTGAAGCCTGCTCTTAACTCATTTCGTAGTCCATCAATTGTGCGATTCTGTTGCTCAATCGTAGAGTGAGTAGCATTCTTGAGATTCTGGAATGAATCATCCCATGGTCTGGGTTGAGAGTAGTTCTGGTTCTGATTGAATGGTCTAAATGGGGGCTGAGAGACTTGAGGATTTTGAGGAATTTGTTGCATTGGTGGAGCTGGAGCTGCTGGTCCATTCTGTTGGAATCCTTGAGACCATGAAAAATTGGGGTGGTCTCTCCATCCAGGATTATATGTGTTGGAGTATGGGTTGTAATTTGATGGTTTTCTCATTACACCTATGGCATTGGCTTGATCTGAGTATGTGTCATGGTCATGTGGCTCTGTTGATTTAGCAGTTGATAACGATGCTATTTGTCGAGAGAGACCTTCAATTATCTCCTTGACTTCTTTGATTTCTGAACTTGACTCGCCAATGTGAACCTCATTTACTCCTTTAATTCTTCTAGTATTCCTGAGTGATCGACTCCGTTGTTGGGAATTATCCGCTTGTCGCTGCAAGAATTCCCATATCTCTGTTGCGCTTTTTGACATTAGCTCTCCTCCACTTGTTGCCATTAGCCATTCTTGCACATTCGGCAATAATCCCTCCAAAAAGTATTGGCATTGATGTCATTTTTCGTACCCATGATGTGGACACTTCAAGAGTAGCCCATTGAATCGCTCCCAAGTTTCGAAAAACTGCTCGTCCTCTCTTTGTGTAAACTCTGAAATTTCCCTGCGAATAGAATTGGTTTTATGCACTGGGAAATATTTATTTAGAAATTTTGTAACCATTTGTTCCCATGATGCAATGCTATTAGCAGGCAAAGTATTTAACCATGAACGAGCTCTATCCTTTAAAGAAAATGGGAATAATCTGAGTTTAACATCATCGTCTGAAAAATTCTTATATTTGAATGTTTGACAAATGGCATGAAAATCATTCAAATGATTATATGGATCCTCATTTTCTAGGCCATAAAATGTGGGGAGACAATTTAACACACTAGGTTTTAATTCAAAACTCCTAGCAGCTACATTTGGGTATCTTATACATGATGTGCTCAAATTAGCTAAGGGACTAAAATAGTCCTTAAATGGCCTCTCCTGTGGTGCTTGTAAATCCATTTTATTTTTAACGTGTTTGTGTGTGCGAAGTGTTTTTTCTAATTCAAGGTCTATAGGTTCAAGATTTGGTAATAATGACCTACGACCATGCATGCAAAATAAATAAAATAAAAAATAAAGATGGGAACAAAACAAATAAAAATAAATAAGAGGGAGAAATTACGATACTAACCTTATTGCGCTATTACAACCTTACTATAAAAATACACAAAAATAAATATGTGAAATAAATTAACTAAAAATTAAATTAATAAGATAAACAAAAATTACAAAGAAAAATAAATTAAAAATTAAATTACAAAATCTATTGTAGTGTAGATCAATGGTGACGAGTGTCGATCCCACGAGGAGGTGGATTTTAATTGTGTATAGAATTAATTTTGCAAAATGGGTGGTTGGAATTGTGGTGGAAGTGATTTAAATTATCCTAAAATTGGAATTGAAATTGCGATAATAAATTCTAAAATTGGAATTGCAATGGCGAGAATAAGTTGAAGCGAAATCTATTGAAATGAGGTACTTGGGTATCTGGATCCGTATCAACATGCATTATGGGCTAAATAATCCATATTAATGCCAATTAAATCATGAGGGGGGAATCCACACCTCATGAACCACGCTCTAATCAATATGGTGCTAAGGGCTTATCGTGCCAAATAATAATAACCTTATACTAGAGAGCCGGTGTAACCAAGGCGGTATCTAGACAAGATCAGTATTATTTGTCGACGATAAGTCAAATCATCCACAAAAACTAGAGGGGAAAAGAAAATAAATTTACCAAATAAAGCCCATGACACATGTTGAGACTTCACCTTCAACCCAAGCTTGAAAGGAAATTAGCTACTCATAATTGAACTAGGGGCAAAATGGGAATTTATTAAAATACGAAGAAAATACAAGATGGAGAAGGAATTACAGAAAATGGATCCCAAAAATGGATTCAGAGATCTCCAATTAGGGGGGGGAGGCCCCCTTTTTATAGATACATGGAGTAAATCATGGCCATCGGATTAAAAATAGTTTGGACGCTCAGGATTGCGCCACGTCATCAGTCAACAGTCCACGGTTTGACCACACGGATGAACAGTAACACGGTTTGACCCGGATGAACAGTAACGCGGTTTGGTTGAAAATAATCCTGTGTGATGCATGCACCGTACGCGAGATTTTTCGTCCACTGATATGCTGCCACGTCACCATCAACAGTACATAAGAATTTTAGTCCAACAGGATCGTGACACCTCATCAGTCAATGCCACATCATCGGTCAATGCCACGTCATCGATCCGTCTATATGAACAGTGCCGTGAACAGTAACATATACAGTACCGTATACGTGAATAGTACCGTACATGTGAATAGTACTATTTTTTCTTTTATGCCCCTCCTAAGGTTTTCGACCGTCCTGAGTTCAAAAGTGATGTCCGTTTTGCCATCTGATCTCTCCTTTATTGTGAAATGACTATAATGCCCCTAAAATACATAAAATACTTAATTAAAATAAAACACATGTAATTAAATCACAAGAAGGTTAAATACATAAAAGTAAGGGTTGTTAATAAGACTTGAAATATAAAATGACGGTTTTCTCCTTTATAAATATGTATTTTCTAACACTCAACAGTATTATGTCAGAACTAGAAGCCATTGGAGTTAAAATTGAAGATGAGGACAAGGCGCTTAGATTATTATGGTCACTTCCAACTTCCTACAAACACATGTTACCTACTTTGATGTACGGGAAAGAGACAGTAGATCTTGAAGAAGTTACTAGTACTTTGCTCTCAGAAAAAAGAAGACTGAGTGGTGAAAGTACTGAAACTACAGATGTCTCGGCTTTGGCAGTTGTAGGGAATTGGAAGAAAGATAAATCTAAGAAGAAAGGAGTCTGCTGGGGGTGTGGATAATCGGGGCACTTAAAAAGAGATTGTCATGGTAGAAATGGAGCATGATCGGCAAGTGGCTCCAGATCAGATACTGATAGTATTGCTAGTGGTAAGTCTCTCATCATCGTGGGAGACGATGGTCCCTTGTAAAATGGATGATGATGACATCCTCATGGTATACCGCTGGTACCATGAAAGAGGATATGTTACTACTAGCGGGTCCACAAGATTTACACACAAGGCATGGTTGACATTGATGCAGGGTGTGTGGTGGAATTTATGTCGATGGCTGACAAACTTCCAGGAAGCCCAACATGAAAGTTGCACCATAAATTTCAGCAGGATATTTCGGCATGTGCCGATGTAAAATTCTTATAATTGGTAATTAATTCTAAGTGGTATACTCTTTATGGTGGAGTATGATAATTCTCTATGGTGAGGATTATGACTAAGGTGAAAATAAAAAGCTTGGTGTGGAGATTGATTGGTTCTCAATCAAATCTCTAAGTGGGAAAATGTGAAAAGAGGTAAGCTGGCACCGCCCTTCTAGATGGGGTGCCAGCCATTGTCAACATTCAAAAATTTGAATGTTGACATTCAAATCTTTGAATGAAGAAAAAAAGCAAACAACTTTGACAAGGAAGAAGAAAAATGAAGAGTTGAAGAAGATAATGGCGGTGGAAAATATTATAGCATTTTAATAGCCAATTTTGGCTATAAAAATGGGTGTTGCTCATTTGGTTTGTGTATCCAGTTTTGTGAAGAAACAAAGTTTAGAGCTTGAGTAATTTTAAGGAATTAAAATTATAAAGTTCTTGTGGGTGAGAGAAAATTATTTCTGAGAGTGTGGTTGTAATAATTTTTACATAGTAAATATTTTTTCTCTGGTTGTCTTTTTGACAACGGCCGTGGTTTTTCTCCAGATTTGGAGTTTTCCACGTAAATCTTGTATTGTGTGATTGATATATTCTCCATTTAATTTTTCTTATTAATTTGTTGCTTGATAAATTGTTTGGAAAGATTTTGGGAGGAAGCTCAATTTCCTAATAGAAACTAGAATTACCATGATCGGCTTTCGGCTGGGGGTAAAAGCAGCAACTTAATTTCATTAACTTCACAAGAGAATCTAAAAATAAAAAAAAAAATCTGTTATACACCAATAATTTTCTTTGCTCTAATTCATTATATATGTTAAGGTTTGTGATGAAGAAAGTAGAGGAAAAAAAATGTAAAAAGCTAAGAAGTATTTCCACTGGAGCTCGAATGTGTTGTATGTATATTTCATGGAGATATCAAACCGTCTGCGGCAAGGAACTGTCTGTAAATAAAGGAGGTAAGGAATGGGTAAAATTGAAATTAATTTTTTAGATCTTACCTAGAACTTGAAATCGGGTGTCCAACAAAAAAAAAAAAGAAAAACACATAAAGTATTTTAAATATATATTATGGGCATATTTTTGTACTATTTTCTTTGGAAATTGAATGAAATAATTATGCTATTTATAAAGGAAAAATTAAAAAAGTAGAGGCAGCGATTTTTATTTGAAATTGTTGAAAAATCAAACTAAAGTTGAGCACAGTTTGCCAATTTGGCAAATTGAAGCCAAATTGAAACTTGTGGTAGGTGAGCAATGCTCCTTACAAATAGAAGGGCAATTCTTTATTTGTTTGATCATCCAAAAATTGTGAGATCTAAGAGCATTGCAAGTGAGCTCTTCAAGAGTGTAGAGAAAGCATTTCCTTGGGTGCTAAAGGGATCTATTTGGGTGTATAAGATATTGGATTTTGAGAGTAGTTCCCAAATTTTATATCATTTGTTAGTAAAATTATCTTCTAGTTTTTGCCCGTAAATGTATGAATTCGTGGATTAGGATCTTCTCTTGAGTAAAATTTACTCAAGTAATTAGTGGTTGATAAATTAAAAAATTAAAATAGTTAGCACCAAAGAATAGGCAACACAAAATCTTTTAAAAATTTAGGACAATAACACTCCGATTAATGTTTCAATGATCGTATGAGATGTGAGGTTGAATTATAAAAATCCGTGTTTCACCGGTGGCAGTACATATCTACATATCAATGAATGTTTTGTATGATGCACTAAAGGCTTCATGGATTCGATTCACTTAACACTTAACAGGCCAAGATGACTTAAACGTGGGACTTACTCGCTTGGCTAATTAAAAATGGCAACAAACATTGTTTCTTTTTCTTTCTTATTTTTCTCCTGTTTTCGCCAAATAAAAGGAATTAATTACAGTGTCGATTACCCTAGCCTTTTGGAAAGGAATGGAATAATAAGAGTAATGATATTTGCTCGGAATCTGCAGATGCACAAAAGTATCTCACATTTCTGTAAACTTTGCATCCCCTTGAGTGTTATTACGAGCCCTAGCCGGTTGACCTTTGGCAGTTTGTCGCGGTACTGCACTCACGACGGTAAGGGTTAACCGGTCCGCTAGCTGATCTGCAACCGTAGTAAGAAGCACCACGTTGGTTGCACGGAACCGAATCGGCTTTCAAGGCATCGTAGCTTATGAACCCGCCTCCGCCACCAAGCTGACGACGACCGTCTTCTTCCACGGGCCTTGCCATTGCCATAACCACCGCCAACATTAGGAACATCAAAGTCAGTCCCTTTGAACCCATTAATAAAGATTGAAAAAAAAAAAAACAATACAAAGAATGTTGATTAGTCCGATCAGAGATGTTTGTGTAACCTTGGAGAGATGTGTGAACCCTCTCAAGGGAAGCACAACTATCAAACATGTAGAATTGGACTTTATATAGAGAATTCTACACAATTTGGTGATACTAAAATTGGCCCTAACCTGAATTAAATGGCATATTTATATATGGATATTTTTAGTTCTTTTTGATCGGGTCAACTCGCCTGCGTGCGTGTATATATAACTTTTAAGAATATTTGATTGATTAATATTAATGGTTTAATTATAATCTGACGTGTAAATGATTTATCCAAGGATTTAATTTTAGTAAATCGAATATCTGGGTCGGCCTCTAATTTCAAAGGCCTTCTTTTCTAAATTCCTCATTCACAAATCACAATTAATATCTTTCTTGGATAAATATGACTTCTTTGCAACAAATTGATTATTTTGAGATGTAGCTCTACAATGTAAAAATAATAGAGTTAATTTATTTGCTAAAATATCACATTTAAATACCATCTCCAATAGTGTGTTTGTTCTATTACTATATATTTTTAATACCATATATGGAAGAAATGAGGAATTAAACTTTTATCAAAAAATGTGAGTAATAAAAATATTTTATAAGAGGTTCAAAGTGTCATTCTCACCAATCTATAATGTCAAAATCACACCAAGCAAAATTTTATAGGTCATAACACCCAGCAAATACATGGTCGTTTATTTTAAAAAATGCTCTAATTCATCTTAATTGAGTGAATATACCCAAATGCCAAAATTGAAAAATGTTTTTTTTTTCCTCCCCAATTGGAAAGTTAAGTTGTTTGTTTAAAACTAGTATTTTGACGTACACCCTTTTAAGTAATACATATATGTGCTTATATTTTGTAAACCATTTAATTATGTTAACGACAATGCTATTTTTTAAATAGAAAAGTTAATTTTAAAAATACAGTAATTTGTACAATTATTTTTCCCGGTTTCGCCACACTTATATTATGTTACAACTACAAATTTTGTTTTAATAATAAAAATCAAACCTCAAGATTACTAGGATCGATGGAAATTAAGAAGAATAATTTAATTTTGCATTCGGTGTTTGATTTAGACTTCCATGCTCGCTTTCCATGTTTATGCCTTCATTCCCATACTCAAGACTATAACGCATCAGCAATTGATATTTTTCAAAGAAAACTGTGTATTTAAATTACTAAATATTTTTCTCAATATTCATACTCCTGATTTGTATTCCATAAACATTACAAAATAAAATAATAAAAGAGGAAAGCTTAAAGGAGGAAATTAATTTTCAATAGCAAAATATCCAATGAACCCCCATATAGTATTAGGCACAATCAATATTGAAAAATGTTATTTCTTTCGCTTCTGTAAAATCTTGAATCTCCCCTGAGCGCCATCATTAGCCTCAGCTGGTTGACCTTTCGCAGTTTGTGGAGGTGGAGCACTCGCGACGGTAAGGGTTAACGGGGCCGCTGCCGGTCCTGTTGCGGCAATCGTAATAAGAATGACCTTTTAGGGAGCATGGAACCTTATTGGCTAACATTGCGTCATAGCTGATACAGTCTTGGCCTGCATTAAGGTGGCGACGGCTCTCCTCCGTCGGCATCGACATCTCATTTTCATCTTCAATGCGGCCAACAACATTAATGCTCTTGATGCCACTCGGCGTGGCTGCCGCTGCCACGACCACGGCCATCATTAAGAGCACCAAACTCATTTCCTTCGAGCCCATTTTTGATTTTGTGTTTACAGCTCGGAGATGGGAGATGGTGATGATGATGACGATCCCTGTTTCAAATTTTCGCCCCCCCCGGTGATAAGAGGGCAAAGCGAAAATGGGAAAACACACAACTTATCAAACACGTAGATTTTGGCTTTATATAGGATTAATCAATATAATGTCTAATTCCAACAATTTTTATTTTTAATTAATAACTCATAAAAAACGTGTTGTATTTTTAGTTTTTGACCAGGTCAATTCGGCAACGCGGATATTGTTTAATAATATTTGATTTACTAAAATTGGTGATTTATAATTAATCTTACAAAATACATTTCTAAGGATTTATTTTTAGTTAATTGAATGTACCGTTCTCTATATATTTAAGAAAAAAAAAAAAAGAGTTTAATCTGCAATGCGTTTAATAAGATTTGTGTGAATATTTGTGTCTAGGCTAAGTTTAAAACAATGGTTTTAGTGCTATTTGTGGATCACGTACAACACATAAATCAAAATTAAAGCCTAAAATAAACAGATTCTGCTAATGATGCAAAATATACTTAATTAATGTTAATTTACAAGAACATTGATTATCATTTAAGGCAATCCGAATATTTAGAATTGGATTAAAAGCCTTTTTGTGAACAAGCTATGTTTTTTTAATTTTTATTTTATTTATTAAAAAAAGTTAAGATATTAAGTTTTGGTGATTACCAAAATAATTAATCACAGAAAATATATATTATAATCTCATGTAATAATTCTGGTTCTAAAAATCTCTACATATGGACTAAAAAAAAACATTACAAAAGAATTTATGGTATGGTAAATATATAACGCATAATATTTTTAAATGATGCTGATATGATCATTTGAGTAAGAAGCTTGCAGATCTTAAATCTCATAATCAATTAATATGACATTTAGACATTTAATTTTCTAACACTTTGTAAAAAGTGTCAATAATTGTGTAAATATGTACTATTTTTTATTTTTAACAACTAAGTATAATAAATTATTGATACTAGTGTGTCAGTAAATTAAACATTAAAAATCACTGACACAGAAGTTAAAAAAATTTATTATAATTTGTAAATCTACCACTAAACCATATAAACTTAGGATACAAATTTTGTTATTAAAAAATTAAAAACAAAAATACAATAACAAAAGCAATACGCTTAGATCTCAATCGAACCTCTTTCCTCCGTCTCATCAACCCTAACCTAAACATTTCTTTCCTCAATTCACTATGTTGGCCGACACACCCTTATTTCAAGCCCAAATCTCAGTCGAATCTTTTTCCCTCATCCCATCAATGGAAACCTAAAAATTTCTTTCCCCAGTTCACTACGCTAGCCAAATTAACTAACCTTGTAAGGGTGTAAAACAAACCCTAAACACAATTACAATCTATTTAAACTCTTATTTCAGAAATCGAGCTTTTGATTCACCCTTTAACAATATTTTGAAGCAACACAGAGCTCTATCAACATCGTCGTTGTTGTCGGCAATTATAGTACTACTTCGTTTTTTGACCATTTCGCTCACTTTCTTTATTTCAAATTTAGGGTTTAGTTGAATAAAATATTACAGCTTGGACTAGCTACTATCTGTCAAATGAAACTTGAGTACTCTTAGTATGTATAAAACCTGCTTTGTTGGAGTTCAATAATTTACTACACATACCTATTAACCAAACTTTGACATGTAGTTCGTTGAAGGTTGGCTTTTGTTTGGTTGCATTAGTTTAGTAATAGTGTAGAATTAGATAGAATTAAAGGTCATCTTTATTAGTAAAATTAGTGTTTGCAGTTTCTAACTCCACTCAGGCAATATAGTTTTGCTTAAATATAGTAATGTAGGATGGTTGCGTGTTGCGAGTAGGATATCTTTCAAAGGGCATAACTTGAGCTACATGTATCCATTTGGGGCATATAATATACTGTTTCGAAACTTGAGACGAGACAATCAAATCCCATGCTAAAGTGATTCTATGTTGTTTTTTGGTTTTAAGATATTTTCTTTTTTTTTTTGTTTCTTTTAGGATTTTTATCTTTTTTTGTAGATATCCAATTTGGACACCATTTGTTTTGGATTTCTTATTTTGATTAGGAGAATTTTATTATCAAATAATATCTTCAATTTACCTATTTTGGTAAATTCACAATATTAAGGTTATTATATAAAAAGGTCTAAAATTCTAGTTTTATTAATTCATCATTATTTAATAAACTTCATTATTTAGAAATTTAGCTCGGCTTATTAAAAATCCATTACGACCAATCTTACTAATTCATCTCCTTAAATTTATAGGTGGAGCATCAATTAGAGGACATTCCAGTAATTTAAACTTAATCGAGATTACCTGTAAGTGGAATGTTTTCAAATTAATACATTAGCCATGTAATTTTTGTCAAACAAAAATATGTTGTTATTAATGTTTTCAAATTAATATAATTGTACTAGAAAAATTATTATATTTTATGGTAATGCATTGATTTATAGTATAGGAGTTGTAAGTGATTTTCCCTAATTACGAATTTATTATTGAAGCTATAATCATAATAACTTTAAATATTTGAAATTAATCATGCACTTTTATTAAACTTAAACTGACACTATATAATATATGAACAGGTAAAAATATTTGGAATGGACAGAACTTGGATAACTTGTAATAGGTTGTCCCTAGAGTATAGTATCAGAATTACTGATTTATCACATTTTGCCATTTTGAATGCTAAAAACCAAATGTCAATTAGATGTCCATGCACCTTTTGTTGTAATATGGAGTTTCATACTCTTCAACAGGTGAATGATCATTTATTTGAAAAATATTTTCTTGTAAAATATAGAGTTTGGACTTGGCGTGGTGAGGCTGACCCTGTTTCTACACCTACAAAGTGTCAAGACCATCAACATAATCGAAGATTCAGATGTCATGATTACAGTGGCATAATTGGTATGGTCGAAGATGCTTATGATGATAAAGATCATAATTCTTTTAAGGATATGCTTGAAGATGCTGAAAAGCCTTTGTATCCGGGTGCAAAACATTCAAAGTTATCTGGATTAATGAGACTTTATAATGTGAAAGGAAACTATGGATGGTCCGATAAAGGGTTTTCGGCTTTATTAGAAGTCTTTGCTGATATTTTACCGAATAATAATAATCTACCTAAGTCAATGTATGAGGCTAAGAAAACAATGAAAGTGCTAGGCTTAGAGTATGAAAAAATACATGCATGTTCAAATGATTGCATTCTGTATAGGAATAAATTTGCTAATCTTACTAAATGCTCAAAGCATCTAGGTGGTAAAGAAAAAAAGATGGCTAAAAAAAATTTAGGAAAGGGGTTTCCAAAAAGATGTTATGGTACTTTCCTCCTACTCCTAGTTCAAAAGATGATTTCAATCACCACAAACAGCTCGAAACTTAACATAGCATGCTAATAAGAAAAGTAGATATGGCAAGTTTCGCCACCCAACAGACTCCCCAACCTGGCAACTAATTGACAATAAATGGCCAAAATTTGCTCAAGAACCCAAAAATCTATGTTTAGCTCTCTTAACTGATGGGGTTAACCCACATAGTACACTTAACACTACTTACAGTTGTTGGCTCGTTACATTATTAACATGTAATCTTCCTCCTTAGTTGTGTATGAAAAGAAAGTTTATGAAGTTTTCTCTTTTGATATCTAGCCCTAAACAACCTGGAAATTATCTAAATGTATGCTTAGCACCTTTGATTGAGCACTTAAAAACTCTATGGGATGTAGGTGTTGATGTTTATGATGCATATAGAAAAGAAACCTTCAATTTGCGGGCTGTGTTAATGTGGACAATTAGTGACTTCTCAGCATACGGAAACATCTCCGGGTGTACTATTAAGGGCTATTATGCTTGTCCAGGGATAGACACTTGTGCATGTTGGTTGCCGCATAGTCAAAAAATGTCATATATAGGTCATCATCGATTTCTACCACTTGCTCACCAATTTCAGAAACTTAAAAAAGTTTGTCTGGTGAGAAAATCTTTAACATGGTGAGCCTCCTAAAACTTTGTCTGGTGAGAAAATCTTTAACATGGTGAAAGATATTGACAATAAGTTTGGGAAAAAGAAAAGCAAAAAGCGGAAACATGATGGAGGTGGTGATAGTGACGGTAATGAAAACATAACTAGAAAATTGTACAAAAAGATATCAATCTTTTTTAACTTAGAATATTCGAATAATTTATTAGTTCGCACTAAGTGAGATGCACATTGAAAAAAATGTGTGTGAAAATATTTATGGCACACTACTTCATCTACCAGGTAAGACAAAAGATGGGATTAATGTTAAAAAAAAATCTTGAGCATCTTGAGATAAGAGGAAAACTAGTTCCTAATGAAACAAACGAAAGTAATAAAGTCCTACCTCCAACTCCATACAATGTAAGTAAAAAAAAAAAAAAAACAGTTTTGCGAAACCTTGCAAAGTGTGGAAGTTCCTTATGGTTATTCTTCTAATGTCCAAAAACTTGTTTCAATGGATGATTATCGGCTTCAAGGTCTTAAATCGCTTGACTGTCATACTTTGTTACAACAACTACTACCATTAGCCATTCGAAATTGCTTGCCTATAAATGTTAGAAATGTTATAATCAGGATGTGCTTCTTTTTTAATTCATTGTGCTCTATGGTGGTAGAACCTAATATTCTTGACCACTTGTAAAAGGAACTTGTAATCACTTTATGTTTATTGCAGCAATACTTCCTACCTAGCTTTTTTGACATAATGATCCATTTATCAGTCTATTAGTTGAACAATTTAAGTTATGTGGGCCAGTTTACCTTCGATGGATGTATCATTTTGAGAGATATATGAAAACTTTTAAGGATTATGTTTGTAATCGCTACCACCCTGAGGGTTGTATTGTAGAAAGTTATATTGCTGAAGAACCACTTGAATTTTGTGTTGAGTATCTCTCAAATTGTGATGCTATTGGACTACCTACTGATTGTCAAATTGATTTTTCAATCAAAAGATCTTTGGGAGGTGCAAACATTAAGGTGGTTGATTACAAGTTTTAAGTGTTGATATGGTCTCATTATAGGGAGCATATGCATTATTTGGCATCAACACACCCCTATAAGGCAAGAAAACATCTATGGTTGCAAAATGAACACACTCGTACATTTTCCGCTTGGTTACAAAAAAAAAAGTTAGAATTAATGCTTAACTAAATGCAATATAAGTTACAAACTTTAATAAGATTTTTTTTATGTAACTAATTACTATACTTTTTAATTTAAATTATAGTTAGCACATGATAGAGCAAACAATGTACCGGTTGAAGAAATAGTGTGGTCGTTTGCAAATAAATCGCGCTCAAGTGTGGTGTCATACCCTGGCTACCAAATTAATGGTGTGGTCGAAGGATTTCAGTTCTTGAAAACATAGCTTGTTGAATGTTAACGTTGGCGATTAAGCATAGGTCTTCCATATGAGGAAAATGAGATTGAACCAGTTGACATTTAATGCCTCAATATCTGGCGGGTTGTATTTGTATGTAAGCCTCATAACAGTCATCTGTAGAACACGTAAAAGGGTTGAGAGTATTTGATTATATGCTTTGAAGAGTGTGTCCAAGAATGTGTTGAAGTTGAAAATTAGATTTTTCTCAGAGAAAGAAATAAAGGAAATTTTATGGAATGGGTGGGTACAGGGGCGGAGCTACCCGTCCAAAATTTTGAAAAATTTACAATACAAAGTTGTCATTACTCTATACTTTTATTTACAACTTTATCATTCTATTAATTTAAAATTTTACAATTCATGTAAATAAATAAATAAAAAAGTGAGCGTTTACTTTATTCTTTCATAACCTGCTCTATTTGTTTCTTGGGATCTTGGTGCTGATATACTCTGCTTCTTCTTCAGTTATTCACCTTCTCTTGGTAAGAATATATAATAAATTTATTTTTTATTTAATCATTTACAAAATATTTATTAATTATAAGGTAGTAAAGACTTTAATTAGTTCTTGTTCTAATTTTATTGCGTAAGATTAAATTATTGTTAGGTCAAATCATTGAATTCTACCAATCCAATTTTTAAATTGATTATTGATAGATCATACATTAAAGATAATTATTTTCATAAAAGAAAAGAAGAAATTCAGGAGCTAAATCAAATGGCCTAGTTTAGTAGATATCAAGACACCACTTCGAAATAAGATAGAGAATGAGTTTATATCAGATTGTATGATTATTTATAATGAAAGAGAATTGTACATACTATCGATTCAAATTTGATAATAGATAAATTTAATACTCAAAAGTATCGTAAAGCACAACTTAAATCGTTTTTAATTGTAATTGAATTACTTTTGAGATTTGATTTATTTTCTTATATATTAATGAGCTTCTTAATTAAGTTTTATACTTTTAGCTGCGATAATACTTGGACTTCGAAAAAATTTCTGGCTTCGCCCCTGGGTGGGTGTTCACTGCATTTTGTACATTTGGATTTGATACAAATAAAAGCGAAGGTCAGAAACACTTTCTTCACTTATAAAGTGAAACACAAACACAATAACATGTATAAAGCCATCATTTTCAACCATATAATCGGATCTTTTCATTTCTATTATCCATCTTTTCAAGTGCACCAATGATACCGACATCCACTTTTTAAATTCGTTGTATTCATAACATGTTACTGTGTACTGCAAGAGACGCTAATTATTCAAGAACATTTAATCTTCAAATGGTTTCAAGGGCAAGATTCCCCATCATTTTAACCAGAGGAACAGGGCACTTGGTAACAATATCCAACCTGGAAGAATTCGAGGCGTGTCCAAAGAGAGACAAGCTTAGGCCAGCAAGCTCTGCAAGAGACAACCTTGAGGACAGAAACCCATGCCAGTAGTAAGGATTCAAATCAAAGAAAGCATCAAAGAATCTCCTAGTCCCCTTCAAATCCAGCTTCAACAAAGTCTCCATACCAAATGAATAAAACTCCCTATTGCATCTTCTGTCAATTGGCCACAACCCATTCCACACTTTCTGATGAAGTGGCCTGCCTCTGATCATCCTGGTTGAGCCAAGGCATTCAGCTATTGCATCAGCCAAGGCAGGGGCCAGAGCCATGGTCCGAGCCACCATATACCCAGTTGCAGGATGGATTAAACCAGACGTGCCGCCAATAGCCATCACACTTTGTGGGATCACAGGCAGAGGACCTCCCATTGGAATCAAACATTTTTCATCTTCAATCACTCTTTTAACTCTAATTCCCATATGCCTTAACCTCGCTGCCATTCTGCTCTTAACCTCTTTATATGACAAAACTGGCCTACTAACCAAAGATGTTTCTTCTAAAAATACCAAATTTGAATCAAATGGCATTGCATAGAGAAAAGTTGGGAGCTTCAAATTGCTAGCTCGCAAGTAAGGCTCATTCCCTAAATGGGAATCTCTCCAATCCATGAGAACCATTTTGTCTAAATCAAAAGGGTGACTCTCAACCTCAGCTAAAATCCCATGAGCAATTTGGTATCCATGGTTTCTTGGCTTATCATACTCAACAAAACTACTAGCAAAGCCACTAGCATCAACAATCAAGCTAGCCTTAATCTCATTCCCATCATCACAAACAATCGAAGACTCGAACTCCTGATGATTCACGTGCCAAACTTTAGCCTTATGAAACTTAACTCCATTTGAAACACAATTCTCTAATAACTTTGTCTTCAAAATATTTCTACTAACACGACCGTAGGGCCTGTCTAGATACTTGGTCTTGTGATCATTAATAAAAACACAAGTCATCGGCCAAGTTTTGTCCAAACAGTCTACAAGTCCTATGTCTTCAAACTCATCAACCCAAACTCCATAGTTGTTAGGCCACGTAGAAAGAGGTGAAGGATCAACACAACATACCTTGACACTATGACGCGATGAGACTTGCTCAGCTAGACGGAGGCCGGCTGGTCCAGTGCCAATGATGATCACGTCATATCGAATACGATCGGACGGATGAAACCAGGGGAGATCAAAGTCTAAGAATTCAGGTACCGACTCCGGTGTCAACTCTAGGAAGTTACCAAACTTGCTTGTCCGGATCCTGTGATGATGATGATGATCCGCCTTTCTTGAACATGCATTTTGGCGGCCTAATGGAAATAGGGAAAATGAAGGTGATGATGTTGAATCAATTATTTGCGAAACTTTAGCTAAAGGAGAAGGAGAAAACGGGCTAAGAAGAGTTGCCATGCCAGAGCGCAGAGAAATGAGAAAGACAAAAGAAAGTGGAGAGGAGTCAATAATTGAGATAAAAGAAACAGAGGAATCTCAGAGGAAGAAGAGAAAAATGATGCTCTCTTACTTGTTTTTGGCGCATTTTCTAAGTGGAGGGGAGACCATAATTCACTGCTAAGTAAATAAAGCAATGGGTGCTTTGAATTGTCAATATTTTATTGCGTGCAGCGCCAATATCGTCAATCCGCACTAAAGATATCAGCTACTGCTGCCACCGCACCATATACTCCATATTATTATTGGCAGGTTCACATGGCGTTTGCGAATTATGTTTTGTCATATTAAGAAAAGTTCTGGCCGGTCTTGTAACTCTCATCTCAAAATCATACGGCATTGAATTGACCTAATTTTAAACAGAGTTACCAAACACAACAAAATATTACTGTATTAGAGAAGTAAAAAATAACTTAATTGTGTGCAAAATGTTGATTGGACCAAAGAGTGGTAACCACTAGGAAACATGGAATCTTCGCATTCCCAGAATCGGAGTATAGGACACCACTCGTGAAGGTTTTTGGGCTTAGCTTTGCAAAGCCCAAAAAAGAATTGGATTTGAGCTGAACTATTGGCACCCCTGTATGACTGAAAAGTGAGAACCGCTTTCTAAACATACCTTATGAAATGATTTAAAAATTCATTTTTTTTCTATTCACACCAACTAATTGTCACGACCCTCATCTCTTTATATTTCTTTAGTTTTGTTTGTATTTATCTTTTTACTTCTCAATTCTCAACTATCACCTATCTCAATTATCTTAATTTCTTTGCATTTTTTCTCCCTACTCATTTTCTTTTACTTGCTGTTTTGTTAAAATTTGTCAATTGCTCAAACTTTTTATGAGTTTAACTTACCGGTTTTAAGGTACATGCCTTCTAATAGAAGAAATAACTTCCATTAGACGTTGATGATAGATCTTTGCCATCATGAGAAATGGCTTACTGATTTATATATATATATATATATATATATATAAATGTTTCAGTCCGAAATTTTAGAGTACAAGAAAGTGCGGTAAAGTTTTAAAACTGCATGGCTTTAAAGGCTTAAAACTGTAAGCCTTTAAAGCCGTGCGGTTTTAAAGCTTTCTCGAACTTTCCTGTATTTTAAAATCCCTGACCAGAAAACTACTGTGTATATGTGTGTGTGTGTGTGTGTGTGTGTGTAATACTACTAAATAGTGGCATAATTATTAATTTTGAGAAACAATTCTAAATTTTTTTTCTTGTTTTATGTTGATGTCAAAGCAACGCGTAGGTGGGGTGTAAAATGTTGGCCGTAATGGTAGCATGAATCATGATTTCAATTTTTACTTCTCCTTTTAGTGAAATTTTATTCGAAGATAAAAGTGTAAATATAAAGAGGAGTTTTGCGAGGAGATTAGAGGAGTGCTAATAGTTCAACTCCTTAGATTTTAGCTTATTATACAGGGACTCTTACGAGAAGAGAAGAAAATAAGAAAAAGAAGGTTATAGTCAAATAGAAATAGATAGTTGTAATATAGAACTATCTATGTAGTGTTCTCTGTCTATGACAATATTCTTATAAGTACCATTACCAAATCGACGGCCATTCCCATAAATTCCTTGTTACCGTTGCTGAAGATACAACAGTCACTACTAGAAATAGCAATTTGACCTGACCCTAATTTTCACCCGATTAATTTGATCCTAATTTTCGGGTTTTGACCAAGTTCAACCCGACCCGACCCAACTCTATATTAAAAAAATTAACACATTAAAAATTTATATTATTACATTATTTGGTTGTTTTGTGAATTATTAATTGGTTCAAAATATTATTACCGTAATTGGTTGTTTTGTGAATTTTTAATTGGTTCAAAATATTATTAGATTAATTGATTGTTTTGTGAATTATTTTGTGATTCAATAGAAAAGGCTATATTTTATTCTAGAGTACCTCTGAATTTATCATGTCAATCATACGACAAATAAAGAATGTTATAACATATATATATCTATTTTGGAAAAATAACTTACAATTGATGATTATATAAAAATTAACTACATGTATTATACATACATTAATTGATTGTATTACCTCTAATGTATTCTAAAATTTCTCAGCATGACAAATCATCGTAAAAAATGTCTACATATATACTTACCTTGAAAATTCAAAAGAGAAAAAAAATTACCTCTTCTAATTGATTCTCCCTCCTTCGTCAACTACATTTCTTGTATAAGCATCAAGTGACAGAAGGCTATCCAAACAAATAATATTTGCATATACAAAGCAAACTGGCACATCATCAAGTAGGGGTGGGCATCGGATTGGATTCGGATATATCTGATCCGATCCGAACTTATTCGGATCAGATTCGGATTTAGCCAATAATTCGATCTGATATAATTTGTGTCATCCGATCGGATTCGGATCAATCCGAACAATCCGATCGGATTACACTTATTAAAAAAATAAATTAAATAATTAAATATAAAAGTAGAATTCGATATTTCTTCAGATATTTCTACTCATCTTCATCATTAACATTTCTTTAAATCATCAACAATTTCAAGATCTAACATCTCTCAATAACAGCAGCAACAATGGCCGTCTCCTTCAATAGCAACCATCATCATCAAGCCTCATTTTCCTCACCCTCTCCCTTAGCCTCTTTCCCTCCCTCGTCAGCTTCTCTCTCATTCTCCTCCACATCCTCTCCATCCTCATCGTTATCGCCTCCCTCTCAGTCGTTATATCTCCTCCAACAAGTACTACGCCGCTGACATGGTCGCCACTGTCCTCACCGGCATCTTCCAAAGCTCCGTCTCCGTCACGGTGCTTGCCTAACGGCACTGCCATTCTCAAACTCACTTGTATTCTCTTTGATTTGATCTTTTTCTTGGAATGGGTTGTGGTTACACTTTCTTGTTGATGTGCCATGCTTTTGTTGATGGAAGTAACGGTGGAGCCACCAGTGCCGGTAGGTTTCAGAAGGAGGATCCGAAAGCATCATCTAAACCAGTCAAACTCACCCAAATCCGAACTCAATCCGAACCGATCCAAATCCGAATTTATCCGAAATTTTATCCAATCTGAATATGATCCGAACTATTTTGGATCGGACTGGATCGGATTTGATATTCGGATTGGAGTCGGATGGATTTTCTTTTCCAATCTGAATTATCCGAAATCCGAAATTGCCCACCCCTATCATCAAGCATGGTCGGATTCTCCAACAGCTCGTCCACGTTGTACCAACAAAAGACCCCTTCTTTTTCATAAATTATAACTACATCCCCATACTTCATATGAGTTAAAGGTAGGATTGGCAATGGGACGGGATGGGATGTGATTTACCAATCTCAGTCCCGTCCTGTATATGCAAGTAGAATGAAAAAACATCATACTCCCGTCCTTATATTTTTTTTGGATAAAAATATGTCTTAATCCCATCCCAAAAGAGATGAGATCTCACAATTAGAAAATTTTCAATTTTTAGTCGGCAATGAGACTGGATGGGACAAAATTTGTCAATCCAACTTCCATCCAGTATATGTAAGTGGGATAAAAAAAAATATTTTTATGAGACAAATATACGTCTCAATCCCGTCCCAAATGAGATGGGATCCTCTGAAAATTTGCCAATCTCACTCTCGTCCCGTATATACAAGTGGGATAAAATAATGTCTTACTTCCGTCCCTAAATTTTTTTATGGGATAAATATATGTCCCAATCTCATCCCATCGGGAAAAATTATCACCCCTAGTTAAAGGTTTTACAAAAGGTAAAGGATTTGTAGAACTGGAAAAAGAGGTTAAACTTTGAGTCCACGACTCCATCACCCCATATTCCTTCATCATCCATGTACCGAAAGGTCCCTGGTAATTATATTCATACATGTCATAATCGCGAGTCAAACATAGACATCCTCTGAAATCGTCCACTTCATCAAAATATCCATCATCCTCTACAGGAGGTAATGGCACTTGGTAAAGTTCCTCACTCTTTGGATCAAATGCAACCATCAAATCATATTTTGCTACTTCAGGATCGGAGCTGTGCAAGCCAGCCAATGCAAAGCACAGCTTACAAAAGCAACTCCTCCATGAGCACCGAAAAAAGAAAATGGCAACTCTTTAATTTGTTGCCAAGAATTAGTTTTCAAACTATGAACATAAACACTAACTCCAATAAACTCGTCGTCTCCGGGTTGTAAATTCTTAACCAACTTGTAGTCATCACTAGCAGCGTCATAACCAAGCCCATTGACGCATTCATGGGAACCATTATCATCACTGTAGCACTTGGCTAATATTCGGTGTTTCCTAGTTGATGGGTTCCACAAAGCTATTTCTTTACTTTTTGGACGAGTTTTCACGGCAAATAATCCATTGCAGTAACCAAAAATCTTAATATCACTAAACTCACAGGAATTCTTAAATGGATAATCATTAATTTCCACGGCATCATTAAGGGAATCCAAGCAGTTGGAAAATATTTGTTTTCGACAAAGCTATCTGGCCGTTCATCTACAAAAATGAGACTGAGATTGGAGTTCGTTTCGATGGAGCGATTCATATGGAGCTTAATGAAATATCGGCTGTCTATTAACCCACAAAATGTCTTTGAAACACACCTGAAACGCAGGAGAGGGTTCACAGGTAGTCGGCTTAGTATTTCCGTCATAACATCCTGTAGGAGACTCGCCATTTGCGAGTTGTGCGACTTTAATTTCACGGCGGATTACGGACTTATATATGCAGTGATTAGGAAAAAAATTCAAGAATACATCAGCTAATAGAATTAAATAATACAATTTAATATAACCACTAATTACACAATAATTATATAAAATAAATATATACATATTTTAGTATTACTTACTTGTTATATGGCTCATATAATATTTTGATGTATTTTAAAAATTTTCAATGAGTAGACTTTTTTAAACTAATCTCATCTTAAATACATTTTTTAGTTATCATCAAAAAATAATTTGTTATTTTAATTGTAGTTAAAAAATTATTTTGTTACATATATATAGTCTTCCTCTCAAAACCTAAGGTTAAAGACTCAAAGCGGCAAACTACCCACAAATGCCACCCACCTGACTGTCAAGTTGAAATTGGAACTTGAATGCTGCATCAAAATTACGGTTTTCTAAAATAATGCTGATATTATTACTATGTATTTATTTTTGATAACCAACTTCCTCTTCTTTTCTCTCTCTTTTTTTTTTTTTTTTGGGGTCCTTTTTGCATTTGGTTCCTTTTTTCTTTTAAATTTTATTAATTATAAATTGAATTTATTTTATATTTTCATTATCAGTATGTATATACTTATTTGGAAAAACATTAGGGGAACCAAACGTTATTTACTCCTCTCAAAACTCGCGCGTGGTGTCCCAGTCTTGTTCTTTTCTTTGTTCATTAAACCACTCGAGAATCTTCAAACTCTGCCTTTGATCGAATACGACGACGCATCCTCTCTCATTCTCCTGAACTTTAACTGAAGGTATGAATCTTTAAATTACCACTCTCTCAATTTATCCTTCGATTTTTTTTTTTCCTCTTATTTAGCTTTCAGTTTAAGCTCTTGTTCGATCCAGCATCATTTTTTTTTTTTTGGGTTAGGGATTACGAGTAATGTGTGTTTTGTCATTAAAAATTTTTTTACTTACTGTAAAATTCTCATAAGATTGTGTAATTGATTTCTTGAATTCAAGATGGTTCCAGTATATCATTGAATATTTAGCTCTAAAGTTGATTAGTTCTTAAAATTTCAGTTTGTTTCTTGAAATTTTTGCAGGTATCATTTTGACCTTGATTTAAGTAGTTCATATGGCCGGCGTCAGGTTCTCAATACTAAAATCACTTTGTAGTAGTTCCATCTATCCTTCTTTCAAACCACGATTGCTACATACTTCTAACTCTTACTTCAAACTCGCAAGATATGCTGAGCAAAAGCACGTAAAGCTATCCTGTGCAGTTGTGAATAACAACTACGACAACAGTCGGTTGCACTCCGCTTTAAATTCTATTAATAATCAACTTAAAGTTCATGGCTTTGCACCTATCGGTAAAACTCAATGCCACAAAGCCAATGCTGTTTCATCATATTTACCCACATCGAAAAATTTTTGCTCACGGAGATTGGCTACATTTGCTTCAATAAGCCCCTTCCTGGGCCATCGATCATATTCTTCTTTCTTTGGTAGCAAAACTGATAAATCTACAGAAATTGATGTTCCAGCTGCATCTAGTGGGAGTGAAACGGATGTTAGTAACCATGGTATTGTTGGAAGTGATTCCTTTGATAAAATTAAGGATGCTTGGAAGAGTGTAGTAGATGGAGTAAGTTACACAGGACAAAAGGCTAAAGATGAACTGAGCCCACAGATTGAACAGTTGCTTGATGCACATCCATATCTTAGGGATGTGATTGTTCCAGTTAGTTGTTATTTGACTGGAACTGTGTTGGCTTGGGTGGTGATGCCTAGGGTTTTGAGGAGATTTCATAAATATGCAATACAGGGTCCTGTTTCTTTACTATCTGGAGGCTTATCCATCGAGCAAGTTCCTTATGAGAAAAGTTTTTGGGGTGCTTTGGAGGATCCAGTGAGATATCTGATCACATTCATGGCATTTGTGCAAATGTTAGTTGTTCAAATTCAACATTTCCCATGTTGGCATTGTTTATTGTTTTCATAGTTTGACTAATACTTGTGGCTATGACTTTTAGCGGTATGATGGTAGCTCCAACCACTATAGCATCTCAATACCTTGCTCAGGCGTGGAGGGGTGCTGTTATCCTTTCATTTGTTTGGTTTTTGCATCGGTGGAAAACAAATGTCTTCACCCGTGCTTTGGCTTCTCAAAGTATAGCAGGGCTTGATCGGGAAAAGATGCTAGCTCTAGACAGAATTTCATCAGTTGGTTTGTTTGTTATAGGGTTAATGGCTTTAGCAGAGGCATGTGGGGTGGCTGTGCAATCAATCTTGACAGTTGGTGGCATAGGAGGTCAGTGTTTGTTGTTAGCGACATGTTCTCTTTTGTTTTTGCTTCATTGACAATGATAGGAAAGATGTTATCATAAACAAAATTTTAAATTTAATCAAACTTTCTTGTCTTGTAAATTTAGTTTTACATTTCCTTGTAGTTAATTGTCGATACTTATTCTAAACGAGAGAAGTAGTTACAATTTGCCTAATGCATTCATCTTCTTGTGCTGCATGTTATATTCTTTAAGATTTATAATCTTTTCTCACTACTTCCATGCATGTGTAAATCATTTGATTTCCTTTATGATTTATCATAACTAGAGGTCTGAGCTTCAGATATGTCAATGGGTACGTTCTATTTGTCTCATTACTAAATTTTCTTAACCAGAGATGTCTGAGATTGTACTTGTTAATTTATTTTTCTGGGAATTGTGTTTCTTTGGCCTTGACATCATTGTTCTGTACTGTTCAGTCTGCTCTATAAACCAATGACTAAGATCATCAAAATAGGGCTTACTGCGTGGCTACCCACCTAGATCTGATTCCTTGGCTTGACAATTTTTCAATTCGACTGCACTCATGTCTGTTCCTAGAAGTGGGAAATAATACGCTTATAGTATATGTTTTTAGGTATTCAAGATAGAAGTTTGAGTATCTTAATGGCTTTTCGACACTTTTCACTGTTGGTGTTTTCTTTGAAAAAATATGGTTGGTTAATTTAACAGACTCTGTTCAAGTTTTTAAAATGGACATGAATGAATTTTAAAGATTTCTTCATTGCATTTGTTTTAAGATTTGACTCTTCTTTAACGATATATATTTTGTTTTAGGAGTGGCTACCGCTTTTGCTTCCAGAGATGTCCTTGGGAATGTGCTTAGTGGATTGTCTATGCAGTTCTCAAAGCCCTTTTCACTGGGAGATACTATAAAAGTAAAAAGAGCATATACACCATTGAAAATGATATTTATTTCTTTCTTCCAGATTGGCAACAAAGTTTGCCGAAGCAGAGACTTTATGCTGAAACAGAGACTTTCTGTCTTTTTAACTACCATCCATCGCAGTTGCCACACATGTCCTATAAGGGAGGTCCTCAATAGAATAAGATAATTTCCATCCCCTGAACCTCAAGGGAGATTTAGTTAAAATTTTCCTCTTGTTTAGTTTCATTGAATTGGTCAAAGTAAAATTACCTATACGGCTCACTTTTTACAGATCAAAGATTTCTTTAATCTAGCATAATTATAGTCCTACCCTTGTAAGTGCTTTTATATTTTGAAAGAATAAAAAGAAAAGAAATTTTTGCTTCTAGCTCTTATGCATTTGTTGAAAAATATTTATTTTTTAATTACTTTTTCTTTTATTGTCTTTCTTTTCTGCAGGCTGGATCTGTTGAGGGTCAAGTGGTGGAAATGGGACTTACCACGACAACATTACTGAGTGCTGAAAAATTTCCAGTCATAGTTCCAAATTCAATGTTTTCTAGCCAGGTGGGCCTCTTTTTCCCTCCATTTATTCTTTAATATCTTTTGCAAATTATGATCTTCACTATCAAGCCAACTTGTAGTGTGCAAACCATGTTCATGCTAATTTACTGTTGTTAAAATCATCTCAGTGTAGGTTTATTGATCACATAGACTGCATCTGCTATTCAGGTGCTAATGGACAGTAAAACTGGAAATTGAAATACTAGTTACTGGCCCAAAACAGTCAATCTGCACCAGATTAGGATATTAGATGACAAATTGTTTGATTAACACTGCTGAAATGTTACCTTTGCATTTGAAGTAGATTCAAGGATACTTCATAAAGCTTAATGGATGTAACACTTCATAAAAGTTTTAGAATTTAATCCCTGGAGCCTTTATCTTTTACGTTGATTGACATTTTCTTGAGATCATGGATTCCATAGATCGGGTCTAGAATTTTATGCATGTTTTCCTAATTGGTGATCAATGTTGGATAATTTGGTTGGTGATTGCAAAAAGCTCTTAAGAAGATTGAATGGTAATAATAACTTTTGGACATGGTATTATGGAGCAGTATTACCTTGCTAAACATTTATCAAGTTATATTCTACATCCTTTTGTGAATATTTGGAGTTCCACATTCTATTGTAATCTTATGTCGTTGTTCTATGAGGACTTAAGTGTTGGATGTTCAAATGTTGATTTATACTCTCTTTATGCCTTGAAATACTTTTATGTATTTCTCTTGTAGCCGATTCTTCAACACCAAGGGTAATAGTTCAAATGACTAATATTTCTTGGTAATTGCTTTGGATCTTTATTTTTTATCTTGAAATGGTTGTGTAGTTATCATATTGCCTATGCTTCAATATCAAGGCTAAGTTCTGATGACCAACTTTCATCAAATTGCTCTAGCTCTGTATTTTTTTTTTTTTTTTTGATTACCTCTAGCTCTGTATTTAGAAGGGTAAGGGGAAACTTTTCTGTTGGTCTTGTGGTGAACAAATTGACACAAAAACGCATGCATGGTTTAGTTGTGCATGATTAACAACTTTTATCTTAATAATGTTCCACAGCTTGGATGTTTTTCGGTCATACGATTTACGCATCATCTATCTTTTTCAGTTAGAGAGATCTTAACATCTACCTTGTAAAATTTGCAGGTAATTGTGAATAAGTCACGTGCTCCATGGCGTGCCCTGGTTATCAGAATTCCCATGCAAATTGATGATTTGGACAAGGTTCCCCAAATATCAGATGATGTTAAAAGCATGCTAAGATCAAACACCAAAGTTTTCTTGGGCAAGGAGGCTCCTTACTGTTTCTTGTCTCAGATAGAAAGTTCCTTTGCAGAATTGAATGTTGGATGCAATCTCAAACAAATGGTTAAGTTCCTTTTTTCCTGCTTCAACTGCATTAATTTTATCTTTCTAAATTAAGTACAGAACTAGAACATGGTGGTTATGTTATTCGGCTTAAGTTTAAAAACTGTACATTGCAAATATCATCTGGGCAGTATTATTGGCTTTTCTTCCCCGCTTTATTTTGTGTCCCCTGGCCCACTCACGCCTTATACCTACCCGCAAAGTCCGATCCCCTGAGTGAGTATGATTTGATTGGAAGATTTCTTTGTGCGGTAATGAGAGACCTTGCCATCTTAAATAGCAAGAATTTGCAGACAGTGTGATTCATTTATTGCTGAACATAAGTGTCAATGGCTTTCTGTGTGGTTTTATAACTTTAACGAGTCACTGATCTCTATGATAGTCGACCGATTGAATTACATATTTAATTATTTCTTCTTCCTTCTGACTAATGTTTTATATGCTTAATACTTGACATTTCTTATTTCAAGTCTGGTGTGCTTTGACATGTGACTTCAGAGCAAGGATGAGCTATACTCTACACAACAAGACATTCTTCTACAATCAGTCCGGATTATCAAGGAGCATGGTGCATCATTAGGCAGAAAATACGACAGTTGATCAGTTGATGATGATACAACCAAAAGACAACAGTGTCCTTGCAGAAGTTCAGCCATGCTGGTAGCAAAGCATGGTAGGTGTTCTTGAAGTTAGGTGAAGCAATGATGGATCATTGCCAAAATAAGGTGGCCAACTGCCTTAGGAAAGATGATAGTATCAAAGGAAAGACAGCGGTCGAGGGCTTGTGCAAGGGAAGCTGACAGTTCCTTTATATTGGAACCAAACCAAGATCACTGCATAACAATTTTGTCCAGTATATAAACCATGAGCAATGATAGTGTCAATTACTGCCAGAAATCCAAAAACATGGGAACTGCAGAAATGAAACATTCAGTAGCCGTCTGGTAATTGGTATGTGGATGATTATGCCATTGCGTCACTCTTCAATTTATCGCATATTTTCGGGGGATGCTGTGCGGAATTTCCCTAACTTATTAAGGAAAACCTTTGCTGTGAATTAAAAAAATTGAATAAATAAATTGGAAAATTGAAGCAATATCCTAGTGAACTTTTAAATAACAAAAAAATATAGGAAGCCTAGCTAAGATTATTAGCTTAAATCAGCCTTCCCATGTCGAGATAAGCAACCAAAATTTCAAATCAAATTGCTAGTAAATGATTTTTTTATTCCAATTAAAAGTCAAGATATAAAGCTCAGATAAGTTTTAATTAAGTAATGGTTCCCCATACAAAAATTTGCAGTTAGATTCCCAGATATAACTCCTCCTTTCTTTATGGGATTTTGAAAGCAACTTCTCATTTGGTTAAACTACAACTTATATGCCACAGAACCAAAACCATCTAGTATCAGATACCACATTGATATAAGTAGTTGTAAGGGAAGAAAAAGCGTCACTACTAACTCCACAAAAATACTTTCTACAAAAAGATGACTCGGATGAAGATTACAAGACCAGAATTTCAAAATCAGACAATGAAAAATAAGATACTAAAAATTCCAAGCATTTACAGAATACAACGATGGCTCACCACAATGAGATGGCATCTCATCAGACTTCCGAGATATGTCGCTTATACTGAATGCTATAATGAGAGCATCTGCAGGATTATTTCTGGCATCTTGCAGCTGTATAGATACGATATTTCCACATACTCCTTAAATAGTTGACCCACAAAACCAAGGAAACCTCTCCAAGATTAATTCACATAATTGACAACAAACAACATCAATGCACACCCGAGCAGTAATTTAACACCAGTCGACCACGACTCAAGATCTGCATGAAGGTAAAGTGATGCCTCCACAAGCAGCAGCAATTATTATGTACAGCAACAGAACAATTAAGCCTGTCAAGAGGGCCCTGTCACAAATCAAGATATGAGTCTCTATGCATAAAAATGTAGGTAGGCTATAGCTGATAACAAACATCTACAGAAGACTGAAAATTGTTGTTAGGAACATCACACCCATTCAATTGAAGATGAAATGCGTAAGACTCTGACATTTTACTCTCTCTCTCTCCCTCTCTCTCTCTCTCTCGGTATAAAGCTTATAAAAGACAATGTCAATAAATCACAGCTTCAGAGAAAAACTGATAGAAAGTCTACAGCAAACAGTTGAAAATTTTTCAAATGTACCAGATGATCAACAAGAAGATAGAAATGGAATGAGTTCTTCAAAAAAGTCTAAAATCTTGCAATTTATTAAATTGGAAAATAAGAAAGTTAAACGATTGGCCTACTCATGTTTCTACAGCTCAAAGTTAAATGGCCGGCCTACTCATGTATATACAGCTCGAACCAACTGAAATATTATAAACTTTTAGAGTTTTCACTATTTATTTGCATAAATGTACTCCCAACCAACATTTGAGTTTTCATGATGCCCTTTTTACTACTCCTTACCCTCTCATGCTCACTTTTGATTGTCCTTTTATCCAATAGATCTTTAACATTGATGGCTCAATTACAACCATAATTGTACTTAGCATTCCAGGGGATGAAAATTTCGTTAATCGTTCTTTTCAGAATATTTCCACAAGTTTAGGAAGAATTCAAAAATTATTGCCGTGTTTGCAGTTGCAAAAAGCAGGCTTCAACCAGTTTTTATATCATATAGCAACCATAAGTTTTAATCAAATGATAAGCCTTCATTATCATAAAAATGTGTGACATGCTAGAAATCTACTGATATAATGTAATCTTTTCCATTAATATAAAGAGAAATAACAAAAAGTGATGTAGGAAACTCAAGTTAAAGATTGAAATTTCTGTTTTACGGATTTAGAATGGGGAAATAATCGTATGGTTCCAAGATTAAAGAATGTTCCTTGAGCATGTTTTGATAAGTTTCCCAAGAAAGCTAAATAATAGAAGGAACTCAAAGGACTTACAATAGCTTGGCATTTTTCATCCAAAGGGCTCTACGAAGGCGCTTAGACTGTTTCCTAAAGTGAAATGCGCCGTCTTGCATTGTTGCAGTTTTGTCAACAAGAAGCTCAATCCTATCACCTCTCTCCAATATTTTTTCAATATTCTCCACCATGATGGTGCGTATCTGAAAATTGCAATGCTTGTGAGCAAAATCAAATCTGATAAAACTTCATTGTACTGAAACAAGTTTAAAAAGAAAAAAAAAGCCTAAATTTCTTTACATGTTTTAAACGCTAAAACCTTAGCCCAAAACCAAAAGGAAAAATACATGATTATGAATATATCAATGCATGATGGAAAACATGAAATAAATTAAAAGTGAACCAAAAACATCAGTCCAAGATAAATATTCAAGCAGATGAGAAGATACTTGCCTCACTAACTTCCCCTCTCACACGATTGAGAGTATCTGCACTAGGATTGCTGGAGAAAAATTCCATCTGCTGATGCAATACCCTTGAAAACTCATCATTCATAGCATAAGCAGGTGCATAGTGGGCTACTCTGCCATAGTTTTTCATGAACCTCATTTGAATATCCTCCAAATATGAAAATGGAATTCTTCCTGGATCAAGGGAAAACAGAAGTATTATAATTCATAACGACAATTAATATGAGCGTGATTGTTCATGGGTATACCCATATGTCAATCTATATAGCATGCATGTAAGATGAATGGATCCAGCAAGGAGATCGTGTCTGCAGAAACACTTAGGTATAGCAGTTTCAAATGAAAAAACTAACAGTTCAGAAATTAGGATTCAAAATATAGTTTGCATCTTCAAAGCTTACTTATGTTCAAAAAGCAGTACAGGAGACTTAACAAATTTAAGAAATATGGTAAAGAGAACTAAACTCCGACAAAGAACTCATCATCTACATTTATAATATATAAAGAGATATGTGTAAGATAACAAAGAATCACAAACTAAGAAGCCAGATAAATGACATCGAACATAATGATAATTTTAAGTTCTAGAAGAAACACAGAGTTTCTAAACTCAATGATAATGTAATATATCATTTTGAACTGTAGATAAGAGTGGTGTTGTTGAAAGTAAAGACTGGAATGAGTAGAAGAATCACTCAACTGAAATTACTTAGAATTGCCATCCATCAGGTTGGTCAGATGAACTAAGAACTTAACAACCAGTAAGACATAACTTAAGGAAACAAAACCAGAAACCTACAGCATGAAAAGATTTTGCATAGCACTCCCATAGTACCGTTCTAGGTTAAGGGATTCAATACCAGGAGTATTCCCAGTAACAAAGAGTAAGAAGTTCAAAGAACATTAAAAATCTTCATAGCTTCAACCTCCAAGGCCTCACACACTGGCAGTACCAACGAAGTACACATGCTTTCAAACTTTCTATAATTATTTAGAACTGAGGGCAGCCATAAGACCTGGTAAAGTTTACAAGTTTACGGCTTCAAGGATAATCCCATAACCCATACATACAATAACAATGTAATCTCATACAACTGAATTCCACCTTATTTCAGATCAATATAGAGAATGAATTAAAAACTTCATCCTCTATCAAACTGAATTCCAAGGTATTAGAACTCAATGCTTTCAGCCACAACTTCCTGAATCCTGTATGGTCAAAGGTGTACGGAAACACAATTCAAATCTTCCGGCGAATGGTGATTCGAATAAAAAGTTGTATAATCCTGTATTTCTTTCTACTGGAGCAATTACAAATCACCACTCAATCGCATAAACATTTAAGAAATAAAGAGTAAAAATTTTCAACTCAAATTTAAAACTTTAAGCTCGTGATGCAGCCATAAACATAATTAGCAGTAAAAATAACAATGGGATGAAGAAATTTTTTATTTAAAAAGAAAAAAAAAACATACTGCCGAAGGTGTCGTTGGCCATACAGAGGAAGGTGAGGCCATCGGATCTGAGTATGTGAAATATGTAGCGATCCTGCGAGAAACACACCCTGGAGTCGGACTCCGCCGGCAGTTTCTCAATAATCCGTCTGGCAACCGCCCCTGTGTTCCCCGTCACGGCGCTGAATTCCGCCAGTACCACCGTACCTCGCGCCACCAGCGCGTAGAGTATCGCCATATCTGATTATTTAAATTATTATCGTTGTTGTTATAATTAATAAAGATTTTTTTATTTTTAATATATATCCGAATTGCTTATGTCAAAAAATCTAGACTAGCCTGTAGCATTTTGATTCGAATGTTTAGTTTATTAAATGTTTTAGTTGGAGTGAATTTATTGAAGAGGCCAGCTGCACTGTCTCTGGCCGGTAGCGGTAAGTCCACGAAACCAAGGCTGTTTTGGTTGAGAAAGATTAGCATAGCGCAGGCCCGCCTACTTGCTTGCATAGGATGGGCCTGCCACCTCAGCAGCTGATGTGGCAAGCCTATCCAATGAGAATTTTTTTTTTACTTTTAATTTTAAATTAAAATTCGATGGGTCCTAAAGTAGTCCCAAAGTTATTAGAATAATTCATGAAAAAAAATCTAAGATGCTTTAATTCCCCCAGCTTCTCATATACATCATTCAGCCATTCACAAACTTCTCTTTCTCAAACTCCAAATTGTCCGTGATACAGAGACGTACGCAGATTAATCATACAATTGACTTTATTTACAAAACATAAATAATTGCTTTTTTTTTTTTTATTATTACTACATGGGAAATCTAAAACTGTGGTATCCTCCTATGGATCTTCCTTGATCGTTGAAGTCACTGGGTGAGCCCAATCGATGGGTCTCAAGCTGATCCGTCAATGGCCCAACCCAACTCGGGTCATAGGATTGACTCGATGAGCCAGCAGCATCCACGGTCGTAATATCATGGATGCTGGACCTCTTCTTATCTTTCCTCACAGAGTTCATGCGTAGAAAGTATTTCTGTGCATGGCTGGCCACCTGAGTTGGTGTCCTCGAAACGACGGCGTTCCTTGAAATACTCCTCCAATCTCCTTTCCCGTATTTTTCTAGTCCAATTAGAAACAGCCTGAAACAAAAATATAAGTAACAAATTTGTTAAGGCAACATGTTTTTCCTGTATTTGTGCAAGAATTTAGGAAGCAATTAAAAATATATTTATTAATCATTTTTATTTGAAAATTTTAAAAATCACTTTCTATGAAGTTCATCGACAAGTAGAATTTAGAACCAACCCTGCGTGATTCCCACTTTCTTTTTCGAGTTAATTTTTCAAAATTGCAAACTCATTTATTTTCTTTTTTCTTAATTCATTAAAACAAAATCAACCAGGTCTGGACAGATTACCGGAAAAAAAAAATATATTACCCTTCAAACTTTATACTAAAGGAGTTTTTTTTTTTTAAGAAAAATAATTTTGATTTTTTTCATCGCAAAATTACTCTCAAAAAATGATTAATCACTACAACCAATTATATTATATATATTGTGTGCAGTGTGCCTCAATTATTAAGAAAATGGAAATTAACAACTTTTCAAAAACTAAAAAAACCAAGCACAAAAAAGTAAATAATGATTTATAAATTTTTATTTTCTACTGACCTGTGCTCCTCGGCAGTCCAAGGAACGCCCTTCCTCCGCTCGGTCTCCCTGTCTCTACTCCTATTACTATTATTGCCCAAACTCGCTCCGGACTCAGCCACGCGACCCGGCGAGTCCATCTCGTCCTCGTAACCCGGCAACTCAACCAGCCCCGCCTCAATCTTCCTCAAATCCAGAACCAAATCGTCGTACCGTCTCTGCACATCCACCGAACTCTTTCCCGGAACCTGCCTCGCGATTCTTTCCCACCTCCCCGGCGTTTCCTCGGGGAACGTCACCAGCGCTCTCTCGAACAGCTTGTCTTCCTCGCGCGTCCACGACGACGAGGTTGACGCTGAGTAAGAGTAATCAATCTTGTTATGAATCATTTCTTTTTCTTTTTCTTTTTCTTTTTTGGTATCTTTTAAGGTTTTGCGTCGATTTGCGGTATTATATACAACTTAATAAATATGATTATATTTAATTTAATTATCAATTAATGTATTTTTTTTTTTTTCAAATAAAGAGGCAGAGGCGGCTGTGGATTTCGGATTACGTTAACTTTTTTTAAAAAAATTATTTTATGGTGACGTGGATTGGGTTTACATGTTGAACACGTTCCGCCGTGCTTTTGATTTTTTTCCTTTTTTTTTTCTTTTTCCCCCTCTAAAAAGGATTGGCACTTGTTACTTTGTTTATGTTACCTTCTTGTTTGACTCTCGGACTATAAGTGTCGTGCACGTGTGTTCCCGCCTACTGCCGTTGGGGTAAATTTGGAATCTCCGCCAGATATTGTTGAGCCTAAAATTATTTTAAATGTTTTATCTTTCTTCTTTTTCTTTTTCCTTTTTTTTTTTTGAAAGGAATGTTTTATCTCTTCAAATTAAAAAATTTGTTACCTTTACTTTTAAGAGGTTGAAGGAATTTTTATATATAATATTGAACAATACCAATCCATATTAAAGGAATTTAAAGATAGAAAAAAGTGACATGACCTCACTCATATACATAACATACTAATGTCACCTCACTCATAAACATAACATACTAATCTTTATCCATTAAAATTTAAACTTAATATTAATCCTTAGTAAGGTTGTTACTTACCACTAAAGGTAAAAGTTTATTTCAAATATATATATTCTTTAAATTTCTAAAATTATATCATAAAGAATAAAAAAAAATTTACCGATAATGCAATTAAAAGATTACTGAAATTTACAAATAAGATAATTACTGAAATTAATTTACATTAAATCTATTAAATTTATAAGTAAGATTTAAATTTTTTAACTTTACTAATATTCGAGCGATATTTACTTAACTCAAAAATACATCATAAGAAAACAAATCTTTAATTGCATGGTTCTCACCTCAATAATGTCTTCCCGATTCGAGAGTAATATATTTATTCTTCTTAGACACAGATAGTTGAACTATATTATAATTGACTTCAGACAATCTAGCCCTACTAACTTTATGATCGCTGGTTCTAGTAACAACGAATTAATAAATAAAATATTTGAAGGATAATATTATATTTACACATGATTATATCTCATTTAACGTAATATACACATGACTTGGGGGTAAATTATCGTCTGACAGACAAATCATAAATAAATAAATATATGATGAATAGTAGTTTATTATAGTGTAACGTCATATTACAAATTAATAAACCAATATTGTGAAAAAAAAAATCCATTATTTTACTGTTTAACCCCTCTCGTGATTAGTTAATTTGTTATATTTCTGGTTTTCCACTTGGTGACATGCTGGCATCCTTGTCTTGTATGAGTTGGTTCTGTCAGCTTTCCAGTTTCTTTGACCTTTTAATGAAGTATAAAAAATGTAATGCTACAAGTAGTTTTTTTTTTTGGGGAAATTTGCTGGTCGACAAACATCTTATACGTCAATCAAATGAATCGTAATTATATGTCAATGATTATTAATAAAATTAATTAAGGATAATTTGGATTACAGTAGGTAGTGAAATCTATTATTTTTAAGTACGATCAAAATGAGTTGTTAATTAAAAAATTAATTTATAATTTAATAAATTATGTTGTTGTCGTTGCAGTTAGTTAGTTTTATTATTAAAATATTATTTTGTTATGTAATGGTCAAGCTTAAATTATTTTTTAATATTTATAAGAGTCTTTGAAAAATAAGATATGATTATATTTTTTTGTGAAAATATTAAAGAGTTTGTTTGTTAGACATATGAAATTTGAAATTTTTTTAATTTGAGATTTTTTTAACTTAGATGTTTAAATCTAAATATAAAAAGTAAACTTTTGTGGTTTTTACTTAAATAAAAAAATTTGAATGAAAATAAAGATTATATTAAAAATATTTTTATTAAGTATACTTATTTTTAAAATACATAATTTTTTTAAAATTTATCGATCGTTATTTTTATCAAAATTTAAAAAATAAAATGCTTATAACATTTCAATCATAATCTTTCAAATATGGCCTATACCAAATACATAAGAGTGGAATCGGTATTTCAAAACTATTTTCAAGTTATCTATGATTATTAATTTATTATTAAAACGGAATCTTATCACAAAAGGATTCTGCGTTCAAAAATAATCTTTTTTAATCCTGACGGACGGCCAAATAAGCTTTAAGCAAGGATAAGATTACCTCTTTTGAGTTTTGAGGAACAAGATACTCTTTTTATCGCCGTCAAATTTGATTTATTTCTTTCCCAATTTTGTTCTTTTTTGAAAAAAGGTAACTCGAGATCAAAAGCGGGAAAGTATTTTGTGATTTAAAAATTAGAGCGACGGTCGATTGTCTCAAAACTCAAAAGCATGTTTGGATACTGCATGCTAAAAATAGAAGTGTATGCTAAAAGTAAGTATGCTATGATATATTTATTCTATATAATCAATACATAATAAATACATGACAACAACTCTGTGATTAAGATAAAGGTGAAACGTGCTTATCGGAAAAGTTATTGTGTCAAAAAAAAAAAAAATTTTAATACAATGTAATATTTTTGGGAAATTTATGAAAATAACCATAAAAGTTTTATTATTTTCACAATTAATCTTCTCAATTTTTTTCTATCAACATTAGCCAAACACACGCTTTTCTCCCCAAATTACCATTCTTTACGAACCAAAAGCAACTTTCTTTCTCCCCTTTCGTCAAACCAAAGGCAGCTTTCCACTCTTGAATCATCAACCAACAGCGACGGCAAAAGGCAACGATAAAAGTGAAATCCGATCATAATCTATTCGGATCCAACACTAATTGGCATCACATAGTGGTATGAGTTATTTTCTGAACTTGCTCGAGAGTTTCAGTCAGATGCGAGTCGTGGATGAATCTGGCGACAGGCAGCCTTTCGCACCAAGAGGCAGATTCATTGCAACTGTATTAAATTGATAGGGCTCAAATAATATTTTTTTTTATAATTTCAGGCTTAATGGATTCAGTTGTACTTGAATTGTGTTAATATGGTTAGTGGGAGACATTAGAGGATGGCCGTATGGAGTATGTGAATGGTAAAAATATAGATTTTTTTGTTGGAAAAAATTATCTGTTTGATCAGTTATTAGCAAGAGTATATGAGGTGTTACAAATAAATCTCAATGAATATAGTATCACAATGAAGACAACTTTGAGATCTAGTAACACATTATATCGTATATGTGCACTGCCCATGGATATATTTGATGATGAAATGGTGAGGGTTGCGTTGCATATGGCATCCAATGTAGCCAATTTTGGATGCATTCCTATATTCGTGACCACATTACCTCGAGTTCCGAGCGAAGGTATTGAGCCACATGTCGATACAGAAACTTTGTTTAGAGCAAATATGTCTGGCCCCGATAATGAAGAAGAGGTGTTGCCAATGATAATATCACTGCAGCAATATTATTCTCCAATCCACAATAATTATGACAACATTGAAGATAACGGCATTATGTTACAGGATGTTGGAGCAACGGTATTTCCAATAACGACGTCGTTGGACCGACGGTATTCTCCGTATCACAACAATGATTTCCGGGACAATGATGATCTTCATGATGAGATAGAGGGGGATAATGTTTGTGCAGAACCTTCTAATAGTATGAGGGGCACTCATTTTAATAATGATAGTGATGATGGAGAAGCCGGTCCTTCGAATATTCTATCGTTTCAGCATGAGGATGAGTGTGAAGACAATACTCCTGTGAATAACAGAGGCAATAGACCTATTCCTCATATGGTTCGATCGAGAAGGAGAATTGACCCCTTCACAAGTCATGCTCCAACGCACATGAACCCTGGACGTAAAGCCGTAAAGATTGTACTTTTCAATGTTATGATCTGGGTTTTTCAACCGAGTCGTCTTAAATTTCTTGTCTTTCTCGAACAGTGCATTGTCAAGACTATCGTATACAATTTCCCACGACACAAGACCCCATGGACGGTTTGGGAAGTATTGTATATCATCAACTTCGTTAAGCCAATCGAAATTGATTTGACAGTGATTTTTTCTTGCATTTAGTACTCTATCCGCAAAATAAAAGAGCGCAATCTTTAATGCGTCCATATCGTCCATTTCCTCGAATTTAAACTCCTTAAATAATGCATCGAATTCCTTAACATTGATCTTGCGATGCACACCACCAAAATACGTATTTCGTAGCCTATACACTGTTATCTCTTAGTTCGGTATCAACACCATATGAAAGTCCAGTAACCAGGCACCATTCTACAATTGACAAGCGAATCAAATGCTCACCAATTTGAAACCATAACTGATCCTCAGGACTATCTTCTTCATAGGCCACTTGCCTCAATAAAAGATTGTGCAAAATTACCCCACTAAATGGAAAACTTCGATACTCCAAGAAATGTCCAAATATATCCTTCTTGAACATATTCAACTGCCGCTTTGTTAATTTTTCATCGATGGTTTTTACGACCGAAGATAAATTACACATGCTCGAAATTCGACCCGGAAAGTGATCGGCATAACGAAAATACATCATGCCTACTTCGATATCCGACGATTCTGATTTCGCCATGTATCTGTAATATTTATAACATTATTACATTGCATTTACAACAAAAATAAATAAATTCACTTGAAAATAAGTAAAAAAAAAAGCACTGTAATTTGGTGCGACATGCAAGTCTGTCGCACCAAATTGGTGCGACAGTAAGCCTCTCGCACCAAATTGGTGCGACAACAAGCCTCTCGCACCGATTTGGTGCGACAGCACGGCGCGCGCGCCCTCACACCCAAAACAAATTCCCAAATCAACATACTCCCAAAACAACCACCACAAACACCAGCACACCACCACCACCATTATTCTCAAACTACAATCATTACTATTCTAAAATTTTATTTTAAACTAATGAAAATAAGTAAAATGGCTAACCTAGCTTTTGTTGAAGGTTGTAGATGGTAGATCGGACGCCGATGAGGGATGGAGCCGCCGCCGACGAGAGCTGATGTTGCCGCCGATGATGGGAGTTTCTTCGGTTTGGGAGAGATGGGTGAAAGAGAGTGTTGGGGGAGAGATGAGAGAGAGGGGTATTGTAGTCTCAAAGGTTCTTTTATAGCTAATGTTGATAGAAATTTATTTGGGGGGTTAAGATGAAAAAAGCTAAAACTTTTATAGTTATTGGTGTAAATTTCTCAATATTTTTTTCTTTGCTTTTTTTTTTCTTGTGTATTCTTTTCTTTTCGATTATTATACAATGAATTTTTATTTTCAATAATGCTATTCTTACTTAATATAGATATTAAAAAACTAAAATGAGTATACATATAATGTTTCACTATAATAATAAGGACAAAACTACGTTACAGAATCTGTAAGGTACAGACTGCAGCATCAGCCGTTGGATGTGGTTGGATGTGGAGTGAGAAACTAAACAAAAGAAAATCGGATGGTGGGATGACGGGAGATGTTTGTTACAGAATCTGTAACATAGACAGGTCCTAATAATAAATCAAACAAATACACAATTTCCACATTTGGTCTAACCTATAACAAGAAAACACGTGTCCACCCTCAACTGTGTTGTCACATGAAATTCTGTTAAGGCGCGAGTGCACAGTCATCACTTTTGCCTGTTCGTTAAGTTGTCGGGGCTCACGCCACTCTCTTTGTTTCCTATTTGTATTTGCATTCTTCCCATTGACACAGAGTCAACGCAACAGTTAAAAGAAGAAAGGTACTTTTTTTTTTTTACTCGCATTTAGCAATTTACTTGTTTTATTTCTTAAAATCAAAATAAAATCTGCATCGTTGTCGATTTATTTCTTCTCGCTCAGTGAATATATATCTAACTCAGTTCATTTGTTTTTGTACGGAATGGTCCATAGAAATGATGAGAGAAATGAATGGCAGATTCTGCATAATTGCTTTTTTTTTATAATTATTTTCTGTTATTTTGTCTTTTTTGGTTGTTAATTGATTTGAGCTGAAAATGGACATAATTATAGTTGAATTATAGTGCAATGTAACTGAAAGCTGGGGACCGGCGTTGAATTGGTAAGCTGGTAGTGGGATTTGGCCGACGTTGACTTGCTTTAACTCCTTTGCTTTTCAGGTACCTTAGAGTTTAGTCTTCTATGGCCTGTTGGCTAGTCATGTGTAGAGACTAATGAATTAAGAACTTTTTTCAAAACGATACGAATTTTTTGGGTAATCTGCTTTAGAAATGGATGTATCCTGTGGTTTGCTTTTCCATGATCATAATCATAAAGACATGTAATTAATTAAGCGATGTCTTCAATTCACGGAAATACTTATGGACGAGAAAGGGAAATGACCTTTGAACGAGAAGGTGGTTGGGAAATTAATGTATTTATGGATGCCACTTGACCACAAACAAGTAATAGGATATAGCAGACTAACGGTATTGCCAGGAAGTGAATTTCATAGAATGCTTCCGTCATTTCCTTTGCCTAGTTTATATAGCTTGTATTTCTATTTTTAGAGTTGAGAAATCTGTCATCTGTTTTAGAATATGTGTAATCCTTACGAAGGTTTTGCCTTCAGTTTTCTCTTGGCATCCTAAACAGATTTGGTACAAGCCAATGACTCTGTAAAAGCTTCATAAGCTCAATGACTGTTTCATATAAAATTCAGGGCTACACTACCAGTGCATGTAGTATAATTTTCAGGCACACAGTTGGCCTTCGGTTTGCAAAATATTTATGTGTATAGACTCTGTCACAAACTGCATCTTAGGACACTTCGGAGTTAATGGAATCCTTATGGAAGAAGCTGTTGGTATTGGTTCTGTGCACTCAGCCTAAGAAACATAGAAAAGCCCATTGGAGGGGTTCAGCGTCCAATGACTGAGCCAAAAAATGTCAATCTTGGCTCTCACAAGATTCATTTGCAAGATTGAGGGAATGCTAGCGCAACTGGAATATGTACTCAGATGTGATAGTTTAGAAACTGCGGCTGGACCTTAGCATGGAGATACTGGTGTGCTTCCAGTATGAAGGTTTAAATGCTTAACCATAACTGTAAAAGATTTTAATATATATTGTGCGGAACTAATGTACTGATGCTTAATTCTAGCATGAGAAAGCTATTCATCTACAGCACTTTATTTGTTCAAAATGAGTCCAAGCACTCAGAATAAGACAAAAAAAAAAGGATTCCAGAGAGAGAGAGATAGGTGGTTGTTGCATTTTTTATCTGGTTCAAACCAATCTCTTCCTCACCATGTTTGTAGCTTCATTGCTGGCATTGATCATAAAAGTTGACCAGTCACAATATAGTATGGAGCAACTACTAATGTACTCATAGACATAGGCTGAATTGTCTGCATTTGGTTTTAATATGGTTTTAACACAAATAGCTGTCCTCTAAATTTCATTCTACTTCTATTGTTCCTCCACGAACAGGTGCGTGGAAATAGATTGATAAAGCTAATCCAAGGTAATGTATGTCATAATTAAACCATATTCTGCCACTTGTCTAAATAATGCCATTTATCTGGAATTTTTTTCCCTTTTTCTGGCTATCTTTGATCTCAGTAAGGCATTGATGCCTTACATCATAAGATGCACCCAGATCATGCAATCCTTTCATCACATAACTTAATTACTCTATAATTGATTCTTTCACACTATACTCTGTGAACATAATTGATTCTGTTCATCATTCTCTGTAAGCAAATTTGGTTACTGCTTGCATTTTATTATTAGTTCAACTACTTTTGAGGACTGTTCGGCCACTAGTGTTGTTGGGTCTCCTACATTTGAGCTTTTAAAGCTCTGATGCGGACTTTTGTCGCTTGTTAGATCATAATTAACAACTTCATGTGTATGCAGGCACAACTATGAGCTAATAATTAATAGCTCAGACATATCTGTTTTCTACCCTCAAGTTGTGAAGAAAATAATTCAAATTCTGACAGTGGCCTGTCTAGTTCCTCTGAAATAGATTATTTGGTTGGAGGGGTTATAGATTTCTTCTTAACATTTTTATATTGGCTGCTTAGCTACTTTGCTGTGTCCACTAGCAAGACTCTAATATAGGTAACTGAATGCTATGCACCTATTAAACTGAGTCATGCCCTTCTCAAGTCTCAACCACGATTGCGACTTCCTTTTGGGTGTCCTGCTTGAACCCTATTATTTTAGGACTTCAATGTCAGATGATCTGTATCTTAAGCTACATGCACTGCATCAGCCATGCTATAATTTGGAAATCTTGTTCTCTTTCTGGATTCATTTCTTTTGATGATAATGACAAAACACCAGGTACATTTTATAGTGTATTGAACAACTATATTGTTATATGGAGCTCTTCTTTATTGATACGGTTGAATCATGATCATTAATCAGCTTCTTTTTACTATGCTTAGCACAAGCTTAACTCATTTTCATCGGCAATCCTCTCAAAGTTATAGAAGCTAAAATATCTTGTTATTCTGGCCATGCAGCTTCTTAGACAACGAATGCTGATTTAGCAAATACAAAAAACAACTAAAGTTCATCTGTTGTACTTTTGACCATTGTCCTGGTTGTCAGTTGTAAGAGGCTTAACAAAGATTGTGATGATTGTAAAACAATCTTGAAGTGTAAATTCTTAATAATCTTTGAAGTCAAAAATGCAATTTGGAAATTAACCCATATTCTTCGTCAAACACTCTTTATAACATGTCAACTGCACATAGTTTGACTACTGTGCTTTCTGTTTCCCAGTCCTGTTCTTCTTCACCCAACTCCCTTGTTTTATTTTATTTTTTTTAATATTTAAATTGGCTTGTTTTGGATTTTTGTAGCTTACATTTTTCTCAATACTTCATTATTTTCCTTCTTGTAGCGTTTTATATTGTCGAATATGTCTTCTTTTGTCTCTTTTTGATTTCTTTTTCCCTTAATTTCCAGGTTTTCAACCTCAGCTTCTGAATTCTAAAAATGGAGGTCAACATGCTGGAAATAAGGTGACATCTCCACGCTGAAATTAAGTCAAATTTTCTCAATAGGTCATCTTGAAACTGATCATATCAATATGGAAAAATGATGTTCTTGATTTAGCTACTCTCTCATTAGGTTCCTTTCGTTATTTCTTTAAAATGAATATCAAATTTCTTAACAAACAACTCTATTTAACATACCATCAATATCTGAAATCTGGTTTATTGCTAGTCGTGACCCCACCCCTGCAAAAAAATTGTCTATGCTACTTTCGAAAATAGGCTACTTTCTTGCATCAACCATTCTCGCTTTGCACACTTGTAAGACTCTATCTAGTGATATCCGTGACTATACAACCTGTACCCATCAAACTAAGACAGAGTTGTGCCCTCTCAACCAAGATGAAGAAGGTCTTTTTTGCATGTATATAGACTCTAACGTCAGATGAAAGATGCTGAGTAAACCAAGTTAATATAATTTGGCATTTTTTCCCCCTTTTTCCCGGCCATTTTTCTTTAACAAAATGGCTCAACGACAGCTACAAAGTTCCTTTGGCATAACACCCATTGAACAGCTATTTTGCTTGTTTCTTGATGGGGATGTATCATGATCTTTTATCAGGTTCCCTTGACCATGCTTGACACAGGCTTTAACTTACTTTCATTTACCAGTCTCTCACCATTGTACAAGCCACAGAATCTTGCTTTTCTAATCCTGCAGCTTTTAAGATGATTTTGATGATTTTGCATATACAGAAACTATTAAGGTTCATTTGTCATGCCTCTGACCACTGGCCTTGATCATAAAGGGTTAACTCTTAACATAGTCAAGAATTCAATTTGGAAATTAGTCCAAATTCTTTTCAACTATTTATCAACCTTCTTGCTATGATTGAAATTGACCACAGCATTTTTTTTTCTCATTTTAATTTTTCAGTTTGTAGTCTTCTCTTGTAGATTTTTTTTTTTTTTATGCCGGTGGGAGGTTGGGCTTGCGTTTACATAGCTCTATTCTAGAGATGAAGTGAATAAACTTCTTAGCTATTTTTTTCATTTTGGATGTGCAGAACTTATATTTTTCTTCGTACTATTTGCTATTCCCATTGTAACTATTTCATATTGGCACAGGATATTCTTTTTAATTATTTACTTGTTCATCTTTGCGTTGTCCTTAATTTCCGATTTTCAACCTTAGCTATTGAATTCTACAAAGACAAATATTCAAAGGGTTGGAAATTCGGTGAAGGTGATACCTCAAAGCTGAATTAATTAAGTAAAATTCTCTAAATTAATCTGTCATCTGGAAATTGATTACATCAATGTGGCAAATTGACGTCCACAACTTAGTATGACCAATCCCCTATTTGGTCTCTTCATTGACTTTTGTAGAACCAGCTCCTAGTTTAGGTTTCTTAATTAACAATTCTATTTTACATGCCATTAAATATTTTGCATATGGCTTTATTACATTCATGACCTCTTGACGAGAAAAAATTATCTATGCTACTTTTGAAGGTAAAACACTGTCATACATGTCCCTTTTCACTTGGGACAAGCATTAGACTTCATGTAATGAGGCTGCATGGTGGAGCCGCAGGCCATGGCTTCACTCACGGCCAATTCAGCTGCTCCCAATCCCATAGAGGTGGCTGAGGATCAGCAACAATGTTCCAGTTGTTGTCTAAGTTAGTCTCTGGATAATCAGAGTGGTCTTCTCCGGAGTATGAAGTTTCGGGCGAGCTTGATCTTGGCCCCATTATGTTGTTCTGAGCAGATGTTGTGGCCACATCACCATCACACATTATGGCGTCTTGAAAAGATGTGTTGGATCCATTACCACGAACCATTATGTTGTTTGGTGCAGATGTTGTAGCCCCACCACCATGAGGTTGTTCCTCTCTCCGTGCTGCTTCCAGCGGGCGTCTATCAAATGCTCGAAAGCTTTCGGATTTCACATAGATTCGGCACAAGCTGAATTCATGCCTCAACTACATTCAAGAATGGGGTGAAAGAAGCAAGAGTTAGAAAATGGAAGGTACGTGACCATTTCTGAATTGTGAATAAAAAATTGATGTTACTATAAATTTCATATTTTAATTACCTTAGGAATGACAGCACTGGATGGATTGGATGCTCCTTCAATGGCTCTATACTCATGCATCTTCCATTTGGTTTTTCTCCCAGTCGGAGCCTTACCCTTATAGAAAACCATCGTCTTCTTTACCCCGATCACCCGGTTATCGGATGAATATACATAGCCCGGTGAGCCTGTGGCCTTCCAATACCCAGAAGCAGTGGTTCTGCTCGGTCTCCCGCCGCGTTCTTCCCTCTCCTGTCTCGGCGTGAAGAAAAACCATTGCTCGGTGTCTCCTTGACATTTCTCTCCGCATAGCTCTGCATGCAGCACGTACAAAAAAGGTAAAACAACTTGCTATATATACATATATTCTATCCACAATCCATGCAACTTGAATGCTTGTTATATATGTAAGCCATGTAATTTTACATGCATTCATATATGGAAAATGAGCAGGTAAAGTAAAAGAATTAATGCAGTACTTGGGAGGTGCCACGGCTCTATCTCGTAGAGTCGAATGACGGGGATGACGCGATGCAGCTCTTGCCTATTACCTTCAAGCTTGTTGATTAAATAGAAGGAAACCAACTCCTCTTCTGTTGGAAAGAAACGATAACCAGGTGGGAGTTCCTCCATTCTCTTGTATTTTAGTGTTTTTTTTTTTTCCTTTGTTCTTATATCTCTCTCTTCTTCTTGTGCTTTGCTTGTTTTGAGTTCATTGTTATATATATAGGATCTAAGGAAAAGAAATGCGAGTGAAAGTTTGCCGAGTAAAACGAGAAAATTTTTGCCTTTTGAGGCATGCTATTGGTGGGAAACTTCCACGCGGTTATCGAAAACAAAAAGTGCGATAATGCTTCTTGTTGTTGTCGTGAAATTAAAACTCCATTTTATGTTAAAAAAAAATAATCCCCTTATTGAACCAGTCAGCTCTGCCTCTGCCCCGACCTTTTTATTTTTTTGGTCCCCTGTGTTGCCAACCCAGGGTTTCTTTTCATGCACCTTCTTGTCTAGCCAATCGAATTTCTTCTATCAACTTTTTGCCTTCAAAGATTGTTTGACGAAAGTGACGTGAAAAAGCAGCGCCGATAAAATGCCGCGCTCGATATGAATTGATCGGATATATTGGAAACTAGGAATCATACATCCGGCTACAGGGAATTAAGTGGTGGTTAATGGGGATATGTGTCAAGACACGTGCAAATGCTGGCCTCCGCTTTACGGCTACGCGGGGGGTTTTAATGGTTTTTTCTTTTTTCTTTTTTTAATTTTAAGTGTAATGTAAGATTGTATCTTAAAAGATTCGTCACAAACAAGGTGGCATGCTATGAGTGGTGGATAATCCTTCAAAAGTTTTCAAAACAATTTATTGTATCTTTTTTTTTTTAAATGTATAAGATGAGTGCTAGTAAATACTAAGATCACCAAATTCAAGTAGTAAATTATGATTATTGAAGGATGAGTAGATGCAGTGGCGGATTTATAAAAATAATTTATCAGGGGCTAAATTAGATAATAGTAAAATATAAAAAATTAAAATTTTAAATATATAAAATATTTACTAATATATTTATAATTAGTCTCTACGTATTTTTATATTTTAAAAATATTATGCAATAGATTCATTATTAATATTATTAAATTTATTATTTTTTATATAAACAACTAAACTATCACTTATCCCATTCAATTCTAAAGATGATTCTTCATGAGTTTTGTTACTGAAAATATTTGTTCTATTATTATTATATAAATTAGAAGAATTAATTATATTTTTAAGAATATAAAATATTTTAAGTAGTGGGCTATCATTATTTTTAATTATCTATTATGAGAGAGAGAGAGGGTTAAAAAAGGTTATTGCGATGAATAACACGTAATTCAATTTCCCTTGATAAGGGCTAACGAAAGAAAAAGGCGACTCGGTCGCGTGATCGGACGCGAAGGGGGGCCATTTGATCGCTTCAGTGATGTCTTTCTCAAATCCGGAATCTGATCCAGGAACGCGGAGCTGTGATGTCACTTGTTTTGCAGCATGAGTACGAATCTTATTCACATGAAAAAAAAAATAATCTGCTTACCTTTTCTTTTCATATCCGCGTAAAAGTTACACGTCAATTTTCTTTGCAAGTGAGGCCCCACTTGAAAGCAAAAATTACGTTGGGCTATTAAACTTTTATACATCTTGTGACGTCATCAGTGCCGATCGAGATCGTCAGATGAGAGGGATGGTGATCCAGTTTACGGAGTCAATTCAAGAATCAAGAATTAGTGTAATTCAAGGGTCCTCACAACTTCAATTTATGGGACATATTGACAAATTCACAGGAGTACAGGGGTTTAAATAGCAATTGTAATTTAACTTAAATAGTAAATGTAAAATTTGGGTTAATTACTCTGAGTGACAGATCTTTTGATAAATTATAAACAAGTAATACATTTTTAAAAAATACTTGAGCAGGTGACAATCCATTAACTTTATCATAATTTAATAGAAACAATAAATTAATTATAAGATGACATTTTTGACCCTAGAATTAATTATAAAATGACATTTACGCCCCTATAATAACTACAAAATGATATTTCTATCCCTAAAATTAGTTACAAAATATATTTTTGCCCCTACTCAATTATTTTTTATTTTTTAAATAGAAAAATTATAAAAAAATTACATCTAAGTGCAATTAACATGATTTTTTTGTTAAATCATACAAATTTTTTTAAAAAAAAAATTCTTGTTGAATCAAGCAAATTTTTTTTTATAAAATACTTGAGCATGTGACAATCCGTTAACTTTATCGTAATTTAACGAGAACAATAAATTAATTATAAGATGACATTTTTGACTCTATAATTAATTACAAAATAACATTTACGCCCTTATAATAACTACAAAATTATATTTTTATCCCTAAAATTAGTTACAAAATATATTTTTGCTCCTACTCAATTATTTTTTATTTTTTAAATAGAAAAATTATTAAAAAAATTACATCTAAGTGCAATTAACATGATTTTTTTGTTAAATCATACAATTTTTTTTTTTAAAAAATTTCTTGTTGAATCAAGCAAAAAAATTTTATAAATTTTAACGGCAAATTTTTATTTACAATATTGTATGATTTAACAAAAAAAACCCGTTAATTGCACTTAGATGTGATTTTTTATAATTTTTTCTATTTAAAAAATAAAAAATAATTGAGTAAGGGCAAAAATATATTTTTTAACTAATTTTAAGGATAGAAATGTCATTATGTAGCTATTATAGGGGTAGAAACGTTATTTTTAATTAATTCTAGGGGTAAAAATATCATTTTATAATTAATTTACTGTTCCCGTTAAAGTTAACGGATCGTCACATGCTCGAGTATTTTTAAAAAATGTGGCGTCTTTTTTAAGTTTGTCAAATATCTATCACCCAGAGGTAACTAACAAATGTAATTTAAGAATGTTGTACCACATTCTCCAAAATCATTTTTGTCGGGTAGGAAAACCTAGTATGACTATAGTTAGGGAAATGGATGTCTATACTTCTAAATTTTAGAAAAATGATCACAAAGGTTCCTAAGTTTTCAAAAAGGGACACAAATACATCATTTTGATTATAATACCCTTTGAATTTAGTAATTAGAAAATTAACTTTAGAGTATTTTTAATTATTACAAAATTAATATAAATAATGTAATCTATCTAGTAGACTAATAATATTAAAAAATAATTTAAATTTTAATTAATTAATTTTAATATTATGTTTCTATTTATTATTAAAAATTACTTTAATTATAAAAAATAGGTCTAAAAGATTGTACAATATAAAATATTTTTTAAATATTAAAATTATTTTAAAATGTATATATTATTATATTTATTTTAATTCCATATTTTTATATATTATAAAATTATAAAATTAATTTTTTTAAATTTATAAAGTCAAAAGAGTTGATTAAGATATGATTCTCCAAACTATTGGAGGCGTAGCTGTCATTTTCGCTATAATTAAGATATGATTCTCCAACCAAGACTCAGTACTCTCCATTCGTGTCATCTTCTTAAAATATTATATCAAAACATGGGTTGGTTCCACTTGTTCTATGTTAGCTCTATCCTTGCTTGTGGGCACCCAATGCTTAAATAACACGTTGTAATAAAAATTAAAAATTTACATTTATTAGTCCAAATTTAATTTTAATCACATAATATATCCTTTCAAAAAAAAGGACATGTAAAGAAATTAAAATCCTTCAGGAATGGGATTACAAATAAAAATGGATATTATGAGAACAATCTCCTTACTTATTTCCAAAGTTACTCTATAATATTTTTCATCTTTGATTCTGGAAACTACTGGTTTAGGACTCCAATTTCCTCGAGGGTTTTTAGCAACCCTACCCACTGACATATATACATCATAGACTTCATGTCCCCTAGCTACCGGAGTGCAAGACCCATAATCAAATAGTTTATGCCGTTTTCTAGTTTGACGATTATACATAAGATTATCAAAGTACCTTTCTCGAAGCTTACTGTTATTAGTTAGAGCATCTTTAAAAGATTCTATTAATATTACTCTTCAAATATTCATTTGCTTACTTATGTGGTAAGAAGAAAAGTGAAAAAAAAATATGAGTGATGATACAGCCACAAACTCTTGTACAAATTTATTTTATACAAACTGATGTGGCATCAATTCATTGGTTGAATAAAAATATAAAATAATAAAAATAAATCATGTGCCCCAAGAGATATTTAATTTAACCAATTTTATCATGCCACATCAGTTTGTATAAGATAAGTTTGTACAAGAGTTTGTAACTATATCATTACTCAAAAAATATATTATTCTCCAAAAGATTTTTCAAATAGAAATTAGTTAATATTATTTTAATCAAATAAGTATTTTTTTTCAAAAGAAAAACAAATGGTAATTAAAGCACTTATCTTTCTCTCTCTTCCAATAAAAACTAATAAAATATAAATTAAAGAAAGAGAATTATTTCTTATTTGAAAAAACTCAAGTGAAGTGTCTTTTGAAATTTTAAATGCTAAAGTGGCTTTTTAAATAAGTAATAAAATTTTATTTGAAGAGTTTTTTTTTAGATGCTCTTAGAGCATCTCCAAAAGACTATAAATTTTACTTTTCAAATATCTATTTGCTTACCTATGTGGCAAATAGAAAAGTGAAAAAAGATATTATTCTCTAAAAAATTCTTCAAATAGAAATAAGTTATTATTATTTTAATTAAATAACTATTTTTTTTAAGAAAAAGTCAATAGTAATTAAAGCACCTCTCTTTTTTTCTCCAACAAAAAATAATAAAATATAAATCGAAAAAGGAGAAAGCAACTCTCCAAATTTGAAGAAAAATGATCATTTCGTATTTGAAAAATCTTAATTAAAGTATTTTTTGAAGTCTTAAATATTGATGTGGCTCTTCAAATAACTAATAAAATCTTATTTGAATAATTTTTTTTGGTGATGCTCTTATATATAAACAACCGATGATGAAAAGAAAAGGTCATGAATATAAAAGTAGTGTAGTAATTTTACTATTACAAATTCTCTCTCATCAGAGATAATAAAATGGTTATTGGTGTTGCTTTCTGGGTAGCTTCTCTTAATTAAAAAGGTTCTTAATCACCTTCCTAGAATATGAGAAATAGCATATGTAGAAACTATTTTGAACACACGAAACATGATTTTATTTTGCTTTAGTAGTTTAATGAATTAGTGGTCCGCGTACAAATTAAAGAAAGTGGTTAAATAACAAACAACAAAAAGTAATTACTAATTAATAATCCGAGAGATGCGTGTTCCTTTAAGACTCATATAAAGTAAAAAGAGAGAAGCAAGTAAAAAAATTAAAAAAGGTCCCAGGAGTAATGATGGTACAAATATGAAGTGGCATCATTATACATTAATTATTTTAATGAAGACTGATCAGAAATAATAAATTAAACTATATCACCTTTCGACTTTCACAATTCACAGTAGTTTTTTTTTATTATTATATGAGACTATTACTCAGATTATAACTCATATTACATGAGAGTATAATTGATATTTACAAATCAGACTATTACTGGGACCAACTTACATCAATACTATTGGAGTTCTGTCTAAATTTTAACCCTCACAAATATTCGAGGAATGTTCACTTCTCACTCATAGGTAAGGAAGAGGACTGCCTTCACTCAATTTTTAATTAAAAAAAGAAATACCCTCATAATACTTTTATGGGGGCTCGAACTGCTACCCTTCAAGTTGGAGGGCAGCAACCCTGACCACTCGACCAAAAAGGGCGAGTGGCTCACAATTTACATTAGTTGATGATTGGATTGGGAGTCATCTTTGGTGGGATGATTTTCACTTCTTTATTAAATTTCAAGAAAATGTGTTACATTCGCACTAATGACAAATTGTGAGTAAAAAAGTAAATTCTCTTTCATTGGGTAGTTTCCTCCCATTTCGTGAATAATTTTCAAGCACCACTCATTGCCTTTGTGTGCTAACTGCTAAGCCAGGCTGATCCAGATTTTGATCAGATTTTTGTGGCTTTTTGGAAATCTAGAGTGGCTGTAAAATCTTGAAAAACCTATCTATTTCTCGTGCTGTAAATAGACTATAATGGCCCCCCAGAGGCAATTGGTGGCCACACGCACTCACTCCATCAGAAGATACCAAGTGCAAATAAACATACAAATCTATGAGGGCCAGCTCTGTGTTACCATGTTGGTTGTTACGTGTTGTATCACTTAATACGTTACGTTGACTTTGACGTCGGTAGATTAAACAATAAATGGCTCGAGCAACCGATCAGACCTACCTCTTTGAAACTTAATGATTTGCAATAAGGAATCTGCGTTCCTTAATCAACTCTCGTGTGTGTTTCTCTCTCTCTCTCTCTCTCTCTCTCTCTATATATATATATATATATATGTATATACAAAATCGGAGGTTACCAATTTTTCTTTACTGAAATAAATTTATGTCGATTGCCTCTTTATTGTTTTTATAATAGTTAATAACGCCTCTGACAGTATAATTTTATAGTATTTACTCTTGTTTTCAAATGCACTTTATTTATATTTGTTATAAACTAAGTAAATCATAAAATAAAAATAAAAATTAAATACTAAAATTAAATACTAAAATAAGAAATATTTGTTTTGGCATGAAAATTTAATAATAAAATATTTTTTTATACTTCTTGTCGTTTTCAAATATTTTTTTAGTAAATATGTATTTTTTATTCCTAAGATAAATTATCAAGCAAATGACTCATTTATTCTTCTTTTTCTTTAAATTTTTTGTGCCACGTGGGTTTTTGGATATTATGAAAATAGTAGAGAGTAAATGATCTATATCAATTTTAGTAAAGGAATAATTGGCAATCACACACACACACACACATATATGTATGTATATATAACCATCATTTGTCTATATTATTTATAAATTATAAAATATCAAATGATTATAAAAAGTATTGGTGTCTAATGCTTTATCTTTGTAAATTTTTTCATTTTATTATGTTTTTATTTACCACTATTAGTTGACCATTAGTTATGCCCTTACTTTAAAAAATAATTAAAATTTTAATTAAAAAACTAAGAAAACAAAATAAAAAAACCAAACACGGCTGAAGAACGCGTCTCTTGGCTGCCAAAACTTCTTATGCTTTTGATTAAATATCTTCCTTTTGTGCTACGCTGCTAATCTTGCTCTCATCAAGATATCAAATTGAAGCCACCATTAAAGCTTGAAGACAGCAAATTGAAACTGCCATTAAAGCTTAAAGATCACTATGCTTTCTATCAATCATAAATTCTATTTCGTCAAAATCCTTCAAACTAGTAATAATAAAACCATTATTCCATATCCATGTCAAACTGATCAATTACGAAGTAAATCTCAAAGAGATATTATGTAAAATCCTTTTTTTCAAATTGAACAGATATTCCTAGAGATAAGTTAATAAAAAAAAAAATCCATAACCGTGGCTGCTATCAAGTCCTCTAATTCTTCTTTTAGATGAGACCCATCAATGCCAATGCATGGCAAGTACCGATTCAAAAGTGCCAACAATTTTTCAAAGATGGTGGACAACTGTCTGAGAAAAAAAAGTTGAAAAAGAAGAAGATAATAATGGTGACGCTAGATATTTGGTATTCACAAATTTTCTTTTCTTCCCCCTCTTTCTTAACCAATAATAATTATATTACCATTATAATTTTAAATTATGTACAATTTTATCTTGGTTTTGAATATGATAGGCACTTTTACCCCTTTAATGATAACATGGCATTAGTGTTGGACTATGTTAACAAAAATAATGTAAAATACAAGATTTTCCAAAGATTTATTAATAAAATGACGTAAACAAATATCCTGTGTAGTCGTTTGACAATCTACAATTCTAAGAGTAGTCGATTATAATAACTCTATGTATATATAATTTGGAATTGGTCATATCTGCTCCTAATCCTGACATATTTGAGCTTCTTTTGACGTTTGTGGGAGGTTTATCTTCAGCTAGTGCATAGTTTTAGATTGAACAAGAGTTTCATGTAATTGAAATAACTTTTAAGTTACAACTATAAAATTTTGGTAATTATAATTTGTCATAGTCTTTTGATAAAAAAAAAATTATATTTACCAACATTATCTTGTTGCATAAAATTTTTAATTGTTTTCATTTCTTGTGACATTTTAATACTTTAAGGTTATGATTTATAATGGAAAAATAGGCATAATTATTGATAAAATAACACAGTTATATAATAGGAACTTTAAAAAGTGTGTGGTTCCTTTTTTTTTTTTTTTATGAGTTGCTTTTAAAAAGTTAATCTCTACTAACTTTTAAAAGTTGATGTGCTAAATTAGAAAAACTTCTTATAAAGAATCTAATTTAGACGTTTCAACCTCAATCTTATGCAGCCTTTAAAAACCTATTTTAGTGATATTTATCAATTAATATCAACTTTTTATTTCAAAATTAGATCTTCAATTTCATAACAATCGTGATTTTAAGCTTAACTTATTGGGTTACCTTTTTCTTTTTCTTTTTTTTTTTTTAAAAAATCACATAAAATTAGGGAAAAGTTATTTACCCCGAATTTGCGCCCCGAAAGCCAAAACGCACCGTTTGGTTTGGTTTCATTTGCTTTCCACTTTCCCTTACCAAACCAAACGGTGCGTTTTGTCTTTTGGGGCGTAAATTCGGAGCTAGAGTTCGGGGTAAATAGCAACACTCTAAAATTAAATCTCTACACAGGTCCTAGGTCCTAGACCTAGCAAAGAAGAATATTAAAAGTGAAATTCAAATTTCAAAATAACACAAATATATATTCAAGCCTCCATTACTACTAATTAAACAACATAGCGTATAATATTTGCTTCAGCTACAATAATTACACATAATTCGCTTAATACAGTCCTCAAACACGGAAAAATATAGCCACATAGCATTTATATAATAACACATTCAACAAAATCAAACTCACTATGATAACATATTCAAGAAAATCAAACTCACTATGTTAAATATAAAATATAACACGCAGAAATAGTGAGCAACTAGGGAATTCCAATGATAGGGACGAAAGGAACATAATAGCTTGACGGTGCAAGGCCCCACTCTGGAGGCAAAGGCAGATCAACGGTCTTTGATGAACCAAACTTATTTGCTGCCCCACATTTTGAATCTTTCACGTTTGATGGACATGAAATTGAGAATGCAAGAGGCGTTGAGATCTTGTATGAGTTGGAGTTCTTGGGCTTCATGACTTTGGACACCATGTTCTTCTTGGAAGCATAGAGCTGGACTGGACCTCCGAATAGCTTTGCATGGCAGTGCAAAGGAGATGGAGTTTTCATGGCAGCATCCGATGGCAGGTTAACCTTGAAGGAGCCTGAAACCTGTGTTGTCGCCATAGCCAACTTCTTGAGATGGTTGCACTTCACTAGAACCTTAACGCCTGAAATACGAAAATTGTGTTTCTCAGGGTATTCGTTAATATCATCTCAAGTAGCGGGCGAAACCAGGATTTTGGTCCAGCGTAGTAAAAATAAAGAAACTATAAACTTAAGAAAGACGAAATTAAGACTTGAATACTATATAAGAAGATTATTAAAAACATAAAATCTTTGAAAAGACTAAATTTCAATTAGAATTCTTATTTTATCTTATTTTTTTTCTTTTCAACTCGAGAGTATTGGGGACCACAACATCGGTCCATACATGATTAGAAAGAACGTTACCAGTTTAACCAACTAATTAAGTAGTTATAGGTGTATAGTAGGCCAAATTCGCGTACTTGATAATGAAATGTTAATAGCTAATTACTACGCTCTTAAGTGAAGATTATTATGATTGTGCCATAACTAAAATATAAAATAAGTGCATGTGAAATTGAGCAAGATAATGGCTAAGTCAAGTCATTTAAACCTGAGAGATCATAGTCCTTGCTGCAGTCAGAGCAAGAGACCTTCCCCTTGAGGACTTCTTGGCATGTCGAAAGCTCGAAACTTGCAGAGAGAGCTAATGCAAAGAGGAGAGCTGTTATGAGAGGAGACAGCGCCATTGATGAAACCCTGAAGAGAATTGAGTGTGAAGATAGGATGATATAAATTGTAATATTGCAACTTATTATATAGAAAGACGAGTGTACTGTTTTTAATGCAAGGGGTCCCCATTACAGACTAAGTAGTTGGGGTTCATGAGGTGCAGTTAATTTTAGTTCCCCACAGTTCTAATGACACGCAGCAGGAGATGTAGTCTCTACACTAATTAAATTTAAGTTAGATTATTCTAATTTAATTTTTTAACTTAAAATTTGGATACAAATCTTAAGTCATTGTTTTTTAAAAATTGATTAGTTGCCACTATAAAAATACTATTTTAATTTTCAATATTTACTATCAAGATTGCTTGAAATCAATGACTCAAAATTTATGTTAATGTTTTAATTAAAAAATTAAAGTTGAAATAACCCCACCCCACCCTAATCTAATTTAATATTGTAGTGAGATAAATTTACTATGCAATTCATCTAAAGTCCAATCTAAAAAAATCTCTTGGCCGGAGGTATCAGTCGTTAGCTAATGATTTACTGTGTTATTAATTTAAAGAATATACATGCAAGTCCGATTTAAAATATATGCTTTTTTAACGTATGCTTTAAAGAAAAATAATGTAAAAATCATAAGAGATGAACATTACCTTATAATTTTAAATAAAAGTACGGATATTCAGATAAAGATAAAATAAATAAATAAATAAATAAAGCCAGAGCATTGATAGAAACATAACGAGACCAAACCCATCTTATTTTCATGGGACCTGCTACCTTACGTTTAACGTAAGGTACAACCCTATCTACAGTAATGGGTCCTATTAGGACCCACTTCTCAGCTGTGAGAGCAGGTTGTACCTTACGTTAAACGTAAGGTAAACAAACCCTATTTTAATTTATAATATGCGATTGCTTCAATTTTTTCCAGTATTATTCTTTAAAGAAACTTCTTTAAATAGACGAGCAATAAATTTCAACCAAACCTACACGATAAGTTTTTTCTTTGGATCAAGATCCAGTGCTCAACCGAGCTTGTGCTGAGCACCAGATCAATGGCCAGCAATTACTTGGGGCCCACATAAGACAATTGCTGGTCATTGATAACTGAGCACCGGATCTGTTTCCTTTTTCACAACCCAATAGTCAAAAGATTCCATTAAAATTGGTAGTAAGCTGCAAGCATCAACTAAAAAAAGCTTGAAAGTAAAAGAGCATAATTTTCAGCACATTTAAGAGGTTGTACAAAAGTTTGGTAGGTTCTATTACCAAGTGACACATTATATTAAAGAAGGACCATTCAAAGATGAATTAATTTTTGCTGAAATGTGGTTGATTAAAGGTCCAACTGGGTGTGTTCTGTTCCACAAGCAATGAGTCCCCATACAGCACGATTTGCAGATACGATATTTCCTTCAATGCTTTCGGGGAATCCATGGCATTTCGATGTCACTGCATTAATGGATATAACGCTTTTTGGCTTTTGCAGCAAGACGGAGCTAGAAAAAGGAGCATAATTCCTTAAGAAATCATGTGTTAATAATAAGGCAGGTAAAGAATGTCACTTGGCTCACTTCATGTGAACTATTTATGTTGGGTCTTTTTGGCCATTGGCAAAAGATGCATCTCATTTCTTTTAACTGTAATCTTTGGATTGCTTTGGGAGTAACGCTATACTTACTCAATTAGAATATATATAATTTTAATTTGTATCCACACTGGCGTGACATCTTCTACGGTTACTCATTCAATCTCCTAATTTCATTAGCAAGTGCTCCATTCTCCATTTGCAAAATTCATGAACAAGAAAAAAAGAAAAAAAAAAAAAGAAACTATTATGTACGAATAATTAAGAAGTGATCTTTTGTGAATCTTTGGTAGTTTGTGTCCTTCAGAAGTGAATTAACAAACATTGATTGATGAGAAAGTCAACAATCAACAATCAACAAACAACAATATTCAGAAACCACTTGGGGACATTGATTATGACATTGATTCTGGGTTGATTATGACATTGATTCTCTAAAAACAAACAACAATGTGAACACCATTCAATGTCGCTGCAAGGTTAGCAAACAAGCAATTAAGAAATGCATTCTTTTCTTGTTGCGGCTACATTGCTTATCCAACCGAATCAACAAGAAGGAATTCCCTATCAATACTCCTAAGATAGCTACTTTGCGTTCGAATTTCTGGATAAGACATGCTTGGGAACCTAAAACGAGAGTAAAGACGGCTGGGTTCCAAAGCTTGTTCTATTCTACATTGATAAGAGTAATATTTGCAGAATCAAAAGTCGGAGTAAAATCTAAATAGTGCTTAAGAACAGTCTGATTCTTCTCACATCTTATTAAATAACTATCAACTTGCATCGGCAATCAGTATCAACCTCGACCAGTATTTTCAGGCCATTGCTTCTTTTTGCAGAGGGAGACTCAACATTTTAAAACTAAAACTAAAAATAAAAACACCTAATTAATGCACTTTATGGCAATTACAGTGGTTCCAAATATATGGCTTCCATGGAGAACATATAATCTACAAATACAAGACTAAGTTTGACACCAAGCCTAATGAGGAACATATTATGTTACGTGGTGAACTCGTGCTGTCTACCATTTATGCTATAAATATTATCATACATGGGATCAAGATATTGTCCCTCATTCAGTCATGTTATGCCCCTCACGTTTAACCCCCCGCCCTCATGAACCCACCAACAGTATCTTACCCATCCTTCCTACCGTAAGGGACTCAGTTCAGTGAGGAAAACCTATTGGGTTGCATGGCAAATGTGCTAGGTACGCCTATATGATGAATAGAGTGGGACTGATTGCCTACAATACAGCATATCCCATAGAATATCTCTTACCATTTTCTGTTGTGGTTTTGAATGTCTCAAGAAACTCAATTGAAATGTTGGAACCAACTGTGTCACATGTTGAATCACTTTTATTAATTGACAACTCAGAGAGTTTGGTATGATAAGCAAATCTTTTATACCTGCCGTTTTGGTAGCTGGCCAGGCCCAAAACAACACAGACCCCAGCGTAATTGTTCATTCAAAATGCTGGCAACAGGTCCCCCCTGGACCCTAATTTCATCTTGGCTGATAAGGACTAGAGAAATGGGAATCATTATATGGCCTCATTATATAGCATATAGCTAAAGTTGTGGATGGCTTATGACAGAAAAGTACGGAAACATTGATAAGGACTAGAGAAATGGGAATCCCAGACACATTATATGCACTTGAAACAGTTACACTCTTCTGAACAAAAATGCAGCACACTAATCTAATTTTGCATCTGAGAAATTTGTTACATGCTGGCTCAAGACATAACAAATCAATATTAATGAATTCTAATACCAGCTAAAAACAGTATCACAAATTGGAACCACTGACCCTTCCGAAGAATGGAAGGCAATCCATTGACCGTCGATCTAGGGCAAGCTGAGGAAGACTTTGCCAGCAGTCGAAGTTGATAAACTTGCAACTAGGAGACAGAAGCCAACAATGATAGAGACAATAAACTTAATAGAGGGAAATGATCTTTGCCTGCATTGGTTTAAGTGTTAACAATTTCTAAATTTCTAAGGACAACTTTCAATCACATGGTTTTCCAATGTAAATCCATTGGTGTGAACTTTTCGCTAAACATGCACTAAGAAAGTTTCTAACATAATGCTGTTCACTTTCCCCGAGTGTTTATAAAGTAAATAGAGCAGTGCATATTCCAGCAAATAAGAGTTTTTAAGCCTTTGAAACAGATGTAATATATTATTTTGAGTTTAGCCATAGCAATGTCAGGTGTAATTCTAAAATAAGATCACCAGCATGATTGTAAAAGTGCAACATTGCAAGGCATAATGGGAAAGCATCTTAAAATCTTTAAGACGAGGGTGACCTCAGCCAACCTTCAGTACTGATGTGAGGCACCAAGGCAGCACCTTTTATATCAAGGGTGTGTTTACTTGTATGATTAAAAAATCGGAATTCGAAATGAGAATGATTGATGGTGTTTACTTGTTAAAGTAAAAGGGGGAATGGGAATGAAATATGAGGGGCACACATGTTTTTAGAATTAAAGAATGGGAACTTGATTCCTACGAGGGGCTTGGGAATCGAGTTTCCATTCCTTATACTCTCCATTTTATCCCTATTGAATTTTCATAATTCCCAAATTGCTTTCAATTAAGTTTTGTCACTTTGATTTTAGTCCCCATGGAAGTTTTGTAATATTTGCAAATAGGTCCTTCATTATTTATTATTAGCAATTATATAATAATATTATTATAATAATTATTATTGTTATTTATTAATGTCATTATTATTATATTAATAATAATATTATTCAAAATTTATTAATTTTATTTTTTATAATAATAATAATTAACAATAATTAGTTTGAATAATAATAATAATAATAATAATAATAATAATAATCATAATCACTATTATTATAGTAAATAATGAGAATAATCAACTAAAGTCATTTTAATAACTTAAAATAATAGATCCCGATTCCTATAGGCAAAATAGACAATTTATTTTTATTCCCATTTTCTATTCCGATTCTAATAATTCCAATTACCAATTAATAAGTGCACAAAAATCTACTTGGATAGTCTCCAATTAGGTAGAACTTCGCTCATAAACATAAGGCATTTCATAAATGATATTTTGCCTTAGTACAACAAAGGAAATCCATTAATTATTAATCATAAAGGTCTTCAAAGTTGAAAGACTTCCCTGCCATGGATTCTCGCTTTGAAAATACAGTTGACTTAATCACAGTGGAAAATGTTGACTGTCAATATGAGGCTCTGGATGCAGATCAAGTTTTCAGTGTTTTTCATAATAATTACGAGTATTTTAATAATCAAAGGGTAATTTATAAATGTCAGTTTAGCCTACGGCGACTCTCTTCACTCGGGCCAACATTTAATGTACCCCAACCCTTGGGCAACTGTGGGATCTAGCACTTCAAGGGCACCCTACACCTCTACCTACCTTGTTAAAACTACTGTTCCTTAAAAAAAAAAAAAAGCCTATACACAGAAGAATGATATAAGAGGATGAACATCATATCCCACAAATTTTAATCTTCCCCCAAATCCAAATGAGATCAACCAATATGCCTAAGACATGGCAGTTATGCCAACTGATCTTCAACATTAGCAGGCAAGAACAGATGAAACTAAAACTTGAAAATTTACCAGATAGGATCCTTATTATATATCTGTTTTCCTGCTCCTTCCCCAATTCCAGCTTCTTCCACTCAGAATTATTAGCTTCATTTGTGATTACCAGGAGACACACAAATATATGCACCATCCAAACAAAGCCTGACCAATTTCAACTTTAAAATCAGACAGCCATGCCCTTGTCCATGCCAAAAGTTACACCAATCATTAAGAAAAACCATTAGAATTGAGAATGTCTGAGCTCCTGAAAATCAACAAAATATTAACCAAATTCTAAAAAATATTTTAATCCCCAAGAATCCATGAGGTTTGTTTTCAGAATTTAAACATGCAGTACTATCTGTGATTAGTGACAAGCGAAATTCAACACTCGCATGCAGCTTGTTCGCAATCCAAAAGATAAGACACTCAACAATAAAAGTTAAGGTGGCCTGCCGTGGTACCACTATATGCAACAGATGGTAGATGGGCATTGCTGGAAAATAAAATTTTTAGGGTAGCAACAAGATATTAAGCACCTTAAATGTAAGCACTTTAAATGCTTGCTGAAACTTCTGAAGTCACTAATGCCAACAAGCACACCCATGGTAGCTTGTAGGCCATAGAAATGGGAATATTATCACCATTTATTTGTCCTTCTAGCTGCAACATCTTTTGCAGAGCATCTGACTTCCATGCAAATCTTATTCCAAAAATTAAGCAAAGTACCAACTAAATACAAGCAATGATTCATTCAGTAGCATTGAAAGCACCTTTCATTTTTCATTTTCATGTAACTCTTATGATTTTTGAATTATTATTGTTATTATTATTATTAATAGAAAGTGACTGCTAACCAAACCTAATGTCTCCTCAAAGCAAGAAACGAATTCAAAAAATTTTCCTTAACTTTTATTAAAAATGTTTATCCCCGTACACTACTCTATATACTCAATATTCTCTAAAACAAATCGCAATAAATTAAAGCGAGTAATGCTTTAATTCCACAAATAATTTCTTTCTATTAAAAAAAATAAAAAAAGAACCTTAATCAAGAAAACCTGTTTGTCGAAACACGGCGTTTCTGACCTGCCTCAGATCCCTGCCTTTGAGCGTGCGTCCAACGCCTTCGAGCACCGAACAGGACACAACGGGCGTGTTCGCACGCGCCACTATCTCGTGCGGCGGAAGCACCATCTCGTTGTCCCCCTCGTCGTCTTCGTCCGCGTCGTCAAAATATCTTCTATTCCTCATGGCCTTCGCCAGCACCGGCACGTTCACCGGCGCGCTCTGGTACTTCAACTTCCCGAACGGCGACCGCTCTTGCTGCTGCTGCGGCGGCTTCGGAATTCCAGGAATCGCGCGTGAAGTCGAGACCGAGGCTTTGTGGCAACAGTGTGTCGGAGATTCCGGAAGCGCGGCCAGGATTCCAAAGTTTTCGGAGAAGTTTGCTATTTTATTGTTGCTGTTGTTATAGAGGTGATTATCATGGTGGTGGCGGTGGGGGTCGGCTGGTTCAGAGATATCCGTGGTGAAGATATCGTCTTCGTTGAGCTCGTCGAAGGAGGCGGCGGTGGATCCTGAGGGTTGTGACGCGTGAGGATACGCGCTGAGCCAGCGGTTGGGGGGAGGTGACTTCCGGGGGCCGAAGCGGGTCGGGCCGTGAATGTCCATGCGGATGCGGGTTGCGTTGATGAGAGGATGTGCTGGGCGTGCGGCAAAGGGCCTGGAGTGACGTGGAAGGTGAAAATTTTTTGAGGATAAATTGATGACATAAGAATAAATATTAAAACGTGGGACAGCCCGAGACTGAGGGAGGAAAGCGTGATCCTCTTCTGGGAATTTTGTGGGACCTACGTGTCGCGGAATCTTTTGCGTTCTGTTTGAATGGCAGGAAACTTTTTGCTCACCTCATATTTTTCTTCAGCACACTTTCTAAAATGAGACAGCCTAGCTAAGGTATTGTTCACCTTAATTTTCTTGTTTTTGGGATTATTTAAATTTATTTCCAGACTATGTTTTTAAATTAATTTTTTTTTTAAAAAAAAAACAATCGTCATATTATTAAAATATAATTTCTCATTGTTCCTCGGTATCTCAGGAGTAGAGAATCGGTTAATAACTAAACTCAAGACCTCTAGCACTAGTGGGAATTCAATATATTTTTATGGCTAGAATTGCCGTCATTCGAAAAATTGAATGTCTGTATTTGAATGCAGGTGGTGTGAAGGTGAAAGCTGACAGAGATGAACCTTCACCATATGCCACCATGCTTGCTGCACAAGATGTTTCAGAGAGATGCAAGTTGTCCAAGTCCGTTTACATTTACTCTAATATAGTTTATAAAGAAGAGTAAGACAAGTTATTAATAAAAGATAAATTTAACCCAAAAAAAATAAAATGAAGCTATTTTGCTGAGAGGAAACAAGAAGAATGCTGCTTATTAATGCAATGCAAATATATGGATAAAGGGAATGTCAAAAGAAGCACAAACACATAGCAATGAATAAGATAAGTTAATTAAGTAATCCGTTTCTGGACCAATTATGTTGTATGTCTTCAGGGCTTGGGTGCAAGACCGGCCTTGAGAGCTTCAATGGTTGCAGCATCAGTCTTGAATGCCTTAGCCAGTATGGTGTCATCAATGCCGGTGGTGAACAGAGTGTTGGGAAGGGACACAGTTCCTGCATTGGCACTGCCGAAAGCTGAAACTGCGAGAGCCGGATTCTGTGCATCTGGGTTGTACTGGAAGTGAACTAGTCCCTTGGGGAAAATAAACATGTCACCGGCTTGAAGTGTTTGAGTGAAAAGCTTGTTGGTCGTGTCAACGAAACCAACTTGAAGGCTGCCATCAATGAGGAAAAGGAGCTCAGCAGAGCGAGGATGAGTGTGAGGGGGGTTAGTAGTGCCAGAGGGGAATTGAAGGATAGCATAGGAAACACTTTGGCCATTAAGTGCTGGGAATTCAACCATGCTTGCTTTCAGGACTTTAAAAGCTGGAGGAGGCGCTGCACCAATCAAGGCTCGCATGCCGGTGAATGTGAAGAAATTTCCATCAACTATGCTTAAATTTGATGGGACAATAAAGTCGGAGATGATATCCGGGTCTCCAGCCAATGCCATTTGGACTATGGCAAGTGAAGATAGCAGAAGGAAGAAGAGCTTTTGAGATGCCATGGCAAAGTGCTTTGATATCTTTAGGAGATAATGAGATTAATTATTTGCTGAGGAGATGATGAATTTGGATTGGAAGGTGGGTAGTATTTATAGAGTATGGGATATGAAGGAATTGTTTGTAAATTGTAATCCTGCAGGCCTATTGACAGATGGGATATTTACAAAGTCATTCTTGTTTTGGTCGAAGGGTTTTGGTGTCATTTACCCGGCAAGGAGGTAAGGGAGTGATAATAATATTATTTTTTCCCTATGTATAATTTTTCTTTTTTTCCTTTGCTTACATGCATGTGTTTGAATCATATGATATGCTCATAGGCATTGTGAAAATCAAATAAGAATTGACAAAAGTGCAGCTGGATTTGGAAAATGACTAGGAAAAACTAAGCAAATGATTCTTATGAATTTAGAATCAAACCGAGGATATTTCACTAAAATAATTGTTATTTTTATTTAACTTTCTTGTCTCAAGTTCTTGTACTAAAAGAGCTTGTGCAGGATTGACTAATATCGATACATTATGTACACCAATATTGCTAAGTCATTGCACAAAGGTATCATATCAGTAGCATCTGATACTCAGTTTGATGGATCCATATTTGCTGAACTTTGGTTTGTTAGAAGCGTTGAGATTTGTTTTGTCGATTCCTGTTTGTGTTTTTTAAGAGATTAGTTCATCACTGCCGTCGCGAATTTGGTGGTGGTAGTAAGAGTTGTTGATAATCAAAGAACTTGGATGATATTGATCAAGAACAAAGATGTTTCTGCCAGGTGAATTTTGAGGTCAACTGTGTCTCAGCGTTTCTAGAAATGATGGTTGAATTGAAGGGTACAGGTTTCCTTGTGTGCTTATAGTTATAGTTATAAAGAGAGTAACCATGAAATACCCAAGAGTGTGACCACATATGCCATAACTACTGAGTATACAACATTATTAGATGCTGAGATTAAAGTACCAAGAACATAAGCTGTCTGTAAATTTAAAGTTTTTCTTAGCCAATTCTACAATTGATTCGGAAACTAAAATATTAGCGTAGAAGATCAACATTTGCCATCTCTTCTTCCTGTTTGCACTTTAATTTTAGAGCATTAATCATCTAACCGAAAGGAGTTGCTGTTGGACATAACTTGCTTAACGGACAGAATGCTAACATAGCGGATGGTTGGTTTTCAATTAAGTGAAAAAACCATCGTTGGTTTTATCTTGTTTATGTCAGCATTCTATCATATTTTTCCTGTCTGAATATCACTGCTCACTACTATAGATTCGTTTCCGTATATTCCCTGTTAAATTCAAACGCCAAGTCATTAAAAAGGCTGTCATTGTCCACGATTAATACTCGTATCATCTCATGTTCCAATGAGGCTTACACTTATTTCTAGCTCCTTTTGCTAGAGAGAGTGGCTACATTGGATTAGTTAGAGACCTTAATGTGTGTTAGAGGCCACAAGTGCGTTTCACATATGCAAGGCGCAAGGGTAATTCCAAAAATACCAATCGTGGCTAACGTGTTATCAAGTAGTATAGAGAGAAGAGTTTGTTATGCATTTCTGTTAGTGATAAGTTGATGGTATTCTGTTTTGATACTTTGTTAGAGTTTTCTGTTATTTTATTTGGACGTAGAAGTGAGGAGGATATAGAGAGAGGAGCGGTTTTTTGGGAGAGGAGGGAGAATTATTTTGTAGTGAGCTTGCTCATTTTGGGAGAGATACCAAGCCTCTCGAATGCTTGGGTGTTTTGGTTTATTTCTGCAGACAAATACCAGTTTTCCTACTTCCAACAACATTCTGCTCTCTACTGTGTTGTTTATCTAACCATTTCAGTTCAGGGTCTATCAAATTGGTATCATAGCAGTCACGTACCTGGAAAATGACTGGCAAAAATGTTGCTCAACGAATGGATTCCATGGAGGAGGCGATGGGTGCTGCGCAGGAGGAGTTTCAACTGGAAATGGGATCGTTGAAGGATGAAATACAGACGATGAACAAACGATTCGAACAGTTCATCAAACTTCAGGAGGATACAGGAGGTTCGTATTCGTATAGAGGGGAAAAGATGCTCAGCCCCAACTTCGGCAGTGGGTCGAGCTCAAGCGGAACTCGCCATGATTTTCGATTCCGGAAACTTGAGAAGCCACTGTTCGATGGCTCAAATCCGGATGGCTGGATTCTGAAGGCTGAACGATATTTTTCTGTAAATCGGTTATCCAATGAAGAAAAACTTGAGGCAGCGATAATAGCTTTCGAGGGAGATGCCCTGTTGTGGTATCAATGGGAGAATAGGAAGAGATCCATGATGGTTTGGGAAGAGATAAAGGTACTAATCTTGAAACAATTTCGAGTAATCCAAGCCGGTTCTCTCCATGAACAATGGCTAGCCCTTACTCAAGATAGCAGTGTGTGAGAATACCGCTGGAAATTCATCGAACTTTCGGCGCCGTTGGAGAACATTACAGATGAACAAGCTCTGGGAAATTTTATCAACGGGTTGAAGCCTGAAATCCGGGTCGAGGTTCGGATCATGGAACCCAGTAATTTGGGCCGGGCCATGGACTTAGCCCAAAAGATTGAGGAGAAACTGTGGGTGACCAAGGCCCACAAAGCAGACGGTGGGTTTTATCGAGCATGAAGGTCAACGCGAGGTGTGAACTTCCATTCTGAAGCTTCGCGATCTTCGTTTGGGGCAAATCATAACACGACCCAATTTTCGAGAGAGGTTAGGAGGTTGTCCGATTCAGAATTACAGAAGAAAAGAAAGAAAGGACTATGTTATTGATGTGATGAAAAGTGGGCACCTGGGCATCGCTGCAAGAAGAAAGAATTGACTATCCTTCTCACCTACGACATGGACGAAGCAGAGCAGGAAGAGGAAGAAGGTTCGGGTGAAGGCGATCCCGAACTGGAAACGGCCGAAATTAATCAAGGGGTAGAGGTCTCTCTTAACTCGGTGGTTGGTCTGACTACACTAAAGATGATGAAGCTTAAGGGGACTATCGGGGAGCAAGAGGTGGTGGTACTGATTGATTCAGGTGCAACCCACAATTTTATTTCTTTAGACTTGGTTAGTAAGATGCGGATACCCATTGTTAAAATTGGGACTTATGGGGTGACTATGGGTGCTGGAGCGGTTGTAAGGGGGGAAGGTTTATGTCGGGGAGTGACTATTCATCTACAAGGAATAGATATTGTAGAGGAATTCTTGCCGCTTGGGTTGGGGAGCTCGGATGCTATATTAGGAGTTTAGTGGCTGGAAACTTTGGGGATGACACACACAAATTGGAAGACACAGGTGATGAAGTTCATGCTTGGAAATGAATCTGTTACTCTACGAGGGGATCCTTCCCTTGGCAAGACTTTGGTTTCACTGAAGGCAATGATGCGCACCATTAAGCACGAATGAGCTGGAATTCTGGTGGAATGTAATCAATTTGAAGGTCTGTGCGAAGTGAGCCCTGAGGTGCCACCGAATCTAAACCAAGTCCTAGCAGAATACGAATTAGTTTTTAACATGCCCATGGGCTTACCACCTACCAGGGGACATGAGCATTCCATTTTGCTCAAAGATGACAGTCAACCTGTTAGTGTCCGACCATACCGCTATCCTCATGCCCAGAAGGATGAGATTGAAAGACTGATTCAGGAGATGTTAGATGCGGGAATAATCCAAGTCAGCAATAGTCCATTCTCGAGCCCAGTTTTGTTGGTTAAGAAGAAAGACGGATCGTGGCGTTTTTGTGTGGATTACAGGGCTCTCAACAAAGCGACGGTACCAGATAAGTATCCTATCCCTGTCATTGATGAACTCCTAGACGAGTTACATGGTGCCAGAATTTTTTCCAAGCTAGATTTAAAGTCAGGCTACCATCAAATCAGAGTCAATAGTCAGGATGTTCATAAGACTGCTTTTCGAACGCATGATGGACACTACGAGTTTCTCATCATGCCTTTCGGACTAACAAATGCCCCGGCGACTTTCCAATCCTTGATGAATGATGTCTTCCTGCCTTATCTTCGGAAGTTTGTTCTAGTGTTCTTCGATGACATTCTAATTTACAGCCCTTCAGTGGAATCCCATCAACAGCACCTGGCTCTCGTCTTGGGAATATTGCAGGCCAACAGCCTTTATGCCAACCGAAAAAAATGCGAGTTTGGAAGGACTCAAGTAGCATATTTAGGCCATATCATCTCTAGACAAGGGGTGGCAGTGGATCCAAGTAAAATCCAAGCCATGAACTCGTGGCCAACGCCCACTAATCTGAAAGCGTTAAGGGGATTTCTGGGATTGACGGGGATTATAGAAAGTTTGTGGCTGGGTATGCTAGGATCGCATCGCTATTGACTGATCAGCTCAAGAAAGATAGGTTTGGGTGGAGTCCAGAAGCTGCAGCGGCATTTGAAGAACTCAAACAAGCTATGTCTTCGGTCCCTGTGTTGGCAATGCCTGATTTCACAAAGCCATTTATTGTTGAGACTGATGCATCTGGTTTTGGGTTAGGAGCTGTTCTACTACAGGGGCAACAGCCAGTAGCTTACTACAACCACGTTTTGGGGCCCCGGGCTCGCCTTAAGTCCATATATGAGAAATAACTAATGGCCATAGTGTTTGCAATTCTGAAATGGCGCCGTACTTGCTGGGAAGGCGATTCATAGTGCGAACAGACCAACAGAGCTTAAAATTTCTTTTGGAGCAGAAGATTGTTAGAGTTGAATATAAAAAATGGAACACCAAAATCATGGGATATGATTTTGATATTCAATATCGTAGTGGGGCAAGTAATCGAGTAGCGGATGCACTCTTACGCTTAACAGAACCAGCAAAGTGTTTAACTTTGGCGATTCCTCAGTGGCAACATTGAGATTCCTTAAAGGTTGAGTTGGCAGAGGATACCTTTCTGAAGAAACTAAGGGAAGACATAACTTCGGGTACACAATCTCACGTGGGGTTCTCAGTTGAGCATGGAGTATTGTTCTACAAGAGTCGGCTGGTTATTCCTCAGATTACTAAGCTTCTTTATGCTCTCATAGGAGAGTTTCACACCACTCCGATTGTGGGGCATTCGGGAGAAACAAAAACTTACCAACGCTTAGCAGCAGAATTGTATTGGATAGGTATGCACAAGGATGTCACCAGATTTGTACAGGAATGCACTATCTGCCAGCAGAATAAGTACTTGGCCACTACTCCCGCGGGGTTACTTCAACCTATTCCACTACCAGCCCAGGTTTGGGAGGAAGTCACACTTGATTTTATTGAGGGGCTGCCTCGTTCTGAAGGGTGGGATGCCATCTTAGTAGTGGTGGACAGACTGAGTAAGTATGCTCACTTCATAGGATTGAAACATCCTTTTTCTGCTGTTTCGGTTGCTGGAATCTTTGTTCGTGAAATTGTTAGGCTTCATGGGATACCACAGTCAATTATCTCTGACCGAAATAGGATATTCTTGAGCCATTTTTGGAGTGAATTGTTCAAGCTGCAGGGAACTACTCTCAAAAGAAGCACCGCCTATCATCCACAATTTGATGGACAAACAGAAGTTGTCAACCGTTGTCTGGAAATGTATCTACGCTGCTTTGCTTCTGGAAAACCTCGAAGTTGGGCTCGCTGGTTGGCATGGGCTGAGTATTGGTATAATACTTCCTTCCACTCTTCTACATGTTGTACTCCATTTCGTGCTCTCTATGGAAGGGATCCACCCCCTCTTATTCGGTATGAGCAAGGAGCTGCTTTGGTATCTTTGGTAGAACAGTTAATGGAGGATCGTGATGCCATACTGGACGATCTGAGGATGCAGTTGCTTCGTGCCCAGTAGCGGATAAAGCTGCAAGCTGATCAAAAGCGCCATCTTGTAGAGTTCAATGCAGGTGATTTGGTATTTCTGAAACTATGACCTTACCGGCAGCGCTCCCCCGCTCAACGTAAGTTTGAGAAATTAGCTGCACGTTACTACTGTCCATTTAAGGTTCTTCAGCGTATCGGGAAGGTGGCATACAAACTAGAACTGCCTCAAACAGCAAAACTCCACCCTGTCTTTCATGTTTCGCAGTTGAGGGCAGCACTTGGTGTGTCATCCTTTTCCCCCACGATCCCCCCACAATTGACTCCTGAGCTTGAACTCGTGGTGGAACCTGAAAAATTGTTGGGAGTTCGTCCTAAGGTTAATGGTCAAGCCGGTGAAGTAGAGGTGCTGCTCCAATGGAAATCCTTGCCTGAGTTTGAGGCAACTTGGGAGGATTTTCATCTGATCCAACAACAATTTCCCGATTTCCACCTTGAGGACAAGGTGAAAGTTTGGGTGGATGGTAATGTTAGGCCACAAGTGCGTTTCACATATGCAAGGCGCAAGGGTAATTCCGGAAATACCAATCGTGGCTGACGTGTTATCAAGTAGTATAGAGAGAAGAGTTTGTTATGCATTTCTGTTAGTGATAAGTTGATAGTATTCTGTTTTGATAATTTGTTAGAGTTTTCTGTTATTTTATTTGGACGTAGAAGTGAGGAGGATATAGAGAGAGGAGCGGTTTTTTGGGAGAGGAGGGAGAATTATTTTGTAGTGAGCTTGCTCATTTTGGGAGAGATACCAAGCAATGCTTGGGTGTTTTGGTTTATTTCTGCAGACAAATACCAGTTTTCCTACTTCCAACAACATTCTGCTCTCTACTGTGTTGTTTATCTAACCATTTCAGTTCAGGGTCTATCAATGTGCCTTACTAAGTGTAAAGGATTCTCAAGATCCTCCAAGATACAAATCTTACCTGTGTAATTCAGTAATTTATTGGGAAGATTTTCCTGCATGCACAAGACAAGAAGGTCAATGCTCTTTGTTCTTTGTGAAGGAAAGACAGCCTGCCTTGCCTTGCAATTGTGGATGAATCTAGTTTCCCTAGTTAGCTTTGTTATTTCCAATGTATATATTTGCAGAATCATTAGCGTGCACTATAAATTGCAGGTACTCTAGCCTTGTAATACACGCAGCTTCTTCAATAATGAAGAATCACTTTCCTCTCAATTTCATTATTTTAGTGCAAGGACAATGTTAAGATAAAGCAATTCAATTTAGGCTTTGCTGACTCTGGTCTTCTTAATAGTACTTTAACTGGAAATATTAGCCATTTTCAGAATACTGAAATGTAAAACCGTTAACGGACATTACAAGAAGAATGGTTATTTATTCAACGCAGAATCGGCAAAGGAAGTGCGACAAGAAGCACAAAACATTAAAAGAAATAACAAATTTAAAGTGATGCACACTGAATCAGTTAATAGTATTAAATAGTATTAAATTTTATCCTCAAGGCTTGGGTGCAAGGCCGGCTTTGAGAGCTTCAATGGTTGCAGCATCAGTCTTGAATGCCTTAGCCAAGATGGTATCATCAATGCCGGTGGTGAACAGAGTGTTGGGAAGGGACACAGTTCCTGCATTAGCACTGCCGAAAGCTGAAACTGCGAGAGCCGGATTCTGTGCATCTGGGTTGTACTGGAAGTGAACTAGTCCCTTGGGGAAAATAAACATGTCACCGGCTTGAAGTGTTTGAGTGAAAAGCTTGTTGGTCGTGTCAACGAAACCAACTTGAAGGCTGCCATCAATGAGGAAAAGGAGCTCAGCAGAGCGAGGATGAGTGTGAGGCGGGTTAGTAGTGCCAGAGGGGAATTGAAGGACAGCATAGGAAACACTTTGGCCATTAAGTGCTGGGAATTCAACCATGCTTGCTTTCAGGACTTTAAAAGCTGGAGGAGGCGCTGCACCAATCAAGGCTCGCATGCCGGTGAATGTGAAGAAATTTCCATCAACCATGCTTAAATTTGATGGGACAATAAAGTCGGAGATGATATCCGGGTCTCCAGCCAATGCCATTTGGACTATGGCAAGTGAAGATAGCAGAAGGAAGATGAGCTTTTGAGATGCCATGGCAAAGTGCTTTGATATCTGTAGGAGATAATGAGATTAATTATTTGCTGAGGAGATGATGAGTTTGGATTGGAAGGTGGGATAGTATTTATAGAGTATGGGATGTGAAGGAATTGTTTATAAATTGTAATCCTGCAGGCCTATTGACAGATGTGACTTTTACAAAGTCATTCTTGTTCTGGTCGAAGTAATTTTTGTTTTCATTTATCCGGCATGGAGGTAAAAAGAGTGTTAGTAATATTAGTTCCTTAAGTTTAATTTTTTACTTCTTATTTGATTTTCATTTTAAAAGGGTTGTGCAAGACTGTTGAAAGTTGATTCAGGAACTGAAACTTGGGAGTGGCAAAGGCCCAGATGAAGAATTGTCGTTATTTATACCGTCTGGTCAGTTGAAAACTTCTGCTTAATTTTACTGGCTGTGCTTGTTAAGGCCACTGTTGGAGTGATTCCTTATTTAGTCTGATTTAACTGCATATTGAAGATAACCTCAGTGGGCAATTAGAGCAAGAAAATAACAAAATATTAAAAAAGAAATTATTAAAGTTAACGAATTGATGGCATCCATGCACATTCGACAAAAAAAAAATAGCACCAATGAAGTCGTTATTAGCTTTTGCGTTTTTGTTGTCCACAATGCTCATTTGCCTTGTACAAGTGATCATTTGACAATTGACAAAAAGTGCAGCTGGATTTGGAAAATGAGTCAGAAAAACTCAGCAAATGATCCACATGAATTTAGAATCAAATTGAGGATATTTCGTCAAAGTAATTACTGTTTACTAAACTTTCTTGGTATATCAGCTGGATAGTTACTTGGAGAAAATATATGTTTCTGGCCGGTGAATCGAGGACAATTGGTGTCTCAGCATTTCGAGAAATGATGCTTTAATTGAAGGGCCAGGTTTCTTCTTCTCTTATAGGATTCCCATTGTTATCAAGCCCATCCCACAATTACCATAACGGAAATTTCACGTTCAAATTTCAAACAAAATTACATGTGGGTTTCTAATTGAGGTTGGACAGTTATAATTTAAGAGGTATAACACTAAAGTATTTGGTAAACGCTAACTGCTGTAGCTTAAAAGTTATGTCGATATGATTTTTCACTTGTATAATAAAAAAATTATTATATCTTTAATAATTTTGTCAAAATTATTATTTAAAATTTATATTTACTACATATTATTAATTTTTATTTTATAGTTACAGTTTTTTTTCTACAACAGTTGGAACTTAAAAATTATAGTACCTCAATCCCAAACATGACCTATAACTTCTCACATTTACAATTCCATCAATTAGAAAGAAACCAATTCCACAAATTACTGTAAAGACAACGCAAAATCCCACTTTCAAAATTGAATGAAGAAATCAAAAGTTATCAACACAACTTTCTTTACATTTTAAGCTTATGATGTTAATTTAGTGATTTTTAAGCAGTTTTATTTTGCTGACCACCAGGTATATGATCCTTATGAGGTAATGGTGCTACAGTTCATTATATTTATTTCCACCATGATTAGTTGGATTTTATAATTTAGAGAATCTAAAAACTTAACTTATCTTTTTTTAATTCCATCCATTTTAATTATAAAATTTTGAAATCCACCATTTTATTTGTTTCGCTTTCTTGCTATTTAACTTGTGATGTTGAATTTGTAAAACTTGTTTTAATTGTAAAATAAAAGTTGATGGTGTGAGGTAAATATTATTTTTACATAAAATTTATATAAAAAAAATAGTAGAGATGTTATAAGTCGTTCATCAAATAAGTGTGGAATAAAATTAATTTAACTTCAAACCCACAATAACATGTATTTATTAAATATTTTAGAATTGTAACATTTAAACTACAAGTCCCAACCACAATATTAAACAGGCCCAAACATGATTTTAACATGATTTTCCATGATGAAAGACCAATAAAACTCTTTAGAAACTCATATTTGAAAATACATTTTTTTTTTTAATATGTTTTTTATGATGTTCCCAATTCGAATAGGCCAAAAAGGCCAAGGCAAACGATACATTTGTCCCAAGACGTGTATTGAACATATATATAAAATAATTTTTAACATTTAAATAAATTTGTTTGCAGGCCAGGACTCAGGAGTAACGTGTGTCATCGGCAGCCGTGGACTGGAGACAAAACAAATAAATCAGAAGTACAAAACCGAAGAACAAGAAATAGGTAGCATTGCATTGCTCTTAGCAAATTAACATTCAGCGTTTATTGACGGCCCGGCATGATTTCCTTATCTCCCCTTGATTGCCGGTAAGAACTTGAACTCGTCCCATCTTGACCATGGCCTCGCCAAATTTAGCATTAAAGTCATTCCCAGTCGCTATTTTAGCCACTGTGGCTTTGGTAAGCGAATTCGTTGCTAGATCTTGGTCTATTTGCAGAATGCCTCTACGCATCATAATTTGCTTGAAGAAAGAGTTGTCAACTCTCAATGAACTTGCGGGATCCTGATCAAGATTAACTGCATTATCACGTGCTGAATTCATCGGACAGATTCGTCTCAAGGAGACGAGTAGTGATGGATCCATGTTAGGGTCAGGTTTTCCAGTGTTTTTGGAAGAAAGAACAATGTGCTATCCCCACAGTATGCCCTCCTATAAACATATTTATCAAGAAAATAAAACACATTATTAGTCACATTATCGAAACAGAGAATGACAGTTAGGTACTTGTTGAGTTATGTCTCATTTTAGTTAATAAAGAGGGTTACTTAGGTTTAAAAATAGGATAGATTAATTTTTTAGGGTTGGATACCTGAGATCTTAAATCTAGTTTTGCAACAAATTGGTATAAAAGTCAAATTCTAGTAGTCTGGGAATGTGGTGATAGAATAACACAGGTGTGTCGGATGATGACTGTAGTCCATTTGGTTTCATCTAAGAGGGTATTGTCAAGTTATATCCTACATTTGTTAATAAAGAAAAGTTGCTTAGGTTTATAAGTAGAATGAGTCCCTCCACCCGATTAATTAGTCTTTTATATTAAATATCTGAAAGTCCTAGCCACACCAATAACAATATATAAATATTTCTCATTTTTTATATTATACATTACATTCTAGTGTTTTTATTTTAACATACAAAACCTTTTTACAACAATAGAACTCAAAAAGCCTGTTTTTTGGTTGTAGTTTTCAACTTTTCATGTCGAAAATGTAAACAGACAGTTTTAGAAATTTAAAAGGTAAAAAATGAGAGATATTCAAGACCAAGTGTCGAAATAATGTATGAATATGTATCGAGGAGGGAAATGCGGAGTATATATACCAAGAAGATAGACCATGTCTGTGGCATTGAGTCCTTTCTTAGCAAATGTTGCAACGGACTGAGCTAATGGAATATCCGGACCTGGCAGATTTACGTTTGTTGCTAGAGATACAAACCCATCCTTTCTTCCTGTTTCTACATTGTATCGCCCTCCTCCACTCTGCATCAACCAGAAAAAAAATAAGAAAGAAACATGTGTCATAGTTGCATTGACTCCGAATTTGAATCTAGTGCTGATCTTAAATAGATGAGTTGATTTTTTTTTTTTTGTGTGCCAGTAGTACATTAGTAATATTAAAACTTAGTAGTGAGCAACAAAACTCAGATATTAACATGCACTGAATCCAAATCCTAGTTGAAGTTCCGTTATTCATTTTCCTTGCTACTAAAACACTATTGTTACCAAGGAAACAGCATCTCTGGTTGCCATGGCAATGATATCGGCGCAAGAGACGACGCCAGGGCAGATACTCTCCAATGCAGCCTTCGCAGCATCAATAACATCATAACCCCTCACGCTTAAATTTGGAGGTGCAGTTTTCTCAGAGGCGCGCCCGTCCAGTAGAATCGACGCGTCACATCCCTTTGATATCATAACATTACATAAGGTGCCTTTCAGCTTGTTCATAAAAGAGCAAATTGTAGTGCAATTAATCAAATTAGTTAAAGGACTTACATTGACAAAGCAGTCGTGGAATTGCATACGAAGGAGAGCGGGTGTGATAGTTGGGTCCATGATGAACTTTGCCTTGACAACAGTAGCAACAACAGACTCAACATCTACAAGCAGGCGACACTTTCCTCTATAAAATCCCACCTGAAGTGCGCCATGGCAATGGCCTGTAAAGTTTACAAGAATGAGCCCTAGGGCCAGTACTAATGCAGCTGAACTCGACATCATCATCTTCTTTGGAAAAGTTGTTGGCAATTCGGTATGGCAATGAAGCAGTCTTTAATTTGTGCCTATTTATAGGCGTTCAGCTGCAGAGACTTGATTATAAATGCCAACCCAGACTGAGAAAGTAAGCTTCATAGTTGAATAATATGTCGTGTGGGGTAAATTTTAGGGACCTCCCCTGAGGTTTGAAGTATTAACACTTTAATAGAATGTATTGATATAATTACACATACCTCCCTTTCCGTTAGTATAAAAATACGTATGGTGTTAGTATAAAAGGATAAATATGTAAAAGCTTATTTAAAATTCAAAATAATTCAAAATTAAAGCTTTAAGTTCTTGATGTCTGCGAAATCTTGCTTGGTTTACTCTATTATCTAGTGGTGTGTAATGACCAGTGGACAAAAGTAAAAAAAAAACTTCACAAAATAAAGCATGCACTTAGCTTTCTCTTTCATCTAAGCAACACCCAGCCATTTTCGTCTTCCTAAGGCTGCGAAGAAGCAGCTGCATTTGCCCAAAACCTTTTCAAGATTAAAAAACATTTTAGCTTCAATTACGAACAAGATGAGTTCTGATGGTGGCCCAAGTCTTCCATGAAGCGAGTACCAGCGGCGAACGACTTCATCCGCGACAGGAGTGAGAAAGAAATAATCTGTAGATGATTTTGTTGAACCTGGGTTAATTAAACTTGAAAATGGGTTCTTTGTATTTTGAATTTTTTTTTGTGCATGTTGATTTCAACAACTGTGGGTTTTGATTTTCTTCATTTTGAGCTAATCAAAGTGTAATGATAGAAAGCTTTAGCCTTTATGTAAATTTTGATTTAAAAATTAGTGGGTTTCACTGTTATGAAGTTGTTATGCACTGAGCAAAGGAATGAAAAGAGAAAAAAAAATATTTTCTCAATATTTTTTCTTGACTTATCCTTGTTTTGAATTCTTTTGCGTCATCATCGTCCGTAATTGATTAATTTGCAGTTGGAAACTAGAGAGACTCGAACAAAATCGTAGCTTATATGGCATCTCCTAGTTGTAGAGATATAGTGGTTTTATTTTAAACTACTTTGGCATGTTTTCGGCACCTATTAGAATTTTCGACAATTTCGTGCTGGTTCCACAATTTTTTTTGTTTTTTGTTTGCCACTCCTACTGCATTCTCTTTTTTGGTTTATTTTAAGCTATGGTAGCTGGTGAAAAGATTGATTATATTTTATGGCAATTCATCAGCTGCCTGTACCCATCGGTTCTCATCCATTTTATTTAATAATTTATTATTTTTGTGGGAAGGGTGTTTTAGTAAATTTAACAGTCAACTAACGGTCAACTTAATTGGTAATTAACGGCGAGTGAGGTATGTGTAATTGCATCAATACATTCTATCAAAGTGTTAATACTTCAAACCTCAGGGGAGGTCCCTAAAAATCACCCTGTGTGTGTGCACCATTACTTCTCTGCAAGAGAGGTTCAATTTCACCGTCCATTATACGTGCACCCAAGTAGTTTATGCTGACTTTGTATCTTTGATCTTCTTATTTTTATTATGAATAATTAAATATTTTGTACCAAAAAATGGAGGCACATACAAAATTAATGCAGTATGCTACATATCCCAAAATCTCATTTCAAATGATGTCGCACTCACCAATTGACTAATTAGATAATAAAATTAATTCATTCAGAACTTGTACAAAAATACCACATAATTTGGTATGAATTTTTAGGATGTCTGTTTATTATTATACAAATAAAAGGACATATATAGGAATACATGTCGTGATTACATTTACATATATGGAAAGGCGATTAGTATATAAGTCAAACTCTACTGAAACGATCAACTAATTAAATTCAATGTATTGACTTTAGATTTCAAGTCTTTGATTAATTATTGTCAACGATTGAAAAGCAGAGGCTGCAGAGCTGAAGATGCTGTATATGATTGCTGTTCGAAACTTAGAATAGAATTAAAATGCTAAAAAAGGCAGTGATCCTGCTGTCGTGGTATGTACCTACGACTTTTTCAGTGTACTATATATAACAAGTTAGCAACCACTCTCTTCATATGGGGCGGGACTCGGGAGGAGACTGTATTATCGGTAAGTAAAATAAAAATGGATGGGATTATTTATACTTTAAAAAATTATTTTAAACACTCTTTATATCAAAAATATTTTTATTACAAAAATATATTTTCATGAAATTACTAAAAATGACATAATTACTTTAACTTAAAAACAAGAATACTTTATATGTCCCAATTATTATAAACTCTCAATCTTTACTTTGTTCATCAATTCATCATCTGAGCCTCGTGAAAGATACACAATCAGAATCGTAAATCCTTCATTGGTACACAAATTAGCACCTTCACCAACGAGTTTTAATTACATCTCACAAATCACATTAATTAAAAAATAATATGTGGGTTCATCTCATGTAGATGGCCTAAAAGCCTAAAGTCTAAAAAATATACTAAATGTACAATTATTACTAAGTTTTAGACTTGAATGAAATTAGCTGTTAAATTGGCTTCGTAGAATCACGGGATAAAAGTGAAGAGAAGTGGAAGCGGCCGTAAACAATTTTGCAAGAGTGAAGCCGAGAGTAGAAAGAACACAATGCCGCGACTACGGATTTTGGGTAGGGGTCTCAATCTTTGAGTTGACAATAAAAGCCAATTTAATTTTTTTTTTTATATAATAAATTTAGAGAGTAAGTTACAAACATCATCCTTCATATTTTTATTAGTTTTAATTTTGATTTAATTCTCATTGCTTAATATACCTATTTGTTAGAATAACAGATAGTAAATTATTATAATGAACTAAAATTAGTAAGATTTTTAATGTTATAAGCTTTTAGTATTATTTAGAAAAAAAATTATGCTGTAATCATTTATTATATATAATAGATGGTTATGTGGGACTATGTTTATGTAATTTTTTTATATGAATTTTTCACCTTAAAGATATGTATGTCTTATGATTTGATTATTGACTTGAATTGTATATATTCAATTTCTATTTGTTTATCTATGGTGCACATAATTTTTTAATCACTTAAAAGAGAAAAAGAACTTACAAGTGCTTGTTTGTGTTCCTTTCCTAACATGAATAAGGTTTTTAAATCATCAAACCGAGCATTATCTTTGCTGGTACAACCTAGAGAAGAAGAAAACAAAGAGTTTTCGGATTCATGGCGTGTCGCAATCTTTTTGTTTTTGGTAAGAAATTTTTGTTTGAAAAATCTTGTCCCACTTGATGCTTATTATGGAGAAAGTTTTCACAGGAAAAAATTTTTGTTAGAGAATAGCGGACACCGGACAGACAAGGAGAGTAAAGAGCCGGTTAGATTAGGTAAATTTATGTGCGAAGGTTTAATTTTTTTATCTGAGCAAAGATAATAAGTTTTAATTGATTTCATAATGGTGTACTCAGCTCTGATAATAATTGTTTTCTTTTCTCTTGTCACATCAAATGTTAATCTTCATCATTTTGCTTATCTTATCAATTTCTATTTTCTTTCTTAAGTGCTTGATCCGTGTGAGTGTTCGAACTCCATTTTTTTTTTTTCATATTTTTTCATATTTTCATTTTCCGTGCTTTCTGTACGGAATTCGTGTTGCTTGTAATTGATCCCACCAAGCGAGCATGCCTCCTTTGAATCGATAGGCCACCAATTTGATTTTCATGTGCTCCTCAGTCCCCCAATAGTCAAAGAACTTTTCAATTTCAGCAAGCCAATCAAGAAATTCTTTGATCATGAATAGACCATAAAATTGTGGAATTTCGATTTTCATTCTGTAGTCAATCTGCCGAGACCCTTGGTTATTTTTCTAGTGGCACTGATCTTTCATCATCTTCACTAGAATCTTCAGTGAAAAGTTGATTCCTATGTATTCTGAAATTTCCTTGAGGGAATATTAGATTGTGTTGGAGTATTGTTTTCCGCTCCAACTTCAGCTCGCATTTGTTGTTGGAAATTGTTGTTTTGCCCGCCAAGGAAGCATTGAGTCAAATTCGTAATCTCCTCTCAATTGCATCCACTGATTCTCTTGTTGTGAATGTACCGATAACTTGGTTGGATTCTTCGTCTGACTTTTTTTTTTTTTCTTTTTTTCCTCTTTTTATTTACAATTTTTTTATATATTATTATATATTATTATTATTATTATTATATATATTATTATTAATAGTAATAGTAATAATAATAATAATAATAATAATAATAATAATAATAAATTGTAAATAGGTATGTATGTACAAAATTAATCCAATTCTGATTTTTTTTTTAAATCTAGAATAAACTTATCTAAAACTTTTTTTTTTCACTCTCCAAAATGTTCCTCCTAAATTCTACCTTTTCTTCTAAACTTTTTTTTTTGGCTGACAAGACACTCAAAATTAAAATAAAAATCACACTTTTTTTTTTAAATACTCACACTCAACGTTTTTTTATCACTCAATTTTTTTTAATACACACACTCAAGCCTAGTCCCTCTTTTTTTTTTTTTATTAAATATCACACAATTCCACTCATACACACATTATTCTCACACTTTTACATTACACATTTCTTTTCTTTTCTTTTCTTTTTTTTCCACACCTTATGCACAAAACATAACACTCACGCACACATTACTCTTTACAATTCCCAATACTTCTCTCCACCCTTACGGATCACACACTCACACTTCACTTTTTTTTTTCCCCCCCTCACGCCTTTTGCACAAGAAATATGAACATTATGATCAACTTATGAGCATGGGCGGACCCAATTAAGGCCTAGGAGGGGCTTCAGCCCCCCTGGGCCATTAAGTTTTCTTTTAAATGTACCCCAAGTCCCTTCTGAAAAAGTTAGATAAAAAAGTTTGGACACATTTTTTATATATTAAAAGACTTGTAGTTCAATGGTAAGAGTGTTATTTAATGATTTCAAAATCTTAGTTCAAATCTCATTAGCCACATTATTTTATTTTTTTAAATATTTTGTGGAAACTACTTCGGAAAATAATATTTTTACGCATTTAAAATACTACTTCGAAAAATGATATTTTTACGCATTTAAAAATAATAATTTATTACTATTATTATTTAAAATTTAAAAAAATAATAAAATTTGAATTTATAATACTTAATATATATTCAAGTGAACATTAAAAAAATCTAAGTTAAATAAATTTTTTTGAGCTAAGACCCCCCTCATTTTAGTTTCTGGGTCCGCCACTGCTTATGAGTACTATAAATATTTATGAGTACTATAAATATGTACTAAATCCTATGTGATAATCAACTTATCTTCAATCGAAACTTGAGCTTTCTCATTTCAAATTCTAATTGTGAATTTGTTATACATTTTTCTCTTTGTGAGAAAATGCAAGTTAGAGCGAAATTTAACGAAATGCAACGTCATTTCTTCTTTTTATTTTTTTTCAAAACGCATAAACATTTGCTTGATTTGGTGACTGGAGGCTGGAAACGGGACTAGAGATGGTGGAATATGGTGGCTGGAGATACGTAGAACGCACCGGTGGTGGTGGCTTGAACAGGGCCTTGGTGGTTTGAACGGAAAATTGACTAGAAGATGGTGATGGTTTAGTGAGCTACTATGGTGGTTTTGATTGATGAACGGAAGTGAATTTTGTTTTTTTGTTTTTTGAAAAAGAGATAGATTGTGATGGAGATAGGTGGTTCGGATATGTGTGGGGTGTTCAGTTGCGTTGGAAGTGGTGGTGGCAAGCACTGTGGCAGTAGCCAAGGTTAGCGTTTCAATTTGGAGAATTTTTTTTTTAAATGGAAAATGGTGGTGGATAATTTGGGTGGTTTGTGATGGACGGCTATGGAAGGGGTGGTTAGCAGGAAAGCTCCATCTAATACAAATGAAGGTTTTGATACCAATTGATGCAGCATTTTACTAGATTTTGCTCTAACTTATATATTCATAAACAAAAGAAAATATGACAATTTCGCAACTTGAATTTATAAAGAGGAAAAACTCAAATTTTGATTGAAGGCAGGTTGATTATTATAGAGGGTTTACTACATATTTATAGTACTCATATTCAACTATACTACATATTTATAGTACTCATATTCAACTATACCTACTACACTCTACTCAATAAACACATCAATTACAATTTACCAAACAAAACACACTTACTCTATCCCACTATTTTGGGCCCTCATGTCTCATGCTGCATCACTATCTCTAACTTGCATTTATAGAGTTCGGCAGCAAGTCTATGCCTAACTTGCATTTACAGATTTCAGCAGCAACCTTGCAGTATATGGGTAATGAAGGAATATGGGGTGATGGAATCCTGGACTAAACTTTTTTCTTGCTCCGTAGAGCGAGTGTGTCGACCATTGGCTTGTTCAAAGAATGGGGATGAAGTTTTAGATCATAAAAGTGGAGAGTCCCTTTATTGGTACCAAGAAGAAGGATGGGGGTTAGATTCGTCCATATTCATGGTGCACCACACTTTTTTCGTAGTACAATTATTTATGTGGATAGTTTTGTGTTACCCTATATTTGAGTGACTGATAAGCTCTTAACAAGAGTATAGGTGTTTGAGAGTCAAAATTTCTCTTAATTTAGAAATGATCCTCTCTTTTATTACAGCAGGTTTTCGAGTTAAATTTCAAACTATCTATGTATACAGATCATGACATTATTTTTAATTAAATTATGGTTGGCATAATTGTAATGTAACATCACAAATAAAAAAGTGAAACTCCTTTTCTTTTTCTTTTCTTTTTTCTTTATATTCTTTTCAAGTGTCAAGCTCACATTTTATATTTATCTTTGCGAATCTTCAAGTGAGAAGTTATTTTCGTGAGCAAATTGATAGCATCATATCCCTCTTATTCATTCTTTCAAATAATGCAGCCTTCCTGGTGATTTTGCTTCAAAGGTTTCATCAATTGCTTTTATAAACATTTAGAAAACCCATACAAATATTTGCTTTTATAATCGCTTCTCTCAAATTTTTTAGATCTGTGAAAATTTAGGAGAGACGAGAAGAAAAGAAAAAGAAGAGAAGATCCCGCTTCAGGGAAATAATACAAACTTCTTTTTGTGCAGGAAAATCTTCAATCTAATTAATTGTTTATTTCTTAAGTTTGATTTTGAACCAAATAAAATAAATTTATTCTTCTATCGTCGATACTATTTCTATTATGTCATCTACATAAGTAGATTCACGGTAGGTAATATAACTCCTCCAATAATTAGTACGAGCTTAATTTTGTTTTCTTAATAAACTTCGACGAAGTGAAAAAAATTGGAAAATAAGTGTTGAGTGTTAGAAAATGTATATTTATAAAGGCGAAAATCGTCATTTTACATTTCAAGTCTTACTAACAACCCTTACTTTTATGTATTTAAGGTTCTTGTAATTTAATTATGTGTGTTTTATTTTAATTAAGTATTTTGTGTATTTTAGGGGCATCATAGTCATTTCATAATAAACGAGAAATCAAACGGCAAAACGGACATCACTTTTGAACTCAGGACGGTCGAAAACCTTAGGAGGAACATAAAAGGAAAAATGGCACTGTTCACATGTACGGTTCTATTCACATGTACGGTACTGTCTACGTTACTATTCACGACACTGCTCACATAAACGGATCGATGACGTGGCATTGACCGATGATGTGGCATTGACTGATGAGGTGTCATGATCCTGTTGGTCTAAAATTCTTATGAACTGTTGATGGTGACATGGCAGCATATTAGTGGACCAAAACTTGCGCGTACGGTACATGCATTACACAGGATTATTTTCAACCAAACCGCATTACTGTTCAAAGCCGGGTCAAACCGTGTTACTGTTCATCCACGTGGTCAAACCGCGTACTGTTGACTGATGACGTGGCGCAATCCTGAGCGTCCAAACTGTTTTTAATCCGATGGCTATGATTTACTCCATGTATCTATAAAAAGGGGGCCTCTCCCCCCTAATTTGATATCTCTGAATCCATTTTTGGACTCCATTTTCTGTAATTCCCTCTCCATCTTATATTTTCTACGTATTTTAATAAATTCCCATTTTGCCCCTAGTTCAATTATGAGTAGCTAATTTTCTTTCAAGCTTAGGTTGAAGGTGAAGTCTCAACATGTGTTATGGGCTTTATTTGGTAAATTTATTTTCTTTTCCCCTCTAATTTTTGTGGATGATTTGACTTTTCGTCGACAAATAATAATAATCTTGTCTAGATACCGCTTTGGTTACACCGGCTCTCTAGTATAAGGTTATTATTATTTGGCACGATAAGCCCTTAGCACCATATTGATTAGAGTGTGGTTCATGAGGTGTGGATTCCCCCCTCATGATTTAATTGGCATTAATAATGAATATTTAGCCCATGGTGCATGTTGATACGGATCCAGATACCCAAGTGCTTCATTTCAATAGATTTATCTTCAATTTATTCTCTCCATTTTAATTCCAATTTTAGAATATTCCAAATCAATTTCACCAGAAATCCAACCACCCATTTACAAAATTAATTCTCACACAATTAAAATTCACCTCCTTGTGGGATCGACACTCGTCACCATTAGTCTATTCTACAATAGATTCGTGCACCTGCGAGTTCAATAAAATTTGCACAACAATAAGTTTAAAATTAAGGATTAGGATCATCTCCTAATTCTTTTCTTGAACAATGATTATCTCTTAGATTTTTTTTCTCTCCTAGTTTAATGAGTGGTTAAGATTGAGTTTTGAACTTTGACATTGACTATCAAACCAGTTTTTCAAATGGTGGCTCTAGGTTTATTTATGCTTCTGCTGAAAAGTCCACTATATTAAATTATGGATAGATTTAGCCATATTACAACTAGTAGGAATTCAACTTGGATAGAAAAAAAATATTTACAAATAACTATAAATTATCTGAAATGATGTAGATTTATTATCAAAAAAATTCTTTTGTTCTCTTTTTAGATGAGATCATACGGCTAAATTAATTTTGACAAAGGATGTAAAATATGTTGTGTTGTAAATTATGGTAAAATATTTTGATAGAAGGGGTAAGTTCAACTGACATAATTTTATACATAAATTTTGTACTTTTTTAGACAAAAACTAATTAAAGTACATTTTATTTTGGTGTTAAATATGATAATTTTTTATTTTATTTATATGTTTTCTTAAAGATAGTAGCGTAGGCAAAATCTAAATTAATTTTTAACCTTCTACTTTTCCATTATTTGAATCCAAGTGCCTAGTTAAAGAAAATTATTTAAAAACCAACTGGTCAAACTTGTAATGCAAGTACTATATGTTTGGTGAGATGTTAACGGGTAAACATGTTATTTCAATTGTTAACTTGAGTTCAGAAACGGGTATATAATAATTTTCATGGTTGGTTTTAACAAGATTCAAGATTGTGAATTTGTGATCGACAGAATGACTAAAATAGTGAATCCCAATTAGATAATGAAATGTTGATTTTCATTCTTTTATCAATTTTACAGAAAACTCCACGCTTTGGTTCACACCCATTTGCCTTCTCAGACATTTTATCCAACACGTCGTTTACTCAGCCGAGTAACAAGTTGCGACGCCGCCTCAAGATTTGGTCAAAGACATACCGAGTGGACTACCGGTGAAGTCTCTCTGGCGCTTCAGGTCCGTTTTCCGAAAGCAGTTTATTCATTAGTTGGCAGCCAAGAATTCATAAAGCTCCATATCTCAAGCGTTCCATTCGAACCAATTCCAATCTCGGCCGCATTTTTTTTTAAAGAATTATCTAAAAAGTTCGTCTGTACAACCTTGGATTCCCTTGATAACTTTGTAGAAATCGATCACCCATATACAGTGGACATCATGCTTCAGTTATTGGCTGTTGCAATGAATTACCCTTAATAATAGAATTGCTCTTTACTTCTCAACTCTTCGGAATCTCCGCTTTAACAAAGTGTCCAAATCGATACTCAAGATCATTAGAATTCAAGTTGTGTTGCCTTCTTGTTATTAACAAGTTGACATGGCAATTGGTGAACAACAAACTTATAATGCTGAATTTAAAGATATATAACGGCCGGTTTCGTTGAATGCTATGCTTTAAATTAAAATCTTAGCATTTACGGATTTTTTTGTATCCTATGCATTTGGTAATTTGTTTATAAAACTGTTTCAACTATCTTCGAGAATTGGTGAAGAGTCTTGGGTCCCTGAATTGCACTCTACCAAACCAATGTCAAGGCTCCCACCAGATGCAATCATCGAAATACTAAGCCGACTACCCACCAAGTCTCCTGAGATTCAGATGCTTGTCAAAGTCATTCCGTTCCTTAATCGACAGCCCAGATTTCGTAAAATTACATCTGAACCGCTCCATGGAAACTAACTCAAATCTCAGCCTCATTCTTGTAGCTATACCCCCCAACCAATTCTTCTCCGCAAGTTTTGATTCCAATATGGATAATAATGCAATAACACTTCATCGCCCATTTTATCATTTTGTAATTTTTGGTTCTTCCAATGGATTACTTGCTTTACAAGGCTATAGTAGAGCGGCACGTACTGGGGATTGGTTCTTTTATTTTTGTTGGAATCTATGGTGAATAAATTTTAAAATTAGAGTTTAAGATTAACAGAGGAACTTTGACCTCAACAACACAAGTTTGTTTAACTAGGAATAACTGACTGCCTTTTTATTCATGTCTTTCATGGCTTAAATAGCCATTAAGTACAACCAAAACTAACTTATTGACCAAATCCCAAAGAAACATGGAAAATTAATTATTCCCACAAGACTAGGTCCAACTTAGCAACCATTGACTCACTAAACTCAAATTCAAGTCATAATTTTAAAATATAATAAGACTTTGAAAAATAAATAAATTTAAGACCTGTAACAATTTCTCCCCTCTTAAGAAATAGCCTTGTCCTCAAGGCTATAACTAGGGAATTCATTTTCAATAACTCAAATACGAGGGCCAACTATGGAGGGTTTATAACTTCCATGTCTTCATCAGCATTGCTATCATTGAAACAAGCTTGAATCATGAATAATTTTTTGCAACGATGTCTAAGACCAAATTGTTCATTACACTTGAAGCATAGTCATTTCTTCCTTCTCTCATCTATCTCTTATGTGCTAAGCCTTTTTATGGGCGTTGGCATGGAGCTGTTTTGAGCTTCAAGAAATTTGAATAGCCCTTGAGAGTGATTACGAGCTTTATATAGGCGAGCTAACCCGATGGTTGAAGATAATGTTGTTGGACAACATGCTAATACATCCGCCTTGATTGAATCATGTAACCCACTAATAAAACAACTGACTTGACAGTTTTGAGGAAGGTGTTCAACCTTTGCTAATAATCTCTCAAATAAGTTTGATATTCTTTGACTGACCCAACTTGTCTTAGCTTGATTAACTCCCCAAAGAAATCTTAAAAATTTGTAGCTCCATACCTTTGGTTCAAGCCATCTCGAAATTCCTACCAAGTCATCACTTCTTTTTCTTGCTTAAGTAGTTGATACCATAATTGAGTGTCACATTAGAGATGAAATGATGCTAGTGCCACACGATCTTCTTCTGCTATATGGTTAAAGTCGAAAAATTGCTCTACTCTGCAAAACCAACTCATCGTGTCTTCTTCTCCACTAAAGTGAGGGAAGTCAATTTTGACAAGCCTGGGAGCATATTGTGAGCCATTTGGTGTGTGTCATTAGCATTGCTGGATCGTCTTGCTGGATTCTGGAATTGTGCCATGGAATTTTCTCCTTCCTTATCATGTTGTGTGTTGGTTCGTGTAGCAAGTTGCAAGGAGAGTTCATTAAGTTTCTCTAAGATTTGTTGCTGGCCTGCAGTGAGAGAGTTCACATCATTCTCCAACTTCTCCACTCGTGAATCCATGCCCTTGCTCTGATACCACTGTGGCACGTACTGGGGATTGGTTCTTTTATTTTTGTTGGAACCTATGATGAATAAATTTTAAAACTAGAGTTTAAGGTTAATAGAGGAACCTTGGCCTCAACAACACAAGTTTGTTTAACTTGGAATAACTGACTGCCTCTTTATTCATGGCTTTCATGGCTTCAATAGCCATCAAGTACAACCAAAACTAACTTATTGACCAAATCCTAAATAAACAGGGAAAATTAATTCTTCCCACTAGACTATGTCCAACTTAACAACCATTGACTCTAAACTCAAATTCAAGTTATAATTTTAAAATATAATAAGACTTTGAAAAATAAATAAATTTAAGACCCCGTAACATAGAGGTATAGCTTTGTGGAACCCCTCGGCCAAGAAACACAAGACATTGCCAAAATTCTGGAATGATTTCAGATATTATGATTGCATTGCTGATGGATTTGGTTACGACACAATTAGCGACGACTAAATGTTGGTCATAATCATACAATTCGGTAAAAATAAAGTTGATTACACTGAGGTTACTGTTTACAGCCTGAAAACTAATTTTTGGCGACAGATTAAAGAGTCGTCGTTTTCGTTTTTCTTCCCCCTAAGAACTGAAGCTCTTGCTGTCGGGGCTTTACATTGGCTGACGTTCAAAACCACCAGCACAACAGAAGGTTACGGTTTGATTCTTGCATTTGATCTAAAGACCGAGAAATTTTTTCAAGCGCCTTTGCCTGATATAAAAGATAAAGCATGTTTTGACTTTCATGTTCTTAGTGGATCTCTATCTCTAACTTGCATCATTTACAATCATCAGCAACCTGGTAGTATTTGGGTAATGAAGGAATATGGGATGATGGAGTCTTGGACTAAACTTTTTTCTTGCTCTGTGGAGGGAGTGCGTCGACCGCTGGCTTATTCAAAGAATGGGGATTGAGTTTTCGTTCATAAAAGTGGGAAGCCCCTTTATTGGTACCATGTCGAGAAAATGATGGAGGTTAGATTGGTTCATATTCATGGAGCGCCACACTTTTTTCGTAGTGTAGCTATTTATGTGGACAGTCTTGTTTTACCCTATGCTTTTTTTTTTTTATAAGAAAGTATAACTTTCATTGAAAAACTAAGAGAATAAATACAAAAGTTCGGTGGGCAGATCCCAATCCAAATTTCCGGTTTATCAAAATTTAAGGCTAAACTAGCTAAATTATGGGCAGTGTTGTTACAATTTCTAAGTGTGTGCTAAACCATAACATTTTTTAGCCTTTTTATCCTTTGTTGAGCCTCAGAAATGATCCAACCAATCTCCAGCTTGCTGCTCTTCTTACCTGTGATTAGATTCACCACTTCTTGACAATCTGATTCAACAACTAGTGGATTGCAAGCTGAATTTTCTGCAATTTCTATACCCCAATTTGTTGCTTCAGCTTCTGCAAAAGCTACACAACTAAAAAATCTTGATTTTTTAACAGCAACAACTACAAATTCTACCTTATGATTTCTGATAACAATTCCTAACCCAACGAATTGATCATTTGACTTGATTGCTGCATCTACATTCATTTTAAGCCATCCTTCAAGCGGAGGTTTCCAACTTGGCTAAAGAGAAGACACCTGCTGTGGATCATCTTGCCTTTGGGGAGCTTTGACTCTTCTATAAGACTCCACTATTGCTTCAGCTCTAGCTATTGCTATTTGAACATCAACTTCCTTCTTTTCCATGACAAAAGGATTCCTAGAGTGTCAGTTTGCCCAACATAAAGCCACAATCATCTCCATGTCTCTTATATTTCTTCTAACTGTTAGTCCATGTAGCACTCTCAACATGTCTCGATTGACCAGGTGGTTAATGTCCTTAAATTTGCTGAGCTTGTTGAAAAGTTGACAAAACTTGGTGACAAATTAGCCAAAGTTGGCACCGACCTTGGAAATTTGACACATGCATGTGGCTAAGCATGCAAAGCTTGAAAAATTGGGACAGACCCTTAGAAATTTAGATGAAGATGTGACAGTTTGACAAATTCACAACAACTTTGACAATTTGGCAAATTGTTAGTGAAGGTCGAATTTGTAATAGTGCAAAATACTTCCTATAAATAGAGGAAGTTTTTTCATTTGTTTAACATCCCAAAATTGTTAAGTTTATAAGTTTATAAGTTTTTAAGCTTTTGAGAGAAGTGAGAGAAGTGTGTCTGGGAAATTTATCTTTCCTGTAGAGTGTGAGAGTATTGGGTATATTTGGGTTTCCAGGAAGTGAGATTCGTTACTCAAATATTGTACTCTATTAATTGTTAAATAAACAATTATTCTTTCTTGCCTTCGTGGATGTAGGTTTAATTACCGAACCACGTAATTCTTGTGTCCTTTATTTTTCTATAATTATTTGGTGCGCTTGATTCCGTATTCCGCGCACAACAAGTGGTATCAGAGCCAACGGTTCGTACTTGGGGGGATACGGTATTGTTCACGTATACGATATTGTTCACATACGGTACTGTTTACGAATACGGTGGAGACGGCCATTTGTACTTGGGAGACAGTCTATTGTAAGTAATGTGTATTTTTGCATGTCTAGGAAATCTCTGTCAACAAAGGCGATAAGAGTCTAAGGATTCTGGTTTTTAATTAGAACCGAGTTCCCATCCAGTCTTCTGGGAACTTTCCTGGTGCATTTATTCACGCGAAATTAACATCATAGAGACTGTTTTTCAAGTGGAAATAGTTCGTTGAGAAAATGGTAGAAGGTGAAACTTCTAGAATTAGAGAGAGATCTACCGAGACTGTTTCAGGAGACACTTCAGGTGGGAGGCGAGATTTGTCAAATCGCTATTCAGCACATGTTATAGGAGGCCAGAAGATCGGTGTTGAAAAGTTTGATGGGAAAATCAACTTCGGCATGTGAAGGCGCAAAGTTATGAATGCCCTTATTCAAATCGATCTCGATGTTATTCTGAAAAATAAAAGACACTTGTATGATAAAGAAATTTGGGATCGTATGAATGAAAAAATATGTGGTCAGATCAGATCTTGTTTGACCAAGGAGGTGGAATACTTGGTGAAGGATGAAGAGTATGCGATGACTTTGTGGCGTACATTAGAGGAGAAGTACTTGCTAAAAAGTCCTGAAAATTACCTTCATGTAATGAGCCAAGTATATGGCTTTCGAATGAAGCCTGGGGTGTCAATGCACGATCATGTCTCAAGATTTGAAAAGTTACTTGCTGATTTGAAGAATCTTGATGAAGATATTAAGGATGAAGTCAAGGCTATGATTCTGTTACACTCACTACCAGAGGAATATAGCCATTTTGTGACTACCTTGATATATGGGAAAAGCGTGATCATCTTCAAAGATGTTTGCACAACATTGACTAACTTGGAGATTCGGAATAATAATAAAAATTCTGAACGAGCATCGTCTGAAGCTTTGGTAAGCAGAGATTGAGCGATGAAGAAAAAGAAAAAGCGTGGTGGAAAGAATTCTCGATCCAAATCGAGAAGCAGAAATATAGCTCGAGACGAGTGTGCCTTTTGTCATGAAAAGGGCCATTGGAGGAAAGATTGTTCAAAGGCTCAAAAGAGAGATGAGAAGAAACCAGCAGCAGCAAACATGGCACGAAAAAATGAAGACTTTGATTATTCACTAAGTATTACTCCTGCAGCATACGTGGCTAGTTCGAGCGAGTGGATACTTGATACTGGAGCAACCTATCATTTGTGTCCCATTAAGGAATGGTTTACGGATTTCAGCGAATTGGAATCTGGTGCATTTATGATGGAGAATGATCAACTTTGTCGCACAATGGGGATAAGAATAATTCGACTCAAAATGTTTGGTGGAATGATCAGAGAACTCAAAAAAGTTAGATTTGTTTCAGTTTTAAAGAAAAATCTAATTTCTGTGGGTGTTTTGGAAGCTAAAGGCTACAAGATTACCATTAGAAATGGCACAATGAAGTTTACACATGGGGCTATGGTGATTCTGCAAGAGGTTCGGCGTCACAATCTGTACTATTTGAAGGGAGGTACAACTGATGAAACAAATATTGTTGAGGCGCACAGTGACACCACCAAGTTATGGCATATACGATTGGGACATGCTGAAGAGAAGTCTTTGCAAACTCTGATGAGACACGGACTCTTAAAAGGTACCAAAACCTGTAAATTAAATTTCTGTGAGCATTGTGTAGTAGGCAAGAAAACAAGGGTCAAGTTTGGTACAGCTAATCACAATACTCGTGAGATCCTTGAATATGTTCACAGTGATGTATAGGGACCAATTAAGACTGCATCAATTGGTGGAAGTCATTATTTTGTTATATTTGTTGATGATTTCTCTAAACGTGTGTGGGTGTACACTATGTGAGCAAATGATGAGGTTCTAGATATTTTCTTGAAATGGAAGAAATTGGTGGAGACTCAAACTGGCAGAAAGATCAAAGTATTACGATATGATAATAGGGGTGAATATACTTCTGATCCATTCTTGCAAGTATGCCAGAACGAGGGTATTAAAAGACATTTCACGGTGAGACATACTCCACAACAGAACGGTGTGGCTGAGCATATGAATCGTACTTTACTGGAGAAGGTACGGTGTATGTTATCTAATGCTGGTTTAGATAAAAGTTTTGGGCTGAAGCTGTGAGTTACGCAAGTCACTTGGTAAACCGGTTGCCTTCTGCTGCAATTAGAGGTAAAACTCCTATGGAAATGTAGTCTAGAAAGTATGCACAAGACTATAATTTCCTTCGTATATTTGGGTGTCTAGGTTATTATCATGTCAAAGATGGTAAACTGGATCCTCGTGCTAGAAAAGCTATCTTTATGGGATTCAAAGGTGGAGTAAAGGGCTTCAAGCTTTAGAATCTCGAAGATAAAAGGTTTTTGTGTAGCAGAGATGTCACGTTTGATGAAGCTTCAATAATGAAAGCTTCAATAATGAAAGCTTCAAGTTCTCAGCAGGTGGAGAACAAGACCAAAGAGGTATTACAGCGGGTGGAGTTTGATGCAACTCCATATGTACCAGTTAGTTCTACATCAAAGAATGGTTCAACTATGGAGGTGACACCTAGAGTTGAAGAAGAGGTTGTTTCTTCTGATGTCCCACAAAATAAAGAAACAATTAATGATGTAGATAATGATGATTTGATAGCAACAAGGGGACCAAGAAGAGAGATAAAGAAACCCAGATGACTTACTAAAGATATGGTGGTAGCCTATGCACTTTCAGTTATTGATGATGACATCTCTAACACTTTCGGTGAAGCATTACGTAGCAGTGAAAGTGATCAGTGGAAGTTAGCCATGGAGGAAGAGATGAAATCTCTCCATCAAAACCAGACTTGGGAACTTGTAAAGTTACCAAAGGGGAAAAGGACTATTGGCAATAAATGGGTCTACACCAAAAAGCAAGAATCTCTGAATCAAACAACTCCTCGATATAAGGCAAGGCTCGTGGCAAAAGGTTTTACTCAAAAGGAAGGTATTGACTACAATGAAGTTTTCTCTCCAGTTGTTAAACATACTTCTATTCGTATCTTACTTGTCTTAGTTGCAGAATATGAGTTAGAGTTGGCTCAATTGGATGTTAAGACGACATTCGTACATGGAGATTTGGAGGAGGAAATCTATATGATTCAGCCTTGTGGTTTCAGAGTTGCTGGAAAGGAGAATCATGTGTGTAGGTTGATTAAATCTTTGTACAGACTGAAGCAATCGCCAAGGCAGTAGTACAAAAGATTTGATCAATTTATACAATGGCAGAAATTCACCAGAAGTGAACACGATCATTGTGTTTACTTTAGAAGACTACCAGATGGAGCTTTCATCTATATATTACTCTATGTCGACGATATACTTATAGCTTCGAAAAATGGAGATGAGATCAAAAGATTAAAGAAGCAGCTGGTTTCTAAGTCGAGAGGAAAGACTTGGGTGATGCACAGAGAATACTTGGAATGGAGATTCGTATAGACAAGAAGAATGAGAGCGTATGGTTGACTCAAAAGTCTTATTTGAAGAAAGTGCTAGAAAGATTCGGTATGGATAACAAAACAAAACCAGTATGTACACCTCTAGCTCCTCATTTCAAATTAAGCTCTTCTTCATGTCCTAGATCTCAAGAAGAGCGCGATTACATGGCTCGTGTTCCATATGCTAGAGTAGTCTTATGTATGTTATGGTATGCACAAGGCCCGATATATCTCAAGCAGTGAGCATGGTTAGCAGATCCATGCACAATCTAGGTAAAAATCAATGGCTTGCGTTAAAGTGGATTCTCCGATATCTGTATGGGACAGTTGATGTTGGGTTATTGTTCAAGAAGGATTGTGGTTAACAATGTGTTGGGTATTGTGATTCTGATTTTGCTGGAGACCTTGACAAGCGAAGATCAACAACGGGCTACATATTCACATTGAGTAGAGGTCCGGTTAGCTGGAGGTCAATTCTACAATCGACAATTGCTTTGTCCACTACGGAAGTAAAGTATATGGCAACAACTAAAGCTGTAAAAGAAGCTATCTGGTTGAAAGACTTGTTAGGTGATTTGGGAGTAATCCAGGAGAATATTGTGGTCTTTTGTGATAATCAAAGTGCGATATTCCTTGCGAAGAATCAAACATATCACGCTCGGACGAAGCACATAGATGTGAAATATCATTATGTGAAAGAGATTATCGAGAGCGGTGTTGTGTTGTTGAGAAAGATCGATACCAAAGATAATCTATCAGATATGTTGAGGAAGGTAGTTTCTGGAGTTAAGTTTCAACATTGCTTGAAACTAATTCAAATCTTTCGATTGTGTTAAGTTATGTCCTTCGGGAATTTTAAACTACGGTTGGCTTGATCCCAAATTTTGGGTACGTAGGTAGTCACAGAGATGCAACTACTTTGGGGATGATAATCCGTTGGTAAGTCGGCTCAGATTTGGACAAATCTTCGCCGAGGTAGAGAATTGTTGAAAAGTTGACAAAACTTGGTGACAAATTAGTCAAAGTTGGCACCGACCTTGGAAATTTGACACATGCATGTGGCTAAGCATGCAAAGCTTGAAAAGTTGGCACAGACCCTTAGAAATTTGGATGAAGCATGTGACAGTTTGACAAATTCACAACAACTTTGACAATTTGGCAAATTGTTGGTGAAGGCCGAATTTGTAATAATGCAAAATACTTCCTATAAATAGAGGGAGTTTTTTCATTTGTTTAGCATCCCAAAATTGTTAAGCTTATAAGTTTCTAAGCTTTTGAGAGAAGTGAGAGAAGTGTGTCTAGGGAATTTATCTTTCCTGCAGAGTGTGAGAGTACTGCGTATATTTGGGTTTCTGGGAAGTGAGATTTGTTACTCAAATATTGTACTCTATTAATTGTTAAATAAACAATTATTATTTCTTACCTCCGTGGATGTAGGTTTAAATTATCGAACCACGTAATTTTTGTGTCCTTTATTTTTCTATAATTATTTGATGCGTTTGATTCCGCATTCCGCACATAACAGAGCTTCCACATTTTTTGTGAAGCTTTGCACTCTATTAGAGCATGAAAGACATTTTCCCCTTTGCTGCCGCATTTTTGACACCATGGATCTTGAACAACTTTCTTGTTCCACAAATTCTCTGTAGTTGCCAACAGATTTTGAGTTGCTCTCCATATGAAAATTTTTATCTTTACTGGAATTTCAAGCTTCCAAATCACGTTCCACTCTATTAGACTGGTTCTTGAGGTGCTTAGACAGTTTGACTGGAGTACCTTCTTCCTCATACATATCTTCTTTTTTTATCTCCAAGATCTTCATTAGCGGCTTTGTAACGTCTATAGAGACTCTAACTCTGATTACTTCCCCCATACAATCCCCATTTGCATCATTTTTAACTTCCTCGACTTTGCCAATAACCTCCACAAGTTTTGATATTGTCTCTCTGTCCATGCACATTATGGGCACATTTTGGAGTTGTACCCAAAATTATACATGGGTAAAAGACTGCTTTAATATATTTCTAATTCCCTTTGGTTCTGTAAACACAATAAGTGCCCTGGCAAAATGCCATGGCCCTCCTTTTAATGCCCTTTTCTTATCCACTTCTGCTCCAAATTTAAACATGAACACGTTATCCCCCAAGCTTTCCACCTTCACCTTTTTTTTTTTTATTCGGCCACGCATGCTGAAGTGCTATCCTTAGCCCTTCCTTGTTTACACTTTTGTTTGTCATCACTTTTCTAACTAAACATCCAGCTACAATTTTCACCCCTTTCGATTTCATTTTGTTCTTGAAAGTAACTTTGCCTTCCTCTACCCTTGATAACTTAATGGCTTTGCATCTCCGAATCAGCTCTTCTGTATCCATAGCTAAAACGGACACCTTTTAAGCACTAAACAAACCTTCCACACCGCTACCACGCCAAAGACTTTAAAAAGACACGCACACTACTTTAAAAAAACAAAGACAAAAGGTAAAAGAAACAAAGATGGGGCTGCAAAAGCAAAGAAAAGTATAAAAACCTTTAAACTAAACCCAAGTGGTGGGTACAAAGGAGGGTCCTCGTAACCCTATCAAAACCTCCATTCTAAGTTTCAGAGAAAACTTTAGAAAGAGGACTCCTATTTGCGTTTGTTTTACCCCATGCTTAATTATACAAGAATATAGGTGTTTGAAAAGGTAGCATTTCTTTTAATTTAGAAATGTTCCTCTTATTTTTTAGAGCTAAGTTTTTAGTTGGACTTCAAAGTTCAAACTGTCTTTATCAATACATATCACTTCTAATTTATGTCATTATTAGGATTCTAATTTAACATTTGTAGGATATATAATGTTATATTAAATTTAAAAAAACTGAGACTTGTTATGGGATTATGTCTATAATGTTTGTGTCACTTTGATGACTTTAGCAAGTAAATGAATAATAAAAACAGCCACATGACTTGTGATATGTGTATCACTATCCCTTCAAACATATGACTTGGGCATCAAACTAACTAATTCATAAGTGTAACACACACAACACTTTAAGATTAAAAAAGTATATTGTTTCCTTGGTTATAAGTAGTCGTCACAATTTGTAAACAAATAGACTTAAAAGAGACCGGGAAATGAAATAGAGAGTACATAAAAAAAAAAGTTTTTTCATTAGCTTGCTTATTATCATTTTGTTCTATTTAACGTCATATCGTTTATATTATCATTTTGTTCTATTTAACGTCATATCGTTTATATCATTCTGCCCTTGTGAATAGTCAGAGTGAGAAGTTATTTTCTTGAGCAAATTGACTGCGTTATATATTCCTTACATTTTATACAGCATTCCCGGTGATTTTGTTTAGTTTTATCAATTATTTTTATTAGCATTTAGAAATCCATCCAAGTATTTGCTTGTAAAATCACACAATAATGCTAAACCTTATAATCAATTTTCTCAAAAACCTTTAGATCTTTGAAAAATTTAGGAGAGACGACAAAAAATGAAAATGAAAAATCCACACTGTAATTATTTGTTTATTTCTTGATTTTGAGCAAATAAAAATGTCTTATTTTAAATCTAATCGCTTAACTTTTTTTCTGGGAGAATAAGACCTGACGCTTATTGCTGGTGTGCATGTTTTATTTACATGGCCCCAAATACCAAATCGACATAATATGATAAATTCACCCCTTGGATAACATATTATTTGCAGAAGCATTAAACAAACTAATATGACACTTTTACCCTTCATGTCAAATAAATTTTACTAAAAAACCACTGAAACAAAAATTTGAAAAAGGAAAGATTATTGCTTTTAAACCTTTTTGCTGCAGCTAATGAACGAACAAACTAATCCAGATAAAAAATCAAGTAAATGAGCATACTTTTCCTGCCTTAGAAAAACCGGGAAACCTTGGCGACGGCAACGCCGACTTCGACGCCTTTGTCTTTCCTCCACCGCCCTTCGTTGACCCTCTTGTTGAACTCATTAGCCTTCTCAGACATTTTATCAAACACCTTGCGTACTCGGCCGGGTAACACAACTGGCGACTGCCGATGGCGAAGCTCCCTCAGGATTTGATCAACGTCATACTAAGTTGGCCACCAGTGAAGTCTCTCTTGCAGCTTCGGGTGCGTTCCGAAAGCATTGTGTTCATTAATTGACAGCCAATAATTCATAAAGCTCCATCTCAGGCGTTCCATTGGAACCAACCCCCATCTCGGCCTCATTTTTAATGAAGAATTATCAGAAAAAATCCGTCTATACAAGCTTGGATTGCTTTGATAATTTCGTAGAAATCGATCACGTGGCTGTTGCAATGGATTAGTTGCGCGTTGCGCTATAAAACAGTGATAAAGGGAGAGTTTTGTGGAACCCGTCAACTAAGAAATGTCATACGTTGCCCAGTATTTTGATTGATTCTAAAAATTATGATGTTCGTGGTTGGATTAGGGTGGATGGGTTTGGTTAGGTGCTTTTACTGATTACTACAAATGGGTAAGAAATTTTCATACAGTTCCAAAAAAAGAGAAAGTATCTTGAAATTTTTGTTAACCGTTTGAAAAGTAATTCTTGGAGTAAAATCAGTGGCTTCCCATTTTGTTATGATGACATTGCTGGATGTGGTGGTGCTGCTGCTGGTGATACTTTGAATTGGGTGGCACTAAAAAAATTCGAACTGTATAGTGAAAGATTTATCTTTGGATTTGATCTAAAGAATGAGGATATTTTTTTCTTGTGGTTGGGCCTGATATACAGGCTAAATGTCCTATTGTAAGTTTGGACGGGTTTGGGGGATGTCTATCATCTGTGAATATTTTTACAATGCATGGGTGATTAAGGAATATGAGGTCAAGGAGTCTTGGACTAAACTGTTTTCATTTTAGCTGGAGGTACTGAGAGTTTCTGACTCTCAAGGAATTGCTTTTGACATTTTTACCAGATGTTTTGCTTTCGATTATTTGAGACCTTTTGCGTATTCAAAGAATGGTAATATAGTTTTAATTTATGATGGATGCTGCAAGCTTTATTGGTATAACTTGAAAGATCTGGGATTTGAGCGCATTGAGCTTCCTGGCCGGCTAGAACATTTTCGCGAAGTAACTCTTTGTGCGGACAGTCCAGTTCCTCTTGATGCTGGTACAGGAATGGGTGTTCAGAGATCAGAGTAGCAGGCAAAGGAAGATCAAAACCAGGCAGAAGAGGTAAAAATAGAATCAATTGATAGTCTTTTATGCACTTACAGATGAATCTCATTAAAAGGTATGCAAATTCATTTCATCAGCTTGTTTAAGAAAATGTTATGCAATCAAGTAGAGAATTAAGTAAATCTTTTTTATTCTTTGATAATATTCAACCTACCAGAAATATGAAGTATATATTAATCTGATTTATGTTCCCTGATCTTTTCTACTGAAAGCATACTAAACTTTTTCTTACTATTGTATCCTGATGGTTTCACATTCTTCAGGGTTTAAATTAGACGGCTTGGCAGTATTTGTGCAAAGGGGAAGTCCGTGATGGAAGTATAGAAGGCTTGGTGAATATATTCTTATAGTACATGTATTTATTCTATTCTTTGGAGGCCAAATGTTGTTCTAGTGTCTTTGTTGTGTGTATAGTTTAAGAAGCAGTTACTTGCACATAAGGTTCTACGTGGTATTAGCTACTGTCCTTTTCAATTTGAAGGATGCTTATCTTGTAATCGGCTGCAATGAAGATGTGCTGTTATGTACATGTCTCTTTTATTGATCAGCTTGTCTTCTTATGTTGAGGAAACTATTGAGGCTGACACAGAGAAGTGATATCATGCAAATTGAATCTCAAATTTTTCATTGAAGTGACTTGATAATTAACTGGCTTCCTTCTTACTACCTAGTAGTGTCATGTTACTTTGATAAGTATATACCTTTTCCAAGGTTTATCATCTAATATGGCGATATCAAATTAATTACAACACATTCTATCTGGAAATTATAACAAATATATATACAATCTGGAAAAATGAAAATTAATTATTTTGCTTGTGAAGGTAGGGTATTCTCCACAGAGACCTTAACATATCAGCCCATCATGAGAGGATATTAAGATTTCAAATCCCTCTTCATCTCTCTGTTTAATTCTTAGTTGTCATTCTTCCACTCTTGATCCTCCCTGCAGTGAGTGAAAAGTATTATAGGCTACTTGTCTCGTCTGTTTGGATTTTACTCTTCTTTTTCGCTAAGATGATCCCGCTATAGGTTTGCAAGTTGAATTCCATCTCCATCTCTTCGATTTTGACAGTAGGGAAAGAATAGAAATGGGATTTAGATAAATTAGGGATTGTTCCTCTTGAAGCTATTGATTTAACTCCATCTCTTTCCTAAACATTACAGGTACTCTTCTCTTGCCGAAAACTTGGTATTCAAACCGCCCGCATAATAATTTACTTCAACTAGATTAAACAACGTCTATGTACTAATTTTCATTTACTGTAGATGAATTTGATGACTTTCCTTTTCATTTCCAAGTATGAGTACAATACCCGCAACAAATCTTTAAGCAAAAGAAGAGTGTTTGAGATGATGAATATATTATAGTGTAAGATTTTTTACCGTTACACTTAAAGAGATCGCTAATATTTGAGGAAACTAACTGAAAATGGTGCTTGTTAAGTTACATAATCATATAACTTGCATCAATCCACTGAAAATTTGAACAAGTGTTGGGTTGATGTAAGTTATGTGATCATGTAATTTAACAACTACCACTGAAAATTATGTATCAACTTCGAGGCGGGGACTCACATTAATATTGTTGGCCCATGTAAGGCAAATTATCTAGTCTTGTTGTGCCAAAGCAGCAACTCACTGGACACTAATTCCAGACAAAAAGCCTAACATAAATGGCCTGCTCAGTGCTCACCATTAATCTAACATGTTACGGGACAAAAGAATATTGTATTTAATTTAAAAAGTACCTCCCACCAAAAAGAAATCTCATCATAACGATAAAGAAAGCCTCATCGTCCACACGTTTTTGTCCTTTTAATCACTCGTCAAAAGGTAGCAGCGGTAAGCAGATGTAAGCCAGCATTAGCAACGAGCAGAGAAATTTCACTTCTCAACATCCAATTCTTCGACTTGGCTCCTGTAATATATTATTCTTCAGGTACTCTTTGCCCTTTGCTTTGATTTGCTTTACTTGTAAGATTTTGTCAATTACCTTTCAAAATCAGTGAAAGGGTCTTGGATATTGGATTGTGCTCAAAACCACTAACAAATGTCAAGCCTCCCACTGGATTTAATCTCCGACATACTAAGCCGGCTGCCGGTAAAGCCTCTGCTGCGCTTCAGGTGCGTATCAAAGTGTTTTTGTGGCTTAATCGACAGCCAAGATTTCGTAAAGCTGCATCTCAATCAAGCCATCGAAACCAACTCCGGTCTCAGTCTTATTGTTCCAACTTTAACGTCAGATAACAAATTTTTCTCTCTGGAGTTAGATTCAGTTGATAATCCTGTTGAAATTGAGTACCCATTTAAGAAATATAATAGGGGTCACACTTCAGTGATTGGTTGTTGCCATGGATTGCTTGCTATGTTTAACCGGAGGTTAGGTATGTCCGTGTTCAACCCAACAACTAAGAAATTCAAACTTTTCCCACAGTTTTGGAGTGATTGTTATACGGATTACATGACTAATAATTTTCACTTCGATGGGTTTGGTTATGATGCTTCTACTGATGACTATAAGTTGGTCAGAATTATACAGTCGTACAAAGTAGATTATCTTGAAGTTATTATTTATAGTTTGAAAGCTGACACTTGGAGACGGACTCGAGAATTCCCATATTATATTCTTGATGATCGATGTAATGGTGTTTTCATTGCCGGTGCTCTGCATTGGTTGGCAGCACGAGGCTCTGTAAGAACTGGTCAAAATATGATTCTTGCATTTGATCTGAAGAGTGAGAAATTTTACGAAGTGCAACAGCCGCATGGAATGAAGGGAGGCTTTTGTAGCCAGGTGGGGGTTTTGCGAGGATGCCTATGGATAAACAGTTATTATCATGATGAGCCTCGCTGCGATATATGGGTGATGAAAGAGTATGGATCGCAACAGTCTTGGTCTAAACTGTGTTCTTTTTCAAAAATGCTTCATGAAACTTGTTATTATACAGAAGCTTTTGCCTTTTCAAAAGATGGGGATAAAGCTTTAATTTATCAGCACAGCAGATGTCTGCATTGGTACAATCTAAAAGATCATAAGCAGGATGTCATTGAGATTCGTAATGAGAACCAAAGCTTTTGGGATGCATTTATCTGCATGGGAAGTCTTGCTTCAATTGATGCTTATACAACTGTAGGTGTGGACACAGTGTAGCTTGCAGAGTAGGGGAAAGATCCAACTACTGGGTAAGGCTGTCGAGTTTCAATATCTTTGCTCTAGCAAAAAATACATTCCATGTAATTACATGTGGTTTTAACTCAATTTCACCACAAGATAGAGCCTATGGTTGTCCAATGCACTTTTCCACGTTAGATATGCAGAAGTGAGAGCATAAACCTTCTTATATCGTACATTAGCCATTACTCATCTAAACTCTGGGAGACTGTTAATGTCAGAATACTATTTATCCCGCTTATCCATTATTTCCAATTAACAAAAAAGGTAATAGAAAAGTCCTAGCTTCTTTAAAGGGATGACTTTCTGACCCTTTCTATCTTGCGGAAGTATTACTCAAAATTTTCCTCACTGACATATGTCAATGGTTTTTTTTTTTCTTTAGGCTGGCTTTGGTAATATTGAGCATATTTGTTCTAATATCTTTGTTGCTTTGATAGGTTAAGGAGCTCTTACTTGCACGAGAGGAGCTATGAAAGTTTTTGCTGCTTTGCTTCTGAAGGATGCTGCTTTCTCTTATAGTTAGCTGAAATGAAGACTTGTTCTTACTCTTCCTGTCTCTTTGATTGGCCAAATTTTTCTAATATACCTATTAGTGTGACTTTACAGATTTATTTACTCACTCTAGCCGTGCTCTTGGAATCAGATTGAGTATGTAATTCGATTGAGACTGTAAATTTCAATTGCTGTGGCATTCATCATCATTATTGTTTTCCTGTTTACAATTTACTTTTTCTGATTGAAGGCTTGGATTTTGTTGATGTTGCTACTTACGACTGGCTCAGAATATTGAAAAATTGTTGTCTATAGTTTGTATAGCAATTGTTGGAGAAGAATCAAAGGCTTGCCATTTTGTTATGATCTCTGTATTTTTACACTTGCTTGTGCTGGCGGGGCTCTGAATCTGGAGGCAATGCAAAATTCGAAACGGAATTGTGAAAGATGGTCAAGGAATTACTTGCACAAGCATCTAGGCTCTAGCTCCTTTATCGGCCAAGCTGTGTTCTATATTGACTTATTGAGCAACTTGTTTTTTTGGCCTTTTGCCACTTGAGACATTTTCTAGTGGCGGCCGAGTGCTCTCAATAAACAAGTTCGAGTTGTGTGCGCATCCGAACATTGGCTTTGTAAATAGGGTTTAGATATTTTTTTTAAGAGTAATGATACAGTCACAAACTCTTGTACAAACTTATTTTGTACAAACTGACGTGGCATTAATTCATTGGTTGAATGGAAATATAAATTAATAAAAACAAATCATGTGGGCCAAGTAATATTTAATTCAACTAATCTTATCATGCCACATCAATTTGTACAAAATAAGTTTGTACAAGAGTTTGTGGCTGTATCATTACTCTTTTTTTAAATATTAACATTTTTTATTTAAACTCTAATTAATATTAAGATTGAACAATTATAATTTAAAAATAAACACTAATTACTATGATTTAATTTTTATTTATATGATGAAAATTTTATAATATCTTTACTATTTTTATCAAAATTATTATTATACTATTAATTTTTGTTTTATAATTATAATCTTTTTTATAATAATTTAAAAATTATAATACTTCAGTACCAAGCAAAATCTTTAGTGGAATAAACATGAGTAAAAATAGAAGTAGCGTATAATAATTGATAATTACATAAACTCTGTGTGCAAGATACACTTTGTTCCCCATAATGTCAAAACATAGGGCACGCTTTCTTTCTTTGTTTTTGCTTTTGTTTTTTTTTTTTTTTTCCCCTCCCTAATTGCTTTATTTTATTTATTTATTTATTTAAAAAAAAAAAGATAAACATGAGTGAAACCAAAAGGGGTTTGATTACTTCGGGTTCGGGTAAATTTAGATAAGTATATAACATTTTTTTTATTTTTGCTTTTTCTTCTTTTCTCTTCCTTTTTGCTGCCATGTCAATGCCTGGAGTTACTAAAAAAACCTCATTTGAAGAAGAATCTGCGAAGAGGAATGGACGCGTAAGCATATTATTCTGAGACGCTTATATATATATAAGCTTGCGTTGCATCTCTGTTATTCCACCAACTGTCAGCAAGGAATGTGAAGAAAGAAATAAACGTAAGGGCTCTTCTTCATACTTTTAGAAATAACAGAAATGATGGGACTCGGGAAATCGGGATTATTCCTGTTAGTGCTCTTGTTTCAGCTTCATCTCCTTTCTACGCATACAATAATTCCCCAGGAGAATCCTGTGGTTACAGGTACTTTTTCTTTTCCTTAAAAATCTTACTCTTCCCTCTTCCAATTCAAGAACATATTGTTTAAGCTAAACCTAAATTAAACAACTTTTATGTTCTAATATATTGTCTACTCTGGATGGTAACTTTGTTTCTATGCGTCAACATAACATCTTCTTGTCGGCAAATTCATGATCATATATATATATATATATATATAGGAAACCATTAAGGGGAGTTTATTTTTCTTAGTATCTTGTTTGAATTGCAGTTAGAATTTTGCTTCTTTGTTTCTAAACTAAATGATTTTTTTTTTTAAAAAAAAAGGCAACATATTGGTAAAGTCTAATTTAGTTTTTAGTTCCTTATTTTTTAAGATTTGAACCGAATAATTAATTAAATAAAAAATTAATCTTTTAACCTTGGGACAAAAGAGGGAAAAAAAATTTTGAAAATCTTGTTTTGTTTTCAAATATACATGTAAAGACTAGTTTAAAATCTAAAATATAAGAATTTGTTTGACTCTTTACTGTCTTACGTAGTGTTTAGTAGCTTCTCCAAACCCAAAAAGTAAAAAAATTGTAAATAATTAGAATAAATCAAGGAATTTTTGCATACCCCCAACATGCCAAGATTACTTGGCATCTGCAAAAGGCAAAATATTCCTTGCTTGTGGTTGAGGATGGATAGCCGTGGAAACTTTTTATGTTAAAGGGCATGTTTATGGCCCAATTGGGCCGACAGATGCTTGTGCCCTGGGCCCAAGGCCCATGCAAGCAATAATTCGATGCGGTGGTAGCAAAAAATAGTATGTCCGCAATGATTTTACATGGTGCCACTTTTTCTGTAGACACTGATAAGCAACAAAACGTACGCCCAATACTCCAAGAAAAAGCAGCCGTGAGTAGGCGTGGCGGCGGTGGCGGAGGCCACGGAAGTAGTGGCGGTCATGGAGGTTCCGGCGGCCACGGGGGAAGGGAAGCGGCCCGCAGCAATGGGGATACATCACCACACACGCAAGGTGGTGGCGCGGTTATTCCCCTTTATGCGGCCGGTGCGGCCGGTGGTGCTCAGAACCACCGTAACGACCACCACCATCATGGATCTAACGATGCAAGCCTTGGTCGAAGTGGCCTGAATTACTTGCTTTGCACTATTTTGGTGTCACTTGTTTTTGCACATTTCATGTAATATTTTTCCTTTTTTTTGTTTAATAATATCATGATACCGACTTTATAATGTATGGATTGTAGGCTTGTAGCTTTCGCGTTGATTGCTTTTACAATTTTAACAGTAGATGTATATAATAGTAAGTTGAGATTAATCAATATTTCTTTTTTTTTGTCATTTTTTGTTTCATTTTTAACAAGTTACGACTATATTTCATCAATTTCTTGATCTTGTCCTTTTTTCTTTTTCTTTTTTGAGATTGCAATGCAATTTAGTTCACTATTTCAAAGTCGTAGCAATTCCATATTAATTTGCTAATAGTGAAGAGCACAAAGTACAAGTCGTAAATGCTTATGAGCCAGTTTAGAATTGCGGTTGAAATTTAATAAGTTGTTTATTTTATAATTTTTTATAAAAAATAGTGTTTGGTAAATTTTATAAAATCAACTTATTTCATAATTTTCTCTATTTTGTCGGTAGCTTTTAAAAACAAATAGGGAGTTGCTTTTCATAAGCAACTTATTTAATAAACTACTACATCTTTTTTAAAATTTTTATTATAACCCTATATTTTAATAAAAAGACAATTATATTTTTTTATCAATAAACCCTAATATATAAATTATCATATATCATATTAGCGACATAATTTAGTTACTGTTAGAACCACATACGTTCTCTCCAGTTTTGATCCAGTAAGTTCATATTCTAATTTCATAATTATGACTTTTAAAGTTTAATCTATATATATTTATATTTTTAATCAAAGAGCATCACAATACTAATGGCTCTGGATCCCAAAAAATTGAAAATTTGAGGAACTTTATTGCAAAAAATTTCTTGTGAATGTAATATCTATTACTTTTTATTTTATTTGGATTATGTATAAGTATGAACTTTTATCATATTTCATATAACAGATTATGAAGTTCTTTAGATTTTTTTTTTTATTGAGTTTTTTTAATATAATTTCATATATTTAAGAAAAAAAGATATGTTTAAACAATTAATTAAACATACTATAAAAATAACAAGCGATTAAAAACTTATGTTTATTTTGGTCATTTTATAATAAAAGAATAATTTCGTAATAAAATTTACCAAACGCATGTACTCTACTTTTTAAACTCACGGCAACCGCAACAACACAGTTTACTAAACACCAAGTTATTTTTTTAATCAGTAGCTTATTTTTTCTGCACAATATAAACAACTTATTTCATCAGCCTCTGCAATCCCAAAGTGGCCCTATACTATCTATATATAGGTATTTTTTTTAGTTTGAGTAGTCCAAACAATTTACAATTGTTTAAACACTTTTTAATTAGAGTAGCCAAACACTTTGCACAAGTACTCTCTCTCTCTCTCTCTCTGTTTGAAAAGGTATTATTCAGTTAGCCCTCCCAGTTAACCGTTGGCTACATAATGAATCGATAAAAAATATCTAAAATATAGTAATTAGTATTGACTCTCACGTGTTAGCATTGCTGAAATTTTTGAGAGAATTGGAAGGTTATTTTGCCTATGGCTTGTAAGCTAGTTACACGGTCCTAGAAAATTTTAAATTAAAAAGTTATAAAAATAGTAAAAGAAAAAAAAAGGGGGGGGGGAGGGGGGGGGGGGGGGGGGGAAACAAATTCAAACGCGGGGCAAATTTTTTTAAAAGTCTTACCAAAAAATAAAAAATTTTTATGGGA
>NW_006262022.1:19350581-19380007 GCF_000493195.1 Citrus x clementina
AGTCGGTGTGTTTGATTTCCCCCCCCCCACGGGCATAGGATGTTTGTAGGGGTGGTTGTGGTTGTCGTCGTTGTCGTTGTCGTTGTTGTTGTTGTTGTTGTTGTTGTTGTTGTTATTATTATTATTATTATTATGCAATAGTTATATAATATGAATATGGATTTTGTATGTAATTTTAAACGAATCTCATATTATTTTTTATTTAACCTATGCACATTAGCACAATTCGAATTTAGAACTTGAGTTGTAAAAACACTGCTCCTTACTACTTGGTAAAACCTTAGCAAATCTCATATTATTAGAGTATCTCCAAAATGTTCTATTAATTTTACTTTCTAATTATTTATTTGCTTACTTATGTGGTAAAAAAGAGTGAAAAAATATGTTATTTTCTAAAAGGCTTTTTAAATAGAAATTGGTTTAATGTATTTTAATCAAATAAATATTTTTTTTTCAAAGGAAAAATAAATGATCATTAAAGCATCTCTCTCTCTCTCTCCAATAAAAGTAATAAAATATAAATTAAAGAGAAAGAAAACAACCCTACAAAATTGAAGAGAGTGAATCATTTTTTATTTAAATAATCTTAATTGAAATATTTTTTAGATTTTTAAATACTGATGTGCCTCTTCAAATAAATAATAAAATCTTATTTGAAGAGCATTTTAGAGATTCTCTTAGTGATTGAAGATATGATTTGAAAACATAATTTTGATTTCTACTATCATCCTTTAACGCTTATCCAAATTCGCCTTGTCTTAAGTTTAACTCAACTTTTTTAAATACCAAAATTAACCATCACAAACACATCACCAAATAGAGATAAAGTTAGATCTGGCCCGGTCCATAAATGGCCCATCTAGACCCACGAGCTGTAGGCTCGATCTACAGTGAATATACCTAGTCATAAACTGAAAATTTAAAAGTTCACAATAGATGAGTCTTGATATGGGCTCATTGAAAAAATTAAGGCTTGACATAGACTTTATATTTTATAAATAAATTTTTTTTATTTTATATATTATGAGCTTTATATTTTAAATTTTATATATTTGATTATTAATTTATTAAATATTGTATAATCAATTAATCATCTTTAATTTAAGTATTCTTTTAATTTTTTATTTTAAACTCTATTAAAATTTTATAAAATTAAACTCGGTCCAAACCGGTGAGCTTTAGGCCCAAGTCTTAGACGGGCTTTTAGAGGACTTGAGCTTGTTGCTATCAATAATAAGCCCATGCCCAAGCTCTTAATAAATTACCATCCCTGTCACCAAACAAATAATTATATGGGCATTAGCGTCATTTCAATCACCGTGGCTATCAGACTAAGATAAACCCGCGGCCCCCTTGGTCTCGTCTTCGTTGGTTGGTTCATTATTTCCAAAGGGACCAAGAATAGAGTAATTTACGAAGAAGGTCATGGGCAAAAAGGTAAAATGGAGCTGGAACTCAGCTTTGATAGGAGCAGTAGCAGCAACCGCAACGGCAGCTCTAGTCACTGCGAAGCCGAAGGACCCCACATTCCAATTGATCTCAATCAAACTCACCTCGTTTAAACTCAAGTTCCCAGTCCTAGACGCCGAGGTCATCCTCACCGTACACGTCGTCAATCCCAACATTACTCCCATCAAGTACTCCTCCACCACCATGTCCATCTTCTACGAGGGCTCGCTCCTCGGCTCCGCTCCCGTCAAGGCCGGATCCCAGGCGGCCGGCTCCTGCCAGCTGCTCCACATCCCGGCTCGGCTCGACGGGCTCGAGCTGGCCCACCACGCTAGAAAGTTCTTTGCCGACGTCGCGAAGAGAGAGATGCTGTTTGAAGCCAAAGTGGATATCGAGGGTACGGCGAAGGTATTGTGGTGGGATCACAAGTTTAAGATCCACGTGGACAGTCATGTGACCGTTGATCCTGTGTTCCTTGATGTGATTGATCAAGAAAATAAGTCCGAATTGGAGGTTTTCGTTGGTTGACAATTTTGTGTCACATTTTGATTTGGAATTCAGAAATGTAATTTGCACCTTTATTAGCTTAAAAAAATTATGTTCATCTTATTGAACTAGCTAATGTGTTATTTTATAATCTTGATAAAATTTTTCCTTTATAAGTTGTAATATCGTGAGGGCACCACTTCGTGTAAAGTTTTCCTTTTAATAACATATGAAATATGGTAAATTTCCCATCAGATATTGTTAGTAGGAGTAGATTTTTCAGTAGTCTTAATAAATTTTTAAACTATGCTATAAATTTGTTGCATATGAATTTTCAATAAACTTCTAATTATGTAATATATGTGTAGATTGTAACGATTTCTTCTTTTATAATATCCATAAACATTTTTAAAGGGTAATATAGTCTTTTTAATGATAATTACTTACCATATGATTAGAAATAATATTTTTCTACAATAATGGACCATATTGTCACGGTGTTATTTCGATTTCCTCAATGAAAACTAATGTGTTTTTTTTTTTTTAATTACAATTATTTGTCTCTTTCCTTTACTTATTTCACCTTGTGAAAGTAACGCATCATATAGTAGCGTACTCTTTAGAATTTTACACTTTTTCGATTTTAGACATTCATATCGGAGAGATCAAATAATTAACTTAAGTAATGTTGATACACTCGTGTAAAGTTGTGATGCGTTGTAATCAAAAGATATTCATGGCGGTAATAAATTGACTATTATATATTAAATAATTGTTAACGTTTCTATACTATCATTAATTTGATTATTATATGGCATCAATCATTGAGTGACACGTTACTCACTATATTATTATAATACGAACTTTATTTTCCTTATTTTGAAATTCATGTATTTGTAAGTCTCAACTAATTTTGTTTTCACAACTCTACATTATTTTTTTTAATTGTCTTTTAATGATAGGGTAAAAAAGGAAAATTCATCTATTTAGTTAACTTCGGGAAAGTCCATTGTATTTGGTTTTATCTTATATGGCTAAATAATCACAGCCGCCAATATTAATATGTTAATTTACAGAAAGGTCCTTGTTGTTTGTTTAAATTTAAAATCTATTAATAGTTTACACAATTGACTAATTGAATCAATTTTTTTTTGGTCACTTAAGCCCCTGTCTGATTGCCACAGTTGAGTGGTCCAATGATTTTATGGCGTAGTTCTATGGGGCTGTCAGCATACTGGTTTTCTATAGATTTATGAACTATCTTCAACCACAACTAATCTTCATAATAGAAGAGTTCATTTTATTATTGTGTTTCTATTATATAGAACGATTGAATTATGTAGAAGATAATTTAATTTCTACAATTGATTTTTTAATGAATGTAACATTTGACAGTAAAATTTCACACATTTTTTAAATTTCATAATTTTGTTTTATAAAATTAAAATAGTTAACTAAATTTATATAAAAGAAACTTTTTCAGTCGAAGAAAGGACAAGAGAAATTAAGATTTAATTAATCAATTGTGTAAACAACCGATATTTTTAAAAAATTTAAGAAACAAAGGACGTCAATGTAATTATGTTGTTGTTGATTGGGCTGATGGGCCAGTCCTCTTATGTGGATGGACTAGCCCAAAGCCAATCCTATTAAGGAGAGAGATTGCATAATTAGCTTGAAAAGGAAAATCCATGTGAAAAATAGAAGTTCTAAAAAAAAAAAGGGCAAAAAATTAGGAAAATTAAGAACCTATAAAGAGAATATTTTGAGGGAGTCGCGGCATTGTGAGTGGAAAAGGCCAACAAGGAGACGATTAAAGTTTGAGAGCTTCGATTTCTCTCGGTTTTGAGAGGTTAGTTACATTTTTTATGAAATTTTTAATTTTTAATTTATTATCTCTTTAGGGGCCCCTTGAACCAATTTCTTGATTCTTTATAATTGATTTTGGTTTACATAACTAGATTTTATTGATTACTAATGTTGTAATTTGTACAAAGATCTTAGAAAGACGATATTGGATTTAAGGTTTTGAAGTTTTCGTTTTTATAAAAGTTTGTGTCTCCATTGTGATTGTTTAATTGTTCAGTTTTATGTTCTCTCGTTTATTGTACTATATAATCAGGGGCGGAGTTAGAACTGAAAATTGATCGTTAGAAGTGATATGATTTGATTTTAGGGGCCGAAATCTAAGTAAATATAAAATAAAATATCTTATTTTTAAGTTTAGAGAGAACTTATGCCCCCATATATATAGCGATAACTCATTAAAAAATTTAAAATTTTACGTTAAAATTATGAATATACCATATATGAAATGAATTATTTATTGGGCCAATAGAATGAAATGAATTATTTCTTAGGCCAATAGAATGGGTGATTTTGAGTTTTATTTTTTAGGACATTGGGTGATTTTGAGGTTGATGCGTAATTTTGAACCGATATTGACCCGTGAATCGTTCCAATTTGTTGGATTATTTTTTTGATTTGTTTATTTTTGTGAAGACTCGAAATAAACCAAACCACCCTCCCCTGCTCGCAGGCACTCAGTTTAGCTCCTTTGTACAATGTGTGATATTTGGTGACATTGAGGATATCTTGAATAAAAACGGAGTAATATATTTTTTTTTTGTTTAAATAAATTATTTTTCAATAGAATAGGCTTTCATTTATTTATTTCTTCTATTATAGTCTTCTGGAAAGGTTAAAGATATTCAAACGCATAAATTTAATGATAATAAATAAGGTAGAGATAGAACCAATGGTAGTGGTATCATACAGATTTTCTTTTAAAAAATTATATATTTTTTCTTAATTACTACAATCGTATTTCTTTTCCTTTTTTCATATTTTAAAATTTTAGTTATTAATTTATCCTTGTTTAAGCCAGATTTTATTATTTATCTCGCGGTTATCGTAATTGATAATAATTAATTAATACAGTGAATTCTACTTGTTGGGCTGGTGGGCTTGTCAGCTCATGTCGATAGCCTAGCCCAAAACCTAATGATTCCTTGGACAAAAAGATTTCTCATTGAAAGTATGGAGTAATTATTGAATCGGAGGAAATTAGTTTAGGAAAAGGGAAAATAAGAACCTGTAAAAAGAATTTATAATTCTCTTTGGGGGAGTCAAGGCATTGCTGTGGAAGAAGCCAAGAAGCAGACAACTAAAGTTTGAGCTTCGTTTTCTCTTGGTCTTTCAAGGGTTAGTTCTTTACCTCAAATTTTACGTTTTCAAGAAACTTTGCTTTTTAATTTATTCTCTTTCTAATGGTGTCTTGAAACTGGTTACAATTAATTTGATTGTTGAGAGCTAAAAATTATTGTTTACAGAGGTATATACAAAGATCTTAGAAATAATATTCACAACCTTCCTTCATGTAAAAATTAGTGTCTTAATTGTCGTTGTTTGTTTTGTGTTCTTATTTATTGTGTCTTGGGACAGAGTTAGAATTCAAAACTTAAGGGCTAAAAGCGATAGGATAAACTTTTATAAATGCAGCCAAAACCTAAACTTATTTTTATTGTCATTGTTTGTTTTGTGTTCTTATTTATTGTGTCTTGGGACAAAGTCAGAATTCAAAACTTAAGGGCTAAAAGCGATAGGATAAACTTTTATAAATGCAGCCAAAACCTAAAATTATTTTGATTGTCGTTGTTTGTTTTGTGTTCTTATTTATTTTGTCTTGGGACAGAGTTAGAATTCAAAACTTAAGGGCTAAAAGCGATAGGATAAACTTTTATATATGCAGCCAAAGCCTAAAATTATTTTGATGTAGTTAGTTTGTACAAAGATCTCTGAAAGATGATGTTAGATTTTAATCTTCATATATAATTTTCTTTTATATAAAAGTTGGTGTCTTAGTTGTGGTTGTTTTAATTGTTTAGATACCCTTAGTTTGGTAAAATTGTTAAAAAGATCTTATATTTTTAGAAATATTCACAAAAACCTATATGTTTTCAGAATTGATCACATAGTCCTTTTTAAGACGCTGGATGGATCTTAAGAATATGTGTGAGTCTGTGATAATTTCTGAATATAAAAAAAGAGTTCATTTGTCCAAAAATAAGTTTATATGATTATTTCTAAATATAAAAAGGAGTGTGCATGATCATTTTCTCAAACCAAAATGGTGTTGGTATCCTTTTCCCCTTCGCTATGTGTACTGTTTATTGCGCATTGAACCAAAGATGGAGTTAGAAGTAAAAACTTGAGGGTTAAAAGTGATAGGATAAAATTTTATATATGCAGTCAACACTTCAAAGCATTGAATAATGTATGAATCGATCTTAATCTGTGAATTTAATTTTGTTCATTGAATCTCTTCATATTTTTTTTCGAGTTTGGTATATATTAACAAATTGAATAACATAACATTTATATATATATATATATATATATATTGGCATTTTAGCTCCAATTGCTTTAGCAGACAATGAGTAGAGCAAATTCAAAGTCCAAAAGTAATAATAATAATATACAAGTGAATGTGAGGCGAACTGAAGCCAATAAGCCTCAAAAACTGGTGCCAATTTTGATCAGCGAACCGCTACACGTTCCTGGAATGGTGAAGCTGCACGAGTGCAAGAGCTACACAAACTTGTTTGAAGAGATTGCTCGAATACATACTGAGCTGTCGGGAATTCCGCAGCGCCGGTCCCTGGCTGACCCGATGCCTGGCTTCGTTTTAAATTACTTGCCCCCGAGTGATGACTTGCCGGACCTTAATCCTAGAACCGAGCCTTGGGAGAGATTCTCAGCCGCTCTTGACCTTATTACCGCAGTGCCAATTAGTGCTTTTAGATAAAAATAAAAAAAATATTAATTTTCCTTTGTTGGAATTTGTATTTGGAAGTGAAACTTATGGTTTTAATTAATTTGCTCATCAAAATTACTTATTTATGTGTCCTGCTATGTGCTGTTGTCTGTTATAATCTTTATATTTTCGCATCATTCTTGACATAATTTAAAAGTGATTTTTAACTCTTAAGTTTAAGAGTATCTTTTTATATTATAATTCGGTGAGTCTGAGATCAATCCACAAAGAAAAAATTAATTTGTTTATTTTATTTTATCTAAAAATAAAAATAAAACTTGAATATATGCAACTTAATTTAAGTGAAACTATGAAATTAAATTAGTTAGGGTTATGGATCTACTCTTACTAGTAAATAAAATTTAATAAATTCTTTTTACCATTTTTTTATTTAGGTTTATTGCCCAAAAGATTAATTATATAAATTATTATTATTTTCCCATTAATTTTATTATGGATTAAATATTTATTGTGCCAAAATTTAATTTATCTACAATAAGTCAAAATACCATTTTATCATACCTTATGTTAAAATATTAAGATTTTATTGTGCCAAACTCCCTCGTTTGTCTACAATAAATCAAAATTTCAAAATATAAAATATGTATAAAATTAAATAGAAAATAATTTAATTTATATAATTAAAAATAGAATTTGATTAACTCACATTTATTTCCTAAAAGTTTCACCTTACCCTAACTATCATTATTTAGCTAAGTACAATTGAAATAAAAATAATTATTAAAATTAAATTACTCATAATTAAAAGGAATAAAAATAACTAAAATTGAAAATAAAACTAAATTTATTTATAAAAATAATTACACAAAATATTAAAACACACTTGAAAAATAAGATTACATAAAAATTGAGAAAATTTGAGAAGAATAGAGATACCCCAAAACATAAAAATGAGGCTCTATTTATAGAAAAATACATTCATAATCCAGTGTTTTTCGGTCTATTATAAGCTTTATGCATAGGCTCCTCACAGCCATTAGATCAAGATCCAACGGCTGGTCAAACTTCAAAAGTTAACATTACACGTGGCATCATGTGAAGCGTCCGATTTAATCATAGAATGATTAAGATTTAGTGGGTTAATGGGTGGATCGGGTCGACCCGAATACAAAGGTTCGGATCCTACAACTTGCTTCACCAACTATTGTCACGTGGCACGATCGTGACCATTGAATTATGAATGGTTGAGATTTGGTCAAAATTGACAACTATCCAATGCATTCATATCTATTATAAACTCATTTTATTATGCAATCAGTGCTCGGTCAACATAAAAAGTCAACTTTTTGAACAAGCTCAATTTTAAGTTGGTCTTGACTCATCTTAAAGTTTTCGGACTTTCAGAATCCAAATTTAATATCCGCTTACCTGTTTGGAGTCTCGAATTACGTGAATTTAATATTTTACCTAATAAACACACAAAAATACACATAATTAAATATTGTTAAGAAATAATTAATAATCCTTAATATATTGCATAAACACAAATATAAATTATAATATAAACACAAAATAATAATTTTTATCGCTCAAACAATTTTTAATACTAATAAATTCTCTTCATTTACTTGAGGTAAAATGCTAAGTTAACCAAACCCCTCATCAAAGGTAATCACTAGCTATCTCGTTAGAAATTAGTACAAATTTAAAAATTGTCTTATCTTATCTGCGCACCCGTAATTACTCAAAATGTAGTTGTGAATTGTGATTAATCTCACACATGTTTCTATTGCCTTCGGGATCGTAGTCTAATGGTGGGGTGGATACTTTTAACAATGTTGAGGGCACCTATGAAATTGGCCACTATAGGATTAGGTTGTTGAATTTCCTATTTTTATTTATTCAAAATAAATAAATTTAAATATTAATCCATGAAATAATGTAAAAATAAAAAATTAATCATTTAAAAAAAAAATATATATATATATATATATATAACAAGATAAGACAATTTTTAAATTTGTACTAATTTCTAACGAGATAGCTAGTGATTACCTTTGATGAGGGGTTTGGTTAACTTAGCATTTTACCTCAAGTAAAATTATCAATAAATTATTTCATAAGTGATTGTCTCTAATTATAATCTACATTTACCAAACATTTCACTAAGTTATTTTGGACACTGATCATTTTTGTTAAAATGATAACTTAGTAATCACAAAAGTTCTAACTCACATAAATGATAACTTAGTAATCAATAACTCATGAGAGCATATTAACATTTGTTAAATTTAAATAATTACCAATTAAGATCTCTACACCAAAATTACCCTTCATATTATTACCGTTAGGCATTTAAAAGTAGAATCAAGTTCCTAAGAAGGCCTTAGAAGTTAGGATCCTTGGCCACTCAAGGATTCCTTCTTAATTCAGGATATCTTTCAATTTTAAATAACTAATTATTTTTAATTACTTAAAAGTTGAGAGTTTCCTAAAGGAACAGGGATTCCTAAGGGAACAAGGATTCCTAAAGGAATAAGGAGTCTATAAATAAGGGCTAGATTTAAAGGTTAATAATTTCCTTATTTTTCAAGAACCCGATAACCTTCTTGCTTATTTTTCTCCAAGACTCTCCGAGACTGCAACATCAAGGCTGGTTCTTGTTCGTCAAATTGAAACAATGGCAGCAGCTGCTCAATCTCAACAGTCCGACAGTTCGTCAGTGAACAACCGATTTGCTACGGGTACCCCCTACCCAAACCACCTCTTTAATTTGCTGAAGATAGCCCTAAGAAGGACAATTATATATAACTCTCGATAAAAAAAAATTAAAGAGAAATCTGCGTATAGGAAAAATGAAAAGAAATTGCAGCGGGTATTTCGAAAAGCAGCAAGATTGGAGACAGAGCTTGAAAAGTATTACGTCAGAAAGAAAATTATAAAGTGGGTCGTAGAAGACTATACGCAGATTGATGGTGATGATCCTCGGAAGAAGAAGCTAAGGAAAATAGATATAACACTCTTAATCAATTCGCTTGAGTTGGGATATTAATATCCCACTCACATTTTCAGTTTTTAGATGTATCTTTCTTTTTGTAATAAAAACATTTATTCTTGGGATATGAAACACTTCATCAAAGAAATTTTTATGTTGGATACATGTATCCAGTTGATGCTTGATGCTTGATGCTTGGAGGTAACACTTTGAAAGGCAATTTTCATGAAGAGATTTTAGTAATTATTTAAATTTTATACCTTTTTTTTATATTGATCACATTCACATCTCCTTCTAAAATATTTTCCTTGAATGCTTTCAGCAATGGTCTCCTAAACTTTGGATGAGATCACCACACATAATAAAATCCCCGGACAAGAGTTTATATAATATTTAATTTAATTCTCGTTTATGATTCACAAATGCTGTTGTTCTTGATGTTAAATTGGCAGAGTTTATAAGCAAAATTAGTAGTATTTACATGGATGTTAGCTAAGTTTTGCTTGTACCATTAATCTCAATTGAGTACATGATAGCACTGTAAGAAATTGATCCAATAAGAAAGGAGGATCCACCTGTCAAGAAGAGGAAGATTCAGGAAAAGAGAGAGAGTCTCATGCTAGCACTGTAAGAAGTTGATCCAATTAGTACATGCTAGCACTAACAAATTGACTATAGTAAAGCCAATATGTGGCAAATATCTGCAAAACTAAGCAGTTGTTTATGAAGCTTTAAACTTCAAGGTGAAGTAACTATAAAAATGCACGGATGCACTTATAATTTTCTGAGCTGCTAGAATCCAGAACTGTCACCGGAATCACCCCAAATGCCTGACCTGCAACAAGGTAAGTAGGCCAGATAAGAAGCATCTTCTTATTTTAAGCATCACCAGCTCAACCCTCATACACCTATCTGCAACCTATGTGGTTTCTTTGTGACCATAAAAGATAGATAGGTGCGTAACATAACCGGAAAGTTTTGGGCTCTGACTTCCTCTGATGCTGATAACATACCAAAAACAAAAGTAAACCATGAATGAGCATACAGAACATATCTCAAGATATCCTACTAATTGGAAGTAAAATTCTTGGTATTGACTATCGTGTATAGGTCTAACAACATCCAAAAGCCTCCTAAATCATCCAAAAATGTTAAAGAACTTACTAATTGAGAGTGACAAAGGTAACTTAGTGTTCAATAAATAGGCAGTATGCATTTAAACCATTAAATCTAGAATACATTGGCAATAGCACTTACTTTGTCAAGTATATCCGCAACAAGATTATTCTATGGGGTCATGATCATCTACAAGTAGAACAAGCCCTTCAGGAGAGACAATAGGTTCAGGTGTCTTACTGGAGTTGGTCTGGTGACCTCAAACATATATAGTTCAAATATCATCAAAGGATATATTTCAAACATAATTTGAAAGGACATTTGCACTAAACAATTTTATCACTTTTGAGAATTCCATACATGCTGATAGACAAACAATGATAACATGCTTTACAATTTTTTTCCTTCGGTCAACAAAATGATCCTTGCTAAGAATATAGAAAGCATTATGCAGAGGGAGAAAGAGAGAAGAAACTGCATTTTCACAATTGACTGCTGAATTTGAATATTCATTTAAATGACTTCCTAATCATTGAGTTCGGAATTTGATCAAAACCTCCTTGAGTCAGAATCTTCAGTCTGATTCATCCTCAGAGTCTTCAGACTCATCCTTCTCAGTATCTTTATTGTCCTCCTTGTTTGATGTCTTGTTGTTCAACTCTTGTGCAGATTCATCCTCAAAGTTTTCAGATTCATCCTCAGAGTCTTCGGATTCATCCTCACTGTCTTCACTGTCCTCCTCGTTTGATGTCTTGCTGTTCAATTCCTGTGCAGATTCATCCTTAGAGTTTTCAGATTCATCCTCAGAGTCTTCGGATTTATTCTCACTGTCTTCACTGTCCTCCTCATTTGATGTCTTGCTGTTCAACTCTTTTACAGCTTCATCCTCAGAGTCTTCGGATTCATCCTTACTGTATTCATTGTCCTCATTGTTCAATGTCTTGCTGTTCAACTCTTCTTCAGATTCATCCTCAGAGTTTTCAGTCCCCTCTTCAGAATCTTCATTTTCATCCCTTTCCATTCCCTGGGCAGAATCCCTACCCACATAGTATAGCTCTCGAATCTCCTCCACTATTTCCCTAACAGTATTCTTTGATTCCTTTAATTGATTCTCAATGTCTATCAATTTATCAATATGAACATCGTTTATAGCCACGCCTTCCTCCTTCATCAAATGATAGAGACTAAAGTCATTGTCATTAAAAGCACAAGTTGCATCCACATCATCTTCATTCAAAAATCTATTTCCCTTAGATTTTGCATGTTTTCTTAGCTCCCTCTTAACTTCTTTCCAAATCTCTGCAACTTTCCCCAATCTATTATCATATTCCCTATTTTGTCTAAAAGGAATCTTAAATTTCTTTGGGGGCACCTTCTTCATCAAAGCACAGATAAATTGACAGTGTAAGTCCTCGCCATCGTGTTGCCAAGTTACATCAGAAATAGCCATATCTTCATCATTGTTAACATCAACAGAATCATCTAAATTTTCCCAATTATCCACATTGTTAACATTACCAGAATCATTCGAATTTTGCTCATTGTCCACATGATCAGAATCATTTGAATTATCTTCATCATTGTTAACATCAACAGAATCATCTAAATTTTCCCCATTATCCACATTGATAACATTGCCAGAATCATCCGAATTTTGCTCATTGTCCACATGATCAGAATCACTCGAATTATCTTCATCATTGTTAACATGAACAGAATCATCTGAATTTTTCCCATTATCCACATTGTTTACATTATCAGAATCATCCAAATTTTGCTCATTGTCCACATCATCGGAATCACTCGAATTATCTTCATCATTGTTAACATCAACATAATCATCTGAATTTTTCCCATTGTCCACTTTGTTAAAATTATCAGAATCATCTGAATTTTGCTCATTGTCCACATCATCAGAATCACTCGAATTATCTTCATCATTGTTCACATTATCTGATTCTACTACATCATCCTTAATATCACAATCAATTAAGTCATTCACGTGATTCATACTATATACTATTGGTTGATTAACTTCATAACCAGATGAATCATCTAACTTAATTGAATCATTAGGCAACACTTTCTCTTCAGAATCAGCGAACAATTTAGTTGGAGTAAAAGTTAAGGTACCTGAACAACTCAATTTTGTGGATGAGTTGGTTGAAATGCTTGAAGCCACATAGAAGCTTGATGCTGATGAGTTCAAGGAATTACTGCCACTGCTGGATCTCAACTCATCCATAGCGCTTATCAGCTGCTTGATGAAAAGACAATCAATGAAGGCGTATTGTGTGTGAATTATTAGTAGTAGTGGCTGTCAACGATATAAGAAACAATTTGCTCAAATGGCGCGCATAAAATTACACAGACGGTGTCGTTTTTCAGCTCATTGTGATAGTTGAATCGAAAGATCATTGAAAAAATATATCGAGGGCCAGGCCCAATGAAGGTGCATTGTGTGAAATTAGTAGCTGCGAGCGATTTAAAAAACAATTTGCTAAAATGATGCGCGAAAACTTATACGGACGGTGTCGTTTTCAGTTTATTGTTATGGCAGAATTAAAGGTCATTGAAAAGCTCCAACGAGGCCTAAGCGGGTGTTGTTTGAATTAGTAGCTACGAAGAATGATTAAAGAAAGACTTTGTTCAAATGGCGTACTCAGAATTATATAGACGGCGTCGTTTTCAGTTTTATTGTCATGGCAGAGCGAAGGTCATTGAAAAATGTGTGGAGCTTTTAACATCCCTCTAAAATTCTTATAACAGCCCCTTTTAAACCTAAAATACCCTCAATTTAATTGATAATATAACAACTCTATAGATTAAAATTAACCATCTTCCACAAAATTGTATCCAAGATTTTCTTTTTAAATTGCATAAAATATTTATTTAAAAATTTTCCATTTTATTATTTAATTTTTATTTTTCAATTAAAATGTAAATATAGATTATGAAATGGATTGGTGTAAAAAGTTTGTTAAAATAAAAATTAAGCATTTAATTTTATTTCCGTTCAAAACAAAAATAAATAAATAAATTTGTATTAGTTTAATGAGGTGAATTCAGGTTTTTTTGAACAAAAAAAGCGTTTTAAAAGGAATTTTGTGGGGATGTCAAAAGGCCTAATCTTCCAATGAGGCCGAGACCCGACTACGGCCCAAAGTAGGATTCAGACCCGCTTCAAAGAAGATTTAACCGTAGCCTAAAGGTAATTTTAATTTTTAGCCCTTTAGCTGTTCTTAGACTTTTGATTAATTTATTGATTTCTTTGAAGTGATTCATTGGAGTTTGGAAGGTCTACCTTTTGTCTGGCAGCTGAGAAAGCTAGGGGAAGTGAAAAAGAATCAATGGTTTGAATTAGTTCTATTGGTTTGAATTAATCAATGGTTGTATTAGAAAATAGAGCCCTTATTAACGAAGAATGAATTCAAGATTGAAAATTTCAGTTTTTTTCTTTTATTTAATATGGTAATATTTCTTAATATGATTTCTTGTTAATAAGGTATTTTTTTGTTACAATACCAGAGGGAATTATTACATTGAGATATTGAGACAAGAACAGCTTCCAACTCTCTCAACTCACTCATAAACGAAGGCACAAAATTAGTGAAGCAATCATGGCTTATCTTTTATTTTATTTTTTACATTAATCATGGCTCATCTTTGAATGATACATTTATTCCACATATTTTCTTTTGCACATCTCCTTATTACACAAGGGAAAGAAAAATGGATCACAAGATCTTGCAACTTGATTTTAGCAATGAGCCCAGAAAAGAAAATCAACGGTAAAAACAGAACAAGCAACAGAATCAAATCAATTTTCACCTCTTTAAAAATGAAGGATACGCAAGAGATTATTATTCAACAATTAATTATTGGCCATCAAGATTGATCCATTTTCGAACTTTCATCATCTATAGCAACACCAAGACTCTCACTCTTTTCCTGAATCTTCCTCTTCTTGACAGGTTGATCCTCCTTTCTTTCCGGATCAAGTTCTTGAGTCCACAGTGCTAGCAAAGACTCAATTGAGGTAATGGCATAGCAAAACTTAGCTAACATTGATGTAAAATACTACTAATTTTGCTCATAAACTCTGCCAATTTAACATCAAGAACAGCAGCATTTGTTAATCATAAACGAGAATTAAATTAAATATTATATAAACTCTTGTCCGGATATTTTTTTATGTGTGGTGATCTCATCCAAAGTTTAGGAGACCATTGCTGAAAGCATTCAATGAAAATATTTTAGAAGGAGATGTGAATTTGATCAATATAAAAAAAAAAAGTATAAAATTTAAATGATTACTAAAATCTCTTCATGAAAATTGCCTTTCAAAGTGTTACCTCCAAGCATCAACCATCAACCATCAGTGGATACATGTATCCAACATAAAAATTTCTTTGATGAAGTGTTTCATATCCCAAGAATAAATGTTTTTATTACAAAAAGAAAGATACATCTAAAAACTGAAAATGTGAGTGGGATATTAATATCCCAACTCAAGCGAATTGATTAAGAGTGTTATATCTATTTTCCTTAGCTTCTTCTTCCGAGGATCATCACCATCAATCTGCGTATAGTCTTCTACGACCCACTTTATAATTTTCTTTCTGTCGTAATACTTTTCAAGCTCTGTCTCTAATCTTGCTGCTTTTCCGAATAACCGCTGCAATTTCTTTTCATTTTTCACATTCGCAGATTTCTCTTTAATTTTTTTTGATCGAGAGTTATATATAATTGTCCTTCTTAGGGCTATCTTCAGCAAATTCAAGAGGTGGTTTGGGTAGGGGGTACCCGTAGCAAATCAGCTGTTGACTGACAAACTGTCGGACTGTTGAGATTGAGCAGCTGCTGCCATTGTTTCAATTTGACGAACAAGAACCAGCCTTGATGTTGCAGTTTCTGAGAGTCTTGGAGAAAAATAAGCAAGAAGGTTATCGGGTTCTTGAAATATAAGGAAATTGTTAACCTTTAAATCTAGCCCTTATTTATAGACTCATTATGTGACTCCTTGTTCCTTTAGGAAACTCTCAACCTTTAAGTAATTAAAAATAATTAATTATTTAAAATTGAGAGATATCCTAATTAAGAAGGAATCCTTGAGTGGCCAAGGATCCTAACTTCTAACGCCTTCTTGGGAACTTGATTCTACTTTTAAATGCCTAATGGTAATAATATGAAGGGTAATTTTGGTGTAGAGATCTTAATTGGTAATTATTTAAATTTAACAAATGTTAATATGCTCTCATGAGTCCTGGCACGCACACGTATATCAATAATGTTGTTATTCATTACTCTTCTACAAAATTGTAAATTTCTATGGAATTGCAGTGGAAAATAGCTTAATTTGATACTTAATTGCATGGTGATTGGAAAAAAAAGAAGAAGCTCGTAATATATCAAGTACAAAGTAAATCTCCTCTAAATAATAATAAAAATAATAATTAATCATATAAAAATAATTATCCAATAACTTGTCCAATAAGTTATTATTAAACGCACACACATATATTGATATGAAATATTATCAAATAATATTTAAACAAGATTTATAAGAGTTGGTCCTTCGTTATCCAACACTTCGCTCCCGAACAACAACTGAGATCTATACAATTGTCATAGTATTTAAAATTTTAACTATTGTCATTAGTAAAAATATTTATCAATGGCAACTACAAAAATATTCATTGATAGATAGTATTGACCTACTACTACAATATTTTGTCACAAGTTAAAATATTTATATATGGTAATAAAAAAAATATAAAAATAGTTAAATCTTAATCATGAATTATCACTAAAGGATATGTGACACAAGATTTTAAAGTCTTAATTGAGCATTTGATCTAGCTTATTCATCCCAATCCAATAGGAGAATTATAGGTCCTGGTTTAGTAACTGCAATATCAGACATAAGAAAAAGGGAATTTAGTTATGAAATCAAAATTTGTTAATTGTGAATGATGATGTTCACATTAAATTACAAATTTACACTATAATAATGCGACGCTATGCGATATGATTGACCATGATAAAATGTATTTTTTTTTATCTTAGTAATGACTGACATGTTGTCACAATAAATCATTTTGCAATATCTTGTATGTAAATAACAGTAGAGGAGGAGTACTAACAAAATTTAGTTTCTTAAATTCAATTAAAGGGGTCCGCCTATGTTACAACTGTTGTACGGTGCAACAGTTTTTGTTTTTATTCAACAAAGCCGTTGGATGCCTCCTTATCAGATCTAATGGTTGAAATTAATTATTACATAATTGATCCAGCTACTTACAACCGTTGTGGCCGGTTGTAATTCTTGTGCTGATCGAATCACTTAAACCCTCAATTCAATTCTCCGAATTCGCAGACCCAATCTCTATTTTCCATTTTGATTGCCGCTAAATCCGCTGCTGCAAATACCTCCATCGTTTGAGAGTTCATTTGCACTGACTATGTTGTTGTCGTTGCCCTTCTTTTATCTTCTTGTTTCTCATTTGAGTCATTCATTTTTTCTCGATTTCTTATTGGTTTTTGCCTTCTTCGCAGATTTATTGTTATCTCTAAATCTCGCTCTTTCTCGTTTGCCTTCTATCCATTTGTTCTTTATCTGTTCTTTCTCAATTAACTAAACACATCTAAATTATAAAAGCTCCAACACCAGATTCAAAATCTCATTGTTTTCTTATTATCAAGTTAAAATACTTCGTGAATCTAGTAACAATAATTAGATCGATTGTACTCGACTTCGATTTTCGCCCAAACCAACAACATAAATTCATACAAAGAGAATAAATAAAATAAAAAGCATAAAGAGAGAAGAGGATACTATTTTGCAGAAGCAGACCAGAAATTCTAAAAATCTCATTTGCTATTGCTAAGAATAGAGAGAGATAAGATTGGCCGAGCTAAATGCCCTCGTTTATTCATTATTGTGTTGGTGGTAATTTATATATTCTGCTAATATATAAATTTGATCTAATAGATTTTCTCTTCGGAAGCTAACCGGGGCTCGTGTAGGAAGAAATCATCTTCATGGTTCGTGATCGTCAAGTGTTTGGTTTGACCAAGTCGTGGACTAAATCAAAACCAAACAAAAAGACATTTATTTTAACCAGAAAAATAAAAATTAAAAGAAAATCAACAACTACAACCGCCCAAAAGAAAAAAAAAACAACAGGGTGAAATGATTTGTTTGAAAGAAAAAAAGAGAATGAGAGTGACTCACTTGGTGGGCTGTGTAGACCCGGCGAGTTGATTTGAGTTGAAAAATGGAATATTGAAATTTGAATAGATATGGGGATTGTGATTTAGAATAAGAGAGAAAGAAAAAGAGGAGAAAAGGAGGGGGGGAAACAGAGAAACCCTAGATACATATTAGAAGAGAGTGGATGAGTGATAATTGATAAAAGATAAAACTTTTCAGTCCTTTTTTGCAATCTCCGACGAATCCAGCCAAAAGTGTGTGACAGTAGAGCATTCGCTTCAGCCCTCTTCACAAAATGTCTCAAGCTTCGACTCGCCAAATTTTTCTTTCTCCGATGAAGGAACCACCTCTGGGAATCGATTCCTTCATCCATTTGGCCTTTTGCCAGGGGCTTCTTTCGACCATCATCTCCTTTCTTTTTCGTCAAACTCCTTTAACATAACAGTCACGTGCGTTTTCAGATGCAAGTAACTTACCTTTTCTTAACCGACTTCTCTGGTATTCTCTAACACAAACGTGGCCATCTCTGAAGCATTCGATCGGTTACTTTTAAATCGAATGGTTACATTGAATAAGGACAAACAACTGTTGCACCGTACAACAGTTGTAACATAGGCGGACCCAAACCAATTAAAGAGGGAATCTTTAGGTTTAGGCATTTCAGGAAATTGAAGAAATATTTCCTCTGAAAATTCACAGTAAATTTACCCTTCATGTTATTATCGTTAGACATTTAAAAGTAGGATTGAATTCCCAAGAAGGATGTAGAGCTTAGAATCCTTGGCCACACAAGCACCGAAGGATATATGAGTAAAATCCTTAGAAGTACATTGTTCGATTAAGGGGCTATCATATTACGTTTAGTGAAATTATTTTATTTTAAAATAATGGTTTTAATTTTTTTTAATTTTATTTTTTTTAGAATTACGCAAATAATCTGATTACATTATGTAAATAATTATTTAAAATTTTGAGAGTTATCCTAAACCAACAAGGAATCCTAAAGTAACAAGGAATTCTGAAGGAATAAGGAAACTCATGATGAGCCTATAAATAAGGGCTACATTTTAACATTAGGGATTTGTTTATTTTTCTCCAAGACTCTCTGAGACTGCGACATCTAGGCTTGTTCTTGCTCTACAAATTGAAACAATGGCAGCAGCTGCTCAAGCGCAACAATCCGATAGTTTGTCAGTAAACAGCCGATTTGCTACGGGTACCCCTTACCCAAACCATCTCTTGAATTTGCTGAAGATAGCCCTAAGAAGGACAATTATATATACCTCCCGATCAAAAAAAATTAAAGAGAAATCTGCGCATATAAAAAATGAAAAGAAATTGCAGCGGGTATTCCGAAAAGCCGCAAGATTAGAGACAGAGCTTGAAAAGTATTACGTCAGAAAGAAAATTATAAAGTGGGTCGTAGAAGACTATACGCGGATTGATGGTGATGATCCTCGGAAGAAGAAGCTAAGGAAAATACATATCACACTCTTGATCAATTCGCTTGAGTTGGGATATTGATATCTCACTCACATTTTGAGTTTTTGGATGTATCTTTCTTTTTGTAATAAAAACATTTATTCTTAGGGATATGAAACACTTCATCAAAGAAATTCTTGATGGTTGATGGTTGATGCTTGGAGGTAACACTTTGAAAGGCAATTTTTATGTAAGAGATTTGAGTAGTTATTTAAATTTTACTTTTTTATATTGATCACATTCACATCTCCTTCCAGAATTTCTGAAGGAGAAAATTTTTCTTTAAGCAATGATCCCCTAAAATTTGGATGAGATCATCACACATAATAAAATCCCCGGACAAGAGTTTATGTAATATTTAATTTAATTCCCGTGAGATTAATGAATGCTGCTGTTCTTGATGTTAAACTGGCAGAGTTTATAAGCAAAATTATTAGTATTTAACATGGATGTTAGCTAAGTATTGCTTATACCAGTTGATGCAAAAAGAAAGGAGGAACCACCAGTCAAGAAGAGGAAGATTCATGAAAAGAGTAAGATTCAAAAGTGGATCAATCTTGATGGCCAATAATTGTTGATTAATTTCTTTTGCGTATCTTTCATCTTTAAACGGGTGAAAATTGATTTGATTTTGTTGTTTCTTCTGTTTCTCCCGTTGATTTTCTTTTCTAGGCTCATTGCTAAAATCAAGTTGCTAGAATTATGTGGAATAAATGTACAATTCAAAGACAAGCCATGACTGTTTCACTATTTTTGTGCCTTCGTGTTTATGAGTGAATAGAGAGAGTTGGATGCTATTTGCACCCTAGGTGGTTTCTTTGTGACCATAAAATATAAATACTTGCACAAACTAAAGCATAACCGGAATGTTTTCAGCTCTGACTTCCTCTGGTGCTGATAACATACCAAAAAGAAAGTAAACCATAAATGAGTATACGGGACATATCTCCAGAGATCATTCCGATTGGACGTAAAATTGTATCCAGATCACTGGAGAGTAGAGCATGAATGAGAAATATATGTGGTAGTTACTGGTACTGCTTATTATGTACAGTCTAATATCATCCAGAAGCCTCATAATCATGCAGAAATGTTGAAGAACTTACTAAGTAAAAGTGAAAATGGTAACTTAGTGTTTAGTAGATAAGCAGCATGCCTTTCTACCATAAAATCTAGAACACATTGGCAATTGCACTTACTTTGTTGACTCTACCTACAACAAGATTACTCTATGGGGTCATGATCATCTACTAGTAGAACGAGCCCTTCAGGAGAGAAAATGGGTACGGTGTCCTCAAGCTTATATAGTTCAAAGATAATATGAAAGGACATTTGCGCTAAAGGAATTTTATCACTTTTGAGAATTTCATACGTGTTGATAGACAAACAATAATAACTTACTTTACAACATTTTTCCTTCATTTTTGACAATTGACTGCTAAATTTGATCACAACTTCCTTGGGTCAGAATCTTCAGTTTGATTCACCCTCCTCAATAACTTCAGTGTCCTTCTTGACTGAGGTCTTGCTGTCCAACTCCTGTCTGGATTCATCCACAGAGTCTTTGAATTCATCCTCACTGTCTTCACCGTCTTTACCGTCCTCCTTCTTCGATGTCTTGCTGTTCGACCCTTTTGCAGATTCATCCTCAGAGTCTTCGGATAGATACTCAATGTCCTCATTGTCCAACGTCTTGCTGTTCAACTCTTCTTTAGATTCATCCTCGGAGTTTTTGGTGTCCTCTTCAGAATCTTCATTTTTGTCCTTTCTTTTCCCTGGTCAAAATCCGCACCCACACGCACCCACATAGTACAGCTCTTGAATCTCCTCCATTATTTCCGCAACGGTATTCTTTTATTCCTGTAATTGGCTCTCAATTTCTATCAATTTAGCAATAGGAACATCCTTGATAGCTAAGTCCTTCTTCCTCATCAAATGATAGAGACTAAAGTCACTGTCATTAAAAGCACAAGTTGAATCCACATCATCATCATTCAAAAATCTACTTCCCTTAGATTTTGCATACTGTCTTAGTTCCCTCTTAACTTTTTTCACAATCTTTGCAACTTTCCTCAATCTATTATCAAATTCCCTATTTTCTCTAAGAGGAACTTTAAAACTTCTTTTGGAGCAACTTCTTCAACAAAGCACAGATAAATGGACAGTGTAAGTGCTCGTCATCGTGTTGCCAAGTTACATCAGAAATAGTCATGTCTTCATCATTGTTAACATCAACCGAATCACCTGAATTTCCCCATTGTCCACATTGTTAACATTATCAGAATCATCTGAATTTTGCTCACAGTCCATATTATCAGAATCACTAGAATTAACTCCATCATTGTTATCACCAACAGAATTGGTTGAATTTTCCCCATCGTCCACATTGTTAACATTATCAAAATCAGCTGAATTTTGCTCATTGTCCACATCATCAGAATCACTCGAAATATCTTCATCAATGTTCACATTATCAGATTCAACTACATCATCGTTAATATCACAATCAACTAAGTCATCCACGTGGTTCATACTATATACTATTGGTTGATTAACTTCAGAACCTAATGAATCATCTAACTTAATTGAATCATTAGGCAAAGAATCAGCAAACAATATAGTTGGAGTGAATGTTAAGGTACCTGAACAGCTCAATTTTTTGGATGAGTTCGTTGAAACGTTTGACGGCACAGAGAAGCTTGATGCTGATGAGTTCAAGGAGCTGCTGCCACTGCTGCATCTCAATTCGTCCATAGCGCTTATCAACTGCTTGCTGAAAAGACAATCAATGAAGCCCCGTTAAGACAATTTGCTCCAACGGCGCACACAAAATTACACAGACGATGTCGTTTTTCAGTTCATTGTGATAGTACAAAATAAAAGACCATTGAAAAATTCTATCGAGGCCTAGGCTTAATGAAGGTGTGTTCTGTGAAATTAGTAGGCTTTGAACGATTGAAGAAACAAATTATTTGGACGGTGCCGTTTTCAGCTTTTTGCCATGGACTCGTGGTTGAATTGAAAGGGTCACTTAAAAATTCTAACGAGGCCCAAGCGTTTGTTGTGTGAATTAGTAGGTACCAAGAACGATTGAAGAAATAATTTGCTCAAATGGCGCTTATAGGATTACATAGACGTCGTCGTTTTCAATTTTTCTATCATGGCTGAGTGAAGATCATTTTAAAATCATAAAATGAGTGAAGCTTTTAATACCTTTCTAAATATTCTTTCTTAAAATAACCTCAGTTTAATTGATAAAATACAAATTCATATATTAAAATTAATCATCTTCTCATAAAATATTATCCAAGAATTTCTTTTTAAATTGCATAAGAAATCTCAACTTTTTTGTTTGTTTTATAATTTCAATCTTCATAACTCTAAATTCTTATACTTATCTAAAAAAAAAATATTCAATTAAATTTAAAATATACTTATAAATAAAGAAATGGGTTGGGTGTGAAAATTTTGTTAAAATAATAATTTATTTTAAGTGTTTAATTGAATTTCCTTTTAAGATAAGAAATGAATTAATTTATGTTAGGCAATTTATAAGTAAATCCAATTAAAAAGGAGTTTTAAGAGGAATTTTGAGGGGGTGCCAAAAGCCTACTCTTCTAACCGGGCCTAGGCCCAACTATGGCACAAACGTATGATCCAATAAAGGTACCGTCGTTCTCCTTCTTCCTCCGAGGGCCTACCTCAGCGAAGATTTAAACGTAGCATCAAGGTGATTTTAATTTTTAGCCTTTTACAAGTTTATTAGTCTTTTGATTAGTTAATTGATTCCCTTGAAGTGATTAATTGGAGTTTCCATAATCCATCCAACACTTTCACATGACATCAGCTTGTACACCCTAACGTTATTCTGTTAATAATTCATGATTCCTAGCTAGACTAGGGAAATGCTATACGCGTTAATGTTCCCAAGTTCATCTTTACTGCACATATTTCCATTCGATGGTTTCAGCTCCCTGGCTAGTTCGGTCAATGGCTTTTACAAATTTTGGTTGGAAGGAGAGAAATGGGGAGAGGAAAGTAATTTGAATTCTTTTCTCATTTCATAACTCTAATTTGACCCTAATTTATAAAAATTTAATTTTCCGTTAGAATTTAAAATACATTATAATGTGGACTTTAGATTTCAAAACAAAGAGTGATTAATTTAAATTCCTCTTCTATTGGAAGGCAAAACATCCAAAATTACCCCTTCAATCTTTTATTAACTTGTTTAATGTTACTAAATTATTATTATTTATAATTTTATTTTATATTAATAAAAGTTAAAGTAATGATTTAAAAAATTAATTAAATAACTTTATTTATTTAATTAATTTGCAAAAATAGAAAATATAAATTTGATAGTCATCAAAAAGTCGCCGTTGCCGCCATCAACACTAGTGTGTGGGACATCACTACTAGTACCGTTGGACTCGTCGGCCAACGGCAAATGTCAATACATTATCATAGATGTCAAAAGATGGATTTATTTTCTTCAAATCCAATTAAAAAAGTTTGAAAACTTTCTAACTTTCTCAAATTTGGGCAAACATCAACTATTTCGACCAAATAAACTGCTTCAATCTAGAGATCATCAATTTTTAATAATTTTGATATAATTCTCGAGTTGAAATGAGATGGTAAGGTGGTGGCTGGCAGCAATAGGCGGTAGCTCTAGCAAATTTGCTTCCTTTTCAGTTTTTCAAATAAAATTTTAAAATTATAATATAATAATTAAGTAATTATTTATATTATGTCATAATTTAGTTAGAAACAAATTAAGTTAAATTTATTACAACATAAATTACCTTAATAAACCTCTAAATAGAATTTAATTATAAATATAATTATATTATTGAAAATAGTTTTTATTAGTTCTTTATATAGTATATTAAATAAATTTATAGGTTAATTTTTTGAATTATACTTATGCTAAATATTGAAAGTTTAACACTATATTAGGCCGAACCCACTAATCAACTCACTACAAACATTAGTATAGTGAAAGAGATCTTAGACGCTTTACAAAGTAATTAATTTCATGGAAGGCAAAATGTGAGTGAGTTGAGCATTGAGTCTTTTGATATGCTCAATGATCCCAATCCAATTGCAGAACTAGAGGTTTTGATTTAGTAACCGCAATAACAGACAAAAGAATAAGGGAGTGTAGTTGTGATGAAGCTGAGAGTTACCCTAAAGGAACAAGGAGTCCTAAAGGTACAAGGAATCGCATGATGAGTCTATGGCCCTGTTTGGGATTGAGGTGATGTATGTTTTAAACTACAGTTGCTGCTGTGAAAAAAAAAAACTATAACTATCAAATAAAAGTTAATAATATGTAGTAAATATAAATTTTAACAAAATTATTAAAGATATAATAGATTTTTTATTATATAAATGAAAAATCATATCAACATAGCTTACAAGTTACAGCAGTTAGTATTTATCAAACACTTTAATACTTTAACTTTTAAGTTACAACTGCTCAATCTCAATCCCAAACGCACCCTATAAATAAGGGCTAGAGTTTAAAATTAAGGATTTGCTTATTTGTCTACCGGACCTGATAACCTTCTTACTTTTTTTTTGTTTTTTTTGTCTCTCCCAGACTCTCTGAAATATCTAGGCTTTTTCTTGTTCTTCAAATTGAAACAATGGCAGCAGCTGCTCAAGCTCAATAGTCCGATAGTTTGTCAGCGAACAGCCGATTTGCCACGGGTACCCCTTACCCGAACTACCTCTTGAATTTGTTCAAGAAAGCCATAAAGCCATAAGCCATAAGCCATAAGAGCAACTCTCTGAAATATCTAGGCTTTTTCTTGTTCTTCAAATTGAAACAATGGCAGCAGCTGCTCAAGCTCAATAGTCCGATAGTTTGTCAGCGAACAGCCGATTTGCCACGGGTACCCCTTACCCGAACTACCTCTTGAATTTGTTCAAGAAAGCCATAAGAGCAACAATTAGATATTGCTCGCAATCAAGGAAAATTAAAGAGAAATCTGCAAAATTGAAAAATGAAGAGAAATTGCGGCGGGCGTTCCTAAAAGCAGCAAAACTAGAGATGAAGCTTGAAAAGTACTATAATGAAAAAGAGATTATAAAGTTGGTTCTGGAAGACTATATGCACATCGATGGTAATGATGCTTGGAAGAAGAAGCTAAGGAAAATAGATATCACATTGTTGGTCAACTCGCTCAAGTTGGGATATTAATGAAGGCAGTTTAACTCAAAGTTTCAGCTTTTAATAATAAAAACATCAGTTTTCTATTTGTTCTGAAGGGATTCCTTTATACCCAACTCAGGTTTTATTTTTAGCTTTTTAAAAAGTTAGTAGGCTCTTCCGGAACTAACTTGATTTTTGGATATATGGTTCTTCGAATAAGAAATAAATAGCCTTGGAAATCATACCAACTGTCATTGTGAGCATTTAATTTCTAGTATAATGATTTAGACGATGTAATGGGTTGAACCAAACTGTTTAAGAGAAGCAAGAGATTAATATGCACAATTACCAAACAAGATCGATCAAGAATGAATCTAAAATTATCTAAGAATCAAATCTGAATCACAAGCAATCAAAGAACTGAAAATAAGAACTGGAAAGAATCAAAAGAGATACATGGTGCATTTACGTGGTTCTGCTATAAGTGACCAGCATTTTTTTTTTTTTGAGTTGCAATTCGAAAGATTTCCCCGGGAAAAATAGACAGAGCGAATTACGATGACGAGATTAAGACCAAGAACCGCTTCCAACTCTCTCTATTCACTCATAAACGAAGGTGCAAAAGTAGTGAAACAATTATGGCTCATCTTTGAATGATGTATTTATTCTGCTTTTTTTTTTGTCTTTTTTGCACATATCCTTATTACACAAGGGGAAGAAGAATGGATCAGAATCTCTTGTAAAATGATTTAGTAAATGAGCCCAGAAGAGAAATTAACAGGAAAGACAGAAGAAACAACAAAATCAATTTTCTTGAAAGACACGCAAAAGAAATTAATCAACAATTATTGGCCACTAAGATTGATCCATTTTCGAATTTTCATTTGCTTTAGGATCCTTTTCATTTAGGATTACTCTCAAATTTTTAAATAATTATTTAAATAAGGTAATCAAACTATTAGCGTAATTCTAGAAAAAAGAATAAAAAAAATTATTTAATGTGTTAATCTTCTTACTCCTGTCAATGAATGCTGCTTCAGATGGCTTGTCAATGGGCTACTATTACTCTTACTTCGTAGGAGGAGCCATGACAACATATTTTTCCGCCACAATTTCACCTGCACTGTCCTTATATTAGTTTATTTTTACATAATACATCTGCACTGAAACTCAAAGGTTCTGCTCTGTCAATAAATATTAATTGTTTATCTGTTTGCTGTATTGTGAAGAACTCACATGAATATTTTTTTTAAATAAGTAGAACTCAGCATAGTGTTATGGACCGCCTAAGATGCTAGCCCAATTGCCCACAATTTCAGGCTAGAGAGCCAACACAAGGCCAAAAGTGCTAGCTTGGCCCAATTCTGGAAACTTCTAGCCAACTCTAGCACAAATGAGCTTGTAAATATTCTAGAATACTCCATGCATTTCCAGCACATGTAAATATCTAGAATTCTAGGCACATGGTAGAATTCTCTAGAATCTCTAGAGCTTGTCAAGCCTCCCCTATAAATATGGGATGGCATTAGGCATTTGCATCCAACAAACAAAACAACAAGCATTGTAATCTCTCTTTGTGCAATACAAGTTTTCTTATTCGGCTCCATTGCTCTCTTCTCTAGTTCAAGAAGCTCTAGGCTTACTTAGCAACATTCGGCAAAGTTGTCTAAGTGTCGCACGGGTTAGCTGCGCAAAATACTCATCCCGTGACAAGTGGTATCAGAGCTAAGGTTTGCACGCACGCAAGTTAGCTCACGAGCAATGGCCAACCCTTCAAACGTAGCACAATAGGGTGTTGTTGGTGTGGACGTTCCACCGGAACCAAGCCGCTGCCGGGAGGGAGAACGCGCCCAAGGCAAGACTCACGGCAAGTCCAAGGCCCCATCCGTGGATGCGCTGGAGCCTCGTGTGACTACTCTCGAAATCACATTGTCCGCTGCTCAAGATAGCCTCGAGGGATTGGAGGAACGAGTGGACGGTCTCGAGGGAGAATACGCCGAGTTCACAGTAGCAACGAAAGCTTTCATCCAAGAGCAAGCGAACACTCTCTGAGGTGAGTTTCGTGCTTTTCATGATGAGTTGCTAGAACTTCGTAGTTTTGTTCAAGAAGAACTAAGCGCTGTCCGTACGGAAGTGGATGAAGTCCGCTCGGATTGGGCATGGCACAAGCGCACACTCTTCGCAAGTCCAGCTTTCGCAAACTCAAGTGATGCGCGCCGCATTGACGTGCCAAAGCCCGACACTTACGATGGCACACGCAATGCCACAATCGTGGATAACTTCCTATTCGGGCTGGATCAATACTTCGATGTCATGGGTGTCCGAGACGAGGCATCGAAAGTGGGCACTGCACCCACCTATCTTAGAGGCGCTGCACAACTATGGTGGCGTCGCAAGCATGGCGAGATGGGCAAGGGCATTTGCACCATCGACACTTGGGCCGACTTCAAGCAAGAACTCCGAAAGCAGTTCGCCCCAAGCAATGCGGAGAAGGAAGCGCGAGCGCGCTTACGTCGCCTCAAGCAAACGGGTAGCATTCAGGACTACATCAACGAGTTCACTACCTTTATGTTGGAGATAAGCGACATGTCCGACAAGGATTCGCTCTTCTACTTCCAAGATGGCCTCAAGGATTGGGCCAAGACCAAGCTTGATAGGTGTGGTGTTCAAACACTTGACGACGCCATCGCTGTTGCGGAGTCGTTCACCGAATACTCCGCCCAGCTCAAGGACAAGAGGTCTAGCTACGACCAAGGTGAGGGAGAGAGTCATGAGGACAACGACTGCAATTGCAAGGAGTGGAGCAAGAAAAAGCCTCCAAGCGGTAAGGGCGGGCAAAATAAGTCCGAGAAGCCACCCAAGCCTCGAAGCCCATGCTTCATTTGCAATGGCCCTCATTGGGTGCGCGACTGCCCGGAGAAAAAGTCGCCGAACGCTCTCGTGGCACAATTCAAGGGCCAACACACACCGGCTGCGGAGGAACCTCAACACAACTTGGGTTCGCTCCAACTCCTTAGCACACTCGTGAGCCAAACGCCAGCACCTACAAGGAAAGGGCTTATGTTCGTAAGTGTGCTCATCAATGGCCGAACCGTTCGTGCGCTCCTTGACACCGGAGCAACGCACAACTTCATCTCCGAAGAAGAGGCTAAGTGTCTAGGCCTCAAGGTAACGCAACATGGAGGCACCATCAAGGCTGTAAACTCACCCGCCAAGCCATTTACGGGAACCACACGAGGCGTACATGTTACGTTTGGGACATGGAATGGGAAGCTCGACTTATCGATTGTGCCGATGGATGACTTTGCAATGATCCTTGGCATGGAATTCTTCGACAAGGTACATGCCTTCCCACTTCCCGCAACGAACTCCCTTAGCATCTTCAATGGGAGTAAGGCATGCGTGGTACCGGTCGAGCGCGCACAACCCGCAGAAAAGGTGCTCTCGGTCATGCAATGCAGACGAGGATTCAAGAAGAATCCGGACCACTTGGTCTCCATCTGGCAACACCACAAGGGAGAGGATTCTGAAAGCCCTCCAAGCCAAGTCCTACAACAAGTACGAGTCGTCCATGACAAAGGTAAGGACGTTATGCCTCTGAAGCTTCCATCAAGACGAGTGGTGGAGCAACGCACTAAGCCATCCGAGCATGAGGAGTTGTGGAAACACAAGAGGGGACGCCACAACACCAACCGAAAGAAGGAAACGAAAAGCTTTAAAAGCCTTATATATTCTTTTTTTT
>NW_006262022.1:19380058-19577584 GCF_000493195.1 Citrus x clementina
GCAAGGACGAGATTGCGACGAGGACGCCGCGAGTTTAAGTGGGGGAGGATGTTACGGACCGCCTAAGATACTAGCCCAATTGCCCACAATTTCGGGCTAGAGAGCCAACACAAGGCCAAAAGTGCTAGCTTGGCCCAATTTTGGAAACTTCTAGCCAACTCTAGCACAAATGAGCTTGTAAATATTCTAGAATACTCCATGCATTTCCAGCACATGTAAATATCTAGAATTCTAGGCACATGGTAGAATTCTCTAGAATCTCTAGAGCTTGTCAAGCCTCCCCTATAAATATGGAATGGCATTAGGCATTTGCATCCAACAAACAAAACAACAAGCATTGTAAGCAACTCAAGCATTGTAATCTCTCTTTGTACAATACAAGTTTTCTTATTCGGCTCCATTGCTTTCTTCTCTAGTTCGAGAAGCTCTAGGCTTACTTAGCAACATTCGGCAAAGTTGTCTAAGTGCCGCACGGGTTAGCTGCGCAAAATACTCATCCCGTGACAGTAGGCTTCCTTTTTTTCCTGTAGGTGGACAATTTCATGACTTGTTTTATCCTGTCAGATTTTACCGCTCTTTCCTTCAAGTTGACACGGGACCAAGTTTCGTTTTATCACTTGGAAATTTGATTCTAGATTCTTTAGTGGTTTTTCCATCACGATTCCAGCTTAGGTAACTGTATCATTGGAATCTTCCGCATGTACTTGAAGATAAATATGAAGAATGGTTCAGTAGACAAATGATGTAAGTGACTAAGTGCATTGTATGCAAAATGAGCTTACATTTATATCATTCAATTACTTAGAGAGAGGACCTTGAGCATGATGCCTTATGAACTACATGGTTTCATGAACTACATGGTTTCACACTCCAAGCTCATGACACAGGCCTTAAAGCCCCTGAAAGATGTTCAATTCTCGTCTATCTGTTGTGTAAGACAAGAAAATCATCCATTGAAGAGTATGTGCTTCCAACATCCTGCTGCCGTTTATCATAGTTGCCAGATTAATTTCAGGGTCCTGTTCTTCACAGGAATAAAAAAAGAAAAAGAACAACCTTAATTTTGTTATTTCATTTTGGTTCCCCTTTCAAATTAAGGGATGAGAGGATCATATATTTCTGATTTGGGTTGGTTTGGGTTACTAAAAGGCTTGGCTTAGGTTACAATGAAACTATTCATTATAGTAAAGCCCACTGATATTAATTGTCATAAGTAAAAACATTTATCAATGAGATTATAGTTGTGGTGAAACTAGAAAAAAAAATTAAGTTACGTGGCTATAATAACACATCAAGTACCACATAATTTAACATATAAACTTTGTAAACATAATATTACATTTTTTATTTATTTAATGAAAGGCAGAGTATTAATATATTTAGGATCAGGCTACGGTGCCACAGTTGCACCTAAGGTTTTCCCATATATTTAATGTTGAGAGAGACAAATTAAGTTTATATTTCAAATATGAAATGACATTTGATGTGACACGAATCTTTGCGAAATGATATTCTTCCTACTAGAAGTCCACTGAAAGCCGGAAACTGCAGCATAATCAAGCTCTGTAAGGCAGTAAGGCACAAGCTACGAAGAAATATATTTTAAAAATTAGAGTACGAGGTTTACACAATAAATTTTAATTAAGGATACTTTTATCATTGATGGATGTTTTAAAAAAGTTTTATAATTTTTTAACAGAATTATTAAGACAAGATGTGTTAAGAGATATTTAGAGAGATGTTAATAGTCCCACTCATTAGAAAATGGGATTTGGCTACGGTACCACAGTGGTACCGTGCCACTTCTTTTGTTTTTTATGGTTGTGTTATTGTAAATTTTCATGTAACCCCTTTCATTCATTTTTATTTAAACTTTGTTTCATAAGTATTAAGTTAATTTCTCCCAAACCCGTGAATCATTCAATGGCCGATCAACAGCAAATCAGCTCTTCCGGCGGCTGTCGCTGGTCGTAAAAGACAGAGGAAATTGTGGGGAACAAAACTCAGGTGGTGGCGTCACCGGAAACCGGTAAAATGGTGGCAAATTGATCCGGCTTTTCACGGCTTCGATCGGCAACTTTTCGAACACTTTCCGGCGACAAGGATGGCATGGAGATGACCGGCATCGCACGAGCTTCCGATCGGTACCAACCTTGGCCGGCGGAGTGGCCGGAAACGAAAATGGCATGCGGGTCGGGTTTGCGGGTTCCGTTTGACCCGATTCTTTTTGCTACAAGGATGACATGGAGATGATCGGCGTCGCACGATCTTTCGATCGGTACCAACCTTGGCTGGTGGAGTGGCCGGAAATGAAAACGGAATCCGGGTTCGGTTTACAAGTTCGGGTTGATCCAATTCTTTTCCTTGTTAATTATTTAATCTCAAAATTATAAAGAGTGGGGTATTGTGATATAGATATAATATAGCATAAAAATTTATAAATAATAAATAATACAAGGTGCTAATTAAAATATTTATATGGATGTAGTAGACATTAACTTAATATTTGTAAAGCAAAGCTTAAATAAACATGAGTGAAGGGGCTATATAAAAAATTTATAATAACACAGCCATAAAAAACAAAAGAAGTGGCACGGTACCACTGTGGTACCGTAGCCAGACCCTAGAAAATGATACCATCAATTATATTAATTATATTTACATTAATATAGTTAATTGTAAGTTACAAGAAATATAACTTAACAAAAGTCATATTACAGTGGCAATTTGGGATACCTCGAGTTGAATTCGGAAGGTCCAAGGTGGCCTCCATTTTTCACCAGTCGGATGCTCAAAAATTTATACAATGACAAAAATAAGCCAGTTTCAAAATCATCAATAAATTATCATTGCCGTAAACCTACATTTTAAAAACTTTCTTTTCTAAATGTAACAACATTTTTTAAAGTTATCAATACATTATCACAGCTATAAATCTCCATTTTTTAAAATTTCTTTTCTAAAATGTAACAACATTTTTCAAAGTCATCAATAAATTATCGCTGTCGTATACCTCCGTTTTTGGAAATTTCTTTTTTAAATGTAACAACTTTTTTTTAAGTTATTAATGATGTGTTTTGTAAATAGAGGATAGGTTTAGATGGAAAACTGAGTAAATTTTCTAATTAAATTTTGTTAATATATTTAATTTTCTTTCTCTTTCAAAATTCAAAAACGATGTGCATGTAAACTAATTATTTGATTGCTTTTTGGGACACGTATTAAAACAATCTTATAATGAGCATATTGCTAATTATGTTAATGGATTTGGTATACACGTGTTAAGCTCATGATGACAGTGTCATAAAATGTGCACGGAAAGCCATAATTTTATGATCACGTTATATAACATATCTCATATCATACCCATTTATTGTCTGCACCTCATGACTCTTAACTTTGGTAATCAATAACTCACATAAATGATAAATCACGAAAAACGATTTGTAATCTTAAATAAGATATTGGGGGAAATTTACTAATTAAGTTTAAACTCTGAACTAAGGGTTTATTATTGTGGGGCTGTATAATTTAAATATGGAACGGGAGTCACAGCAAGAGTTAATTACAAAATAATGGTTATCTATGTGTATACAAACTCCACAAGTTCATTGAATGCCTAGATTTTTTCTTTCAATATTAAGCGAGTTTAGTTTTCTTGATTCTGTTTATCTTGTGTCTGTAATCAAAATTTTCGGATTGATCAATTTTTGATGGATTAAATTCTCGACGATTATATTAATATTGAACGAGTGTAGTTTTTTTTTAATTTACTTTAATATCTTGTGTTTATAATCAAAATTTTTAGATTGATTGCTTTTTGAAGGATTGAATTCTCGACGACTACATTAGAAAAAGTATAAAAATATTGTTTTAGGAAATGTTTTAGATTTAAAATTGACTATTTTCTTCTCTTTCAAAATGATATGTTCATACACTTACTTGATCCTACACATATTGAAACGATCTTACAAAAAATACATTGCCAATTATATTAATAGATTGATATGGTAAATATCCCCAAGCAGTAAGCACTATCATTAAGTATCCATGTAATCACAACAATCATCATGACACATAAACAATATTTTCTTCAGCAAGTAACTTAATAAATTAATAAATGACGTGAATTATAAATATTAATTGAATAAAACAAATTAATACCAATTATAATATTAAATAAGATATTAGAGGAAATTATGAATGACTCAGTCCGTTCCTTTGATGTCCCTTCGTGTCTTCTAAAGAGATAATTCTTATCTTATTTGTTTCTACTAAATAACAAGATCAACTTCATGTTCAATTTTAGTTATTTAAAAATCTTACAATAGTTTAACTGTAAAAAAAATTAATTATCAAGTACATATAGCTATTTTAAAACTTACAAAACTTTTTAAAACAAAATTACAAAACACTTCATTAATTCTCTTCATAGTTAATCATTTCTACAATATAATTAATAATAATTATTCTAATACATTATATATTACTTGGAGATTACTAGTTTTCTCCTATTGGCCCACTCACCCCCTTATTGTTTCATAATAGCCAATAATCCGTATGGTACCATAATTTGATTTCGATAATATGATAAGTGATATATATTGACTTCAGGAGGGGAGAAACTGGCAATGTCTGTTGGGAAAGGAACTCACACAAACAGTCGTAAATTAAACAAAAATAAAATTATTTATCTCTTTGTGTGATTAAAATGAAATGTGTACCACAAATAAATAGATAGAAAAATAAACCAATAAATCCAGAGTAATAAATCAACGATAAGAGACTCAGATTTTTACGTGGAAAACCCAAAGCGAGAAAAATCATGGGACCGTAGTCCGATATAATCTTCCACTATATTAATGGAATTACAACACAAATTCTTCCCCAGATAATACTAAAGGCAAACAACTATAAGAATCTCAATATTCTTGGCTCACAGTAACATCTTAATATCTGTCTTTCTAACAAGTAGATATCTCGAATAACAATCAATAAGATGATAAAATAAAAATCAAGATTAGTAGAAATATAGAAGGTGATACAAAAACTTATCCTCAAAATTTGAGAGAAAACAGAGTTAACTTCACTTTTTGATTATGCAATCAAAGATTGAAAAACTTTACCACCAATTGTAACAGCCGGCAATGTTCTTCCTTTTCTTCTCTCGTCTTTTGTGCGATTTCCGTTAGGTCAGCCGCTTGCTTCTTAAAGTCAAATTTCATGGCAATTTTTACATAGCCCTTAATTACTTAAATGCCCAAATTAATGGAACCTAAGCTTGAGCCACCCAAATGAGATGGACCCAACATAATCCTACATTACCAGACTTCCCTAAATATAACAAACTAATGGTTTTTTTTTAAGTGTGTTATTAGTTTGTTTCAAGTTCAAGTGTGTTATAATTAAGAGGTTGGTTTGTCTCCACTGATAGTTGCGTCGGACTCGTTATGTGTTGTTTAGTGGATTTAGGGTACCCTTCATACTTGTATGGAATTAATCTATATTATTTTTGATATTCTACACTTATACCAAAGCGGGATTTCCTGATATGCCATCCTTGAGATACGACATATAATCAAATCATGATTTATAAATTACTACAATTTATATGATACAAAATTTAAACTCTAGATTTCTTATATCAATAAAGAGAATTTAGCATGCGAACGAACACTTGTAAGTTTTTTGCTTCCTCACACAACAAACACCTCTACCCTTCCCCCCCCCCCCCCCCCCACAAATGTCTACCTTTTTATTTCTTAAACAAAAAGATTAACAACTCTACTGTTTTGTGTACATGGAAATTTTTATTTTATTTTGAAAATGTAGATGATTTTTTTTTTTAAAAAAAAAAATTCTTTCTCAATCTTTAGTTTGTTTTCGAAGGAATGTCATGTGTTACTGCTACGATCAAACAAAGTAAATTGTACTCAAAGTTTGGTAGAAAAATACAGTAAAAAATACAGCCCACCAACCAACTTTTCGATTTTTTTGTACATATAATATTAAGTATACGTAAGTACCTCACTTCCTAAGTTTCCTCCAATTTCGGTTGCAAATGGAAGAATTAGTTGATGTGGATGTTGAATCATAAAAGATTAAACTTAATTTTTGCTTAATCAATTAAAGGAAATGGGTCCTACTTATTTAATTATCATATTCTTAGACAACATTAAGCACTAAGGCAAACGAAAAAAACAAGAGTGTTTTCATTTTTTCTAACACAAAATTGAGAGCTCAATCACGCGTCCAACAAAATGATTCTTCTTGCTACCAATCATAATCGCAGCCTATCCTATAAATGACTATCTGAAATTTGTGTGATTTTTAATGAAGCCGGCTAAGAATTTTTTATTTTTATTTTTTTTGGTATGATTCTATAGAACATGTTTTGATCAACTACAAATATTAATAGGCAACGCGTTTAATATGCCTTTTGTGGCCTGCCTGCCCTGTTCATTTTATTGAACACGTCTCTTTTTGTTTACTCAGTATTTGCAACCAAATTTATAAATATATTGCTTTGGAATTGTACTTGGTACTGATATTGGTACAAGAATCATCTATTGTGGTTACTAATTACATTAGCTACAATTAATAGATATTGAAATTGGAGGCCAATAACCAACATGCTAGATATCAAGCAATTTGATTCTTAGAAAAGAATTATTAAAAGATTAAAAAATAAGGAAGAAGAAGCTAATATTGTGATCTGAATAGAGTGACAATTGGATTTCCTAGAGCTATCAATTCATAATGGCATTATGCACGTATAAATAAATTTAGAATGGATTGAGATAAACTAAATAAATAAAAGCAAAGTCGAGTTGAATTTGTTATAGGTAATGAACTGAGGCGAGTCCTTCATCTTCTAGAGATGACAAAAGAAATAAACTTCGACATTTAAGGCTGCATTTGGTTTAAAAGAAAAAAAAGAGAGAAAAAGACAAAGAATATCTTAGAAATTAGTAATATTTTAGAAATGAGTAGAATATTTATGAAGGTCTGTAAATACAATAATACTGAATAAATAACTGATTTTTTTTCTTTTTTTTATTGAATTTTTTTTTTGGATGAAGTGAAAAACTCACCACTAAATACTAACATTTGCTGAGCCACTCGGCGGTCAGGCAGTTCGAATCCCCACAAATATGAAATGTATTGTGGGGGTATATAATTTCTTAATTAAATTTGAGTGAAGGCAGTCTTCTTCTTTACCCAAGTGTAAGGAGTAGACATCCCTCGAATATTTGTGAGGGTTAAAATCTAGACAGCGCTCTATTAGTATTGATATAAGTTGATCCTAGTAATAATCTGATTTGTAAATATCAGTTATAGTCTCATGTAATTTGAGCAATAATCTCATGTAATAAAAAAAAATACTAACATTTGCTTTTTATTATTACTTGAACTTGCGGGATTGTAGGAGTAAAGTGCATTAACTACCAGTCAAATTCTACCTTTCGTCAATTGAATGTCTTTATAATGGCCATAAATAGATGTATTTATAATTATTAATTAGGTAAAAATTAAAATAACTGATATTTCTTTCTAAAGTTCCATTAAGTCGAAGGGAATTCACAACTTTGGTGTTGAATTTCATTTAATTTATCATGGGCGTAACGCACTATCTCCTGTTTTGGGAATTCTCTGTCTTGTCATTTAAGATACTTGGAAAGTGATTTTTAATAATATATTTATCATAAACTATGAACAAGTAAATGAACGTGGATGGCTGATAAAAAAACCCGCACATAAAAATCTTGTGTCATATGTACATTTGTAGCGATAAATAATTGAGATTTAATTTCACGTTCCTATCCTTGTATGATTACCGATCACAAGTTCACAACCACCAAAAAAAAAAAAAAAAAAAATTCACATCACCATTCAGCCCAATATAGAACCGTAGAAATTCATGGCAAAAAAAATAAAAAAAAATCCAATTTACAATATAAAAAGTAATCATGATATCATGAATTTTAAGAAAATGTTTGGTGTACAGCAAGACGAAATAAAAACGAGAGAAATAAGAAAGAAAAGAAAGAGAGAGGAAATAAATTTCTTCGTCTTTTTTTACATCTAATATTATTCTGAATTTAATTACAGTGTTATTTTTTTTCAACACAACGTCTTTTTCTACACCTAACATTACTCTAAATTTGATTGCAGTGTTAATTTTTTTCAACACAACATCGTATCATGACTGAACCTAAATTCTATGATTGTAGAGAAAATAAGATAATTGATCTTTTTTTATATTGAAAAAAACGGCAGAGTTGATTTTTAATTTCTTTCATTTTTTTCTATTATATACACTACAGTATTTTATTATAGTTACAAATAAATATGATAATAAAAAATTAAAAACCATTTATTTCCCACCAAATCTTTATCTGCGTCTTTCTCTCTCTGTTGCCTGTTCAAAGCTCAACAAGAAAAGGAAGGACCAAAAAAAAAAAAAAAAAAAAAGGAAATGCAACAGAGGGGAGTTAATGATTCTCACGTCCCCCAGCAGCCCCCACTCTGTTTCCTTGAGCCAAACTCCAAAATCCAAAAACCTCTGCAACAATTACAAATCTTTGACAACACAACACCCTTCTTTTTCCCAACTATTAAAATAATATTTTCAAGAAAACGACTCTCTCTCTCTCCTCTCATTGTCTTTCCCATTTTGCCATCCATTCATCATCAGCTTTTAGAGCCATGACCGAAGTCCTTCATTTCCCTTCTTCTCCAACCACTACCACCGCCCCCTCCCCTTCTCCTTCTCCTTCTCCTTCTCCATCCACTTCCTCTTCTCCTTCTTCCTTATCCTGCGCGCCCCCTTCCTGCTTATCCTGCGCGCCCAACTCCATTCTTCTCCCCAATGGCGACCCCGTCGACGACGACGACGACGCCGAGGGTGGTTCTAGTAATAATTCGGTAGCGGTTTCCCGAGAGAGGGAGGCCGAGGGGGATCAGTTGTCTTTGTTGGCTCTGCTCATCGCCATTTTCAGAAAATCTTTGGTTGCTTGCAAGAGCGATACGAGGGAGCTCTGTGCCATGGAGATCAGCTGGCCTACCAACGTCCGCCACGTGGCTCACGTCACCTTCGACAGGTTCAATGGTTTCTTGGGCTTGCCTGTTGAGTTCGAGCCTGAGGTCCCCCGTCGAGCTCCCAGTGCTAGGTACATTGTGCCTTTCTTTTTCCCCCCTTTTTTTTTTGTTTAATTCTTCCTTTCTTGTGATATCAAAATTGATTTTTTTTTTTTTTGGTTATTTGATTGAAATGTGAATGTGGAATGATTGAATTGGTGTATTGAAACGGAATGTTAATTTATGATTATTGGAATTTTCCTTCCCATATCCATAATTGGTTGTATTTTTTACTTGCTAGTTTATGCAGTGCAAATTTTGTAATTGTTATTGTTTCGTGTTCAATTGTTGAGATATTCTGGGTTAATTTATGATTATTGGAATTTTCCTTCCCATATCCATAATTGTATTTTTTACTTTCTTTCTCTCTTTTTTCCGTGTATTGTGGATGCTGACGATTGAAGGTTGTATCCGATTATTCAATTTGTGGAATTTGTTGCTTTTTGTGCATTAATGTTGGTTGACTGAAGGATATATTTTTGGTTCTTCAAGCTACTGCTCATCTTCTATTATTTTCATTCCCTGTTTGTTGCTGGCTTAAAGTATTTTTCCAATTTCTGTCTCTTCCTTCAAATCTGAGTTTGTGTTTCTTAGTGACGGGAGAAAAAGGCATGTTGAGGTCCTTCTCGAGGGCACTCAATGCAGATTTTAACCTAACTTGCAGTCAACTCCTTTCGGTATTGTCTCAAGTAGTCAAATGAGTTGTGTTTACACATCGTTTGAACTGTGTTACACCTATAATTCATTTGAAAGATTCCTCATCCCTAGGATCCTTTATTCAGATGTTCTTCTGACGTGGCAAAAGCCTTGTACCTTTCCTTGTTGGGCTTCCATTAGGAAACCTTTTATTTGCTCTTGTTTATATGTCTTCTTTTTACGTTTTCACATCCTTTCTTATGTGTGCACTCTCTGACACAGAGGCTCAAACATTGCTGGTTGAGAAGACCCATATGTTTTCCTGAGAAACCAATGTCGCAAAGCCATCTGTTATTGTCCTAGATTGCTACTTTTACTGCTTATTTACTATTTGGTTGATATTAATAGCTGGATTCAGTTCGTATTACGCATGCATGCATGCACGCAGTTTGTGAAACAAGAGATTTTATCGGGAAGGAGATTAGTTCTCCATTAGGAAATTTACATGAATGCCAATCTGCATCAGCATCATCTCAGAAAATTGAATAAATGCAGCTAATTCCTATAAAAAATAATGTAGAACCTGCAAGCAGATTTTGCATGGCATTTATATCAACTGAGGTTATATAGCGTTGATCTTTGAGGCCCTAAGACTGAAACCATTACTCATCTGTCTTTTTCAAATTTACTCATTTACTTAACTAGCACAGTAATTACCTCTCTGATTTCCTCTTTTTTTTTTTTTAATCTTTTTATATGTAGTGCAACTGTTTTCGGAGTTTCCACAGAATCTATGCAGTTGTCATTTGACTCTAGAGGAAATAGTGTGCCAACGATATTACTACTAATGCAAAGGCACTTGTATGGTCAAGGAGGCTTGCAGGTATCCCTCTTTGTCTTCTTCTGTTTCCCTCAGCGATCTTTCTCATCATCAATATGGTAATTGGACAATTTCTGTTCAATTAAGTGTTATCGCTTTACCCATATGATGGGGCTTGTTTTATCTGAACACTTTTAGCTGTATTTATTTTATGTATATTCGTGTGCCGTCTGACATCAGAAATCTGTGCATATAACTTTGCAGGCAGAAGGGATTTTCAGGATAAATGGGGAAAATAGTCAAGAGGAGTATGTCAGAGACCAATTAAACAGAGGAGTGATACCGGACGGCATTGATATACACTGTTTAGCAGGACTTATCAAGGTCTGGCAATGATAATTAACCTCAGTTGCTCTTCCTTTACATTCAGGATTCACCTAGGTAGTCTTTCATAAACTCTAAGCTATCAACTGTCATTCTTCCATTTGATGGAATCCAAGTGCAGTATTAATCTGAGCTGCTTGCTGGGTTTGCTTCTCAGTTCTGAATTTTTGTTTAGTTACTTTCCAACCTGATTAATCTCTCTGTTATTGATGAAATATAAATATACTATGTTCTGAATTGTGGTCGGTGATCACTTCACAAACTATGTCCTGTCTACTCTAGACAGGTTACTAGTCAGCCATCCTTTCTGTTACATGGTCCTTTCAATGATGATTATGATGGAAGTCAATGACCATTCAATGATCCTATTTCTCTCTTTGAACCACATAAGATAACTGTAATTCAAGGTGAGGAAGAAAGCTTTTGAGTAGGGAAATGTGAGTTATCTTGCTTAGTATTTTAACCCTCGTAAGTTTTCGCCTTTGTGATTGGCGAGATGATGTGCACGAGGACCATGAATCTCTCGGGGGGTTATAAAACTGTCGTTTGCAAGGAGCACTCTGGGGTTTTACACCTTTGTGCTTGCACCAGATAAACATGGAACTACCATTAGTTGCGAGAAGTCCTATAAGGACCTATATTACCCAACCTTGTGGTTGTTGTATTCCATAGTTAATGTTTTTCCTTGATCTCGCTTATACATTGGTGGCATTTGAGTAGTTAATTAAAGGTTCAAAAGAAGATGGTATTTTAGGCAATTGCATTTTTTAAGAAAATGGTTCTTTGGTTCAAGAGTGACGACTTTCATCTTGTCCTTTGTGTGTGTGGAAGTGCATCCAAACACATTGTTACAATACATTTTTCTTTTCTAAATTGACTCTCCTTTTGCATCAGATTTTTATATATTGACTCGATTATAATTTATTTCTTAGGCTTGGTTCAGAGAACTCCCAGCCGGGGTTCTGGATCCATTATCACCTGAGCAGGTAATGCAATGCCAGACAGAAGAGGATTGTCTTCAACTTGTGCGGCTTCTACCCCCAACAGAATCTGCTCTGTTAGATTGGGCCATCAATCTGATGGCTGATGTTGTCCAACAAGAGAACCTAAACAAGATGAATGCACGCAATGTTGCAATGGTTTTTGCACCAAATATGACTCAGGTGATTTTTTTTTTTCCAATGATTTGCTTAAGTCCCAAGTCCCACATTACGATTGCCAAATAAATAATGACCTTTTTGGCATTGCCCTTCGTTGTTGGAATTTCAGTATATATCTAATGTGTACTTAAAAATTCCATGTAAACTGCCATCAATCAATAATCTCTATGGAGCCTCGATGCTTCCTTACTAATCCTGAATTCAGAGCCCCTAATTCCATGCAGAAGTCATTCAATTGGTTGTCAATTATGTTGCTTATGGCGATGCCTGGTTTGGATAGCATTGCCAATGACTGGAATATGGACCATATCTTATGACTTAATTTTGGTTGCAGATGGCAGACCCTTTGACTGCATTGATGTATGCAGTTCAAGTGATGAACTTCCTCAAGATGCTTATATTGAGAACATTGCGAGAAAGAGAAGATTCTGTGGTAGAGCAGATTCCTAGTTCCCGTTTGGAGCCTTTTGATGAGAATGGACACCAGAGTGCCACAAGATCCTGTCTGGAAGATGCTGATAGAGATAATGAAGAGATAGAGAAAGCCTTCATCACTGAGGAACCCGTAATGGAAGGCTCCACAGACACTGGTCGGAAGAATGAGATTACTGTTGAAGAAGATTGTGATCCTATAGCCGCTGTTGAGAAGTTAACAGTAGATAGTGATCATTCTCGTGAGGCTCCATCCCAAGTTGACACCTTCATTTCTGAAACAGATGCTCATGGAGTCATTTGTCTAAAGGCTTCTGGTGCTCATGCAAACGCGACAATGTGCATAATTGGCCAATCAAGTGATTCAAATCTAAAAAGGGGTCCCAGAAGACTTGACAAGCAGCAAAGTGTGCTTCAGAAAACAGGAACTGTTGAGAAGGCCAAAGGAATCAGCAATCTAAGCTGTATAAATTCAAGAACAGAGCGTATTGAAGCATGGCGTTGACAGATGCTCAACTGCAGTTATAGCTCAATTGATTCTATGAGACTACTGTAGTTATAGCTCAATTGATTCTATGAGACTATGACACTTGACTCCGTAAGTTTGTTTGGTTTGCATATTGTGAGGGAAACGTTTGTGAATTGTCGTATATGTTTTCTGCGTGCCGGGAGATTTCCTTTGACCCTTTTGTAATTCCACGGACATCATCTCCATGATACGGCTAACATTTTCTGTTTCCAAAGCTACTCTCTGCTTGACATTTGGATGTTATTCATGTGTTTCTTATGTACATTTCCATTTCTCTTCCATGACTATTATTTTTTTTCCCTCTCTTACCTTTTGGTCGTAGTACGAAACAGAGACCATTAACGTTTGAGATACAGTTGATGGAGCTTCATAAACTAACATTCTATCCAGTTTTGAGGAACATTTTGTGTTTATTCATATATATGAGGATGACCAAACTGACACGTATTTCTTCAATTTTTTGGGACCATAAAATAAGTGGACGCTCACTAGGACGTCACTGCTACTGATAGCCATAGGCATTATGAGGAAGAAAATTACTCACGATTATGGCATCGGCACCTCCTCTGGTTAATTTGTATGTATAAGGTTTCAGGAGTAGGATGGGGCATTTATTTATTTATTTTTATACACTGATATATTACAATCAAAATTTTATTAATATTTATAATAAGAAATCTATCAAAATTATTCTTGATAATTTTAATACGACAGAGTTCTAATGTATACCTTCACATAATACTAATGGAATATCTATTTTACCCCCTTGTCAATGGAGAGATATTTTCACCCATATTAAATTTAATTGGGAAGGGAATCTGAGTGCAGTAACGGTAGGGACTCAAATCCATGTAAGCTTGAGTGGAAGGCCAATTGGCAGAATAGGATAGGGTTTGAAAAGGAATGATAGTAGCCAGTCTTTCTCCCAAGAAAAGCAGTGGACTGTGGACATGCTAATACGATCAATAAGAATATTCCTGGTGGTGCTGCTGCTGCCAGTGAATGGAGTGTAGTATTAAAAGGAAACTTGGTTGTGCCTCACTCTCTTATCTATCTAGCCTATGTTAAGAAAAATTTGATAAGGTAGGGTGGTTAATATCAGTTGATTGTTACACATTGATGGGTGCTCTATTTCTGGAGATCTCTCTTTCAGTTACCTGAAACTTACGTCTCAAGTAATAAATGCTTGAAATGTCGATTTAGAGCTACTCTTGTTAGTAAAAATTTGACATTATTTCATTCGCATACTTGTAGCACGTAAAATTTTTTACCTAAAATGTTATAACTATAATCTTTATTGTTAAATTTATCTATATTTTAAGTTATTAGGGTTTAGAAAATATATATAGAGTGAGTTTCCAATTAAGGATTAGATTCTTAACCCTATTAAAGTCAGAAATGTACTAAAAGACAAAAAATACAGTTTCAATACACTCCAACATTGCATTGAAATTTATATTTCTTATTTTTTATGGTGCGTTTACTTCATAGAATGGGTATGAGGTGGAATGGGCTGGTAATGAGAATGAGTTGGAATGAAAATTAAGAATGAGAATGAGATTTCAATGTTTACTTGGCAAAAATAAATGAGAATGAGAATGTGTTGGAATGTCATTGATGTGTTTACTTGACAAAATAAATGAGAATGAGGAATGTGAATAAGAATCAGTTTACCAAAATACCCATAATATTAATAATTAATTTATCATTATTAACAATATTATCAATATTGTTGTTATTATTACTATTATTACTATTAATAAAAATAACATTAACAATAATTAATAATAACTAAAATAATAAAGTTAATAAAATTTATTATTAAGCTCAGGGGATTTTGTAATGGAACTCATCCATTGTTTTACTTGGTCATCTGAGGAGATGGTTTTATATTGGGCTTCATGTTCTTCAACCATTTCAATCCAGGACTTGATAGGCATGGCAAAAGAAAGTAATTTTTCTTTAGAAGGAGTTGGTTGAGGTTCTTTAGAAGTGGCTTGATATATCTTTAAGAACAGCTTTACCATTAATAAATTTTATTAACTTTATTATTTTAGTTATTATTAATTATTGTTATTATTATTTTTAATAATAATAATAATAATAACAACAACAACAACAATAATGATAATATTGTTAATAATGATAAATTAATTATTATTTTTATCATTATTTTTATTGTTAATAATGATAATATTAATAAAAATAATTAATAATAACTAAAATAATAAAGTTAATAAAATTTAATAATAATAATTATTATTGTTATTATTATTATTAATGACATTTAAAATAATAAAATTAATTGTGATTTGAATGAGGGTAATTTGGGAAATATGAAAAAATTAGAGGGATACAAAAGTAAACATATATTTCATTCTCATTCCCTCATTTTCATTCCGAATCCTCCCATGCGAATGAGATTCACATTCCTTATTCTAAAATTATGTGGAACCCACACATTTTATTCATATTCCCAAATTATATTTTACTAAGTAAACATGAGTTTCATTCTCATTCCTTCATTTCCCATTGCATGAAGTAAACACACCATTAACTTATTCTTAAATTTAATATGATAAGAAATCCAATCTTTGATCGGAAAACTTAATATTAATAATATTTAAGAAGAAATATTTAAAACATGTTTTGCACTGCCTTTGACATTTTGACTCATCATAATGTTTAGCTATATGATTAGAGAGATAAACATCATTTTGAAGATGTTTTAAAAGAAAAATGATCTGATTTTGACTCTTATTATGGGCAGCGGTTTCTATTGTTTTGCCAATCACATCCGTGTATCCCTGGACTGCACCCGCAGCAATGACTTGGCATGTCTTGATTGGCATTTGCAAAAATCAGTCACCGTCTCTGACCGAAAGGGAAACCATTAAGCTTCATGTGTGAATGGCATAGGATACCGGAGAAAGCCTAAAAGCCTTGTTCTAACATTTTACCATTAGCAACATTTTATATATATATTTAGCTGAAGAGAGGCTGTTGGAATTATACATATGAAAATAATGACCACTAAAAATTTGATGATGGAAGGCTCAGTAACCACTCATCCTTATTAAGCTCCAACAGAAGAGCTACCACCCCAATTAATAGCACCTTTCTCTCTTTGATTTTTTCAACCCAAAGTGCAAATCTCGTGCCCTCTTCTCTTCCTTTTCCTATTACTCGACTCTGCTCCCACCGCACCGCACCGCACCACACCAACAATAACTTAACCTACTTTCAGCATCATCCAACAGCATAACTGGATAGCCAAAACAATATGGCAGCCTGCGGGAGCCTACAACGCATATTTGAAAACTCGTTACCAGAAAAACCAGCCTCACTTTTTGAATCCCTCTCCACATGGAACCAAATGACACCTGGAAAACCCGCCAACCAATCCTCATTCGTTGAGATCTTTGGTGAACTTCATTTCAAACAAGGCTCTGATCATTCTTCCTCTTCGTTGTCGTCTTCCTTTCCCATGTCATCACTCTCTTCCTCTTCGTCCTCTTTGGTAGACTTAGTAGACGTAGACGGTAGCAAGAGGATTCCATCTCTGGAATCATCTGCAGCCGCTCCAAAGATGATAAACGACGGCTTTTCTTCTTCAGTGAATTCTGAAAGCTCGGTGCATAGCTTCAGATACACGGGTTGTCACAAGAAGAGTGATAGCTTTTCATCTATGAATTCCGACAGCTTGCAACTTTGCACGGAGGGGCTTGGTTTCGAGAGCTCTGATGATGTTGAGGAGTTGAGGAATGAGATGACTGAAGAGTGGCAAAACAAGCGGGGGAAAGTGAGTATCACAAAGCATTCACCAACGGAGAACGTATGCGGTGAGTTCAGGAGGTCAAGAACAAGCGGCGGAGAATTTCCTCCTCCGATTTCTTGCATAGGGAAGAGTGGTAAGCCTTGGGTTTGCTTCAAGTCTTACAGGCACGATGGCAGGTTTGTCCTTAAAGAGATTAGGATGCCAAGCCAAGAGTTCTTGCATGCCTGCAGAGAAGACGGGCGATTGAAGCTGCAGTTTGTCCATCCAAACGATGACATCCAGGAACTAGATGAAGGGGAGTACGAGGAAGATGAAGTAGAAGTAGATGAAGATGAGGAAGAAGAAAATGGAAGCGTCCATGATGACGGAGAAGGGGAAAGGGAGGCTGATACCGAAAAGTATGAAGCTGAAAATGACTTGCGACATAGGGAATTGCAGGTTTAAGGAGAGTGATTTCAGGTTCTGACTTTGTTTCCAAGGGATTTGAAAATAAGCAGACAACAAAGCACATGAAATCAACTTTGCTGTCCACAAGATAATCCTGGGCATTTTTCTTTCCTCCTCACTGTGGAAAAAGAAGAGAGAACAAAAAGACCAAGGCATTTTTTCTTCTTTCGTCAAATCGATGCCTGGGCATCAAATCTCTTTACAGTTTGCAATTGTAGATCACTGGATGTTTGCTAGGATATGAAGCATCAAATGCCAAGTAATTTTAATCAATTATTATGGTCAGATCACAGAGTGTCACATGTCAACTCGAGAAATAGTGGGGATAATAGAATATCAATAATTTCCTTGAGTGGCACGCTCATTTTTCGTTCAACTCATTTCTTAATGCCGGTGTGCGAAATCTCATCCTCATATTGGTACCATACGCTGCAGAAAGCATGACAAATAGCCAACATTCAATTCACAAGAAATTATGAGAATACCACCCATATCAAATCAACATTCAAAACCAAGGTAAAGGGAGCAAAAAATATCATGCATGCTCCCAAATGGACATCTCACACCCAACACTCAACTTAGAGCAGATGTTATCCATATCATATCAAGATCTGACAATGTTAATGGAGCATGAGATAATGCTAGGCCCCAAATCTTTATCTCAAAGTTCCAACTAATCAATAGGAAAGAATGACAATACAGTATTTTTCTGACAGATTCTGCTTGCTTAGGGCATCTTGCATGCCGCTGTAGCCACAGCACACAAAAGACGGTCACAGTGAAGCTGGTAATAAAGATTTAACATTGAAAATTCACCTCAAACTTTTAGCTGTTTACCCTAGTAATGGGGGAGCGAAGGTCAAGCTTTGAAACATATTACCAGACAGATGACTAAAAGGTGTGAGTTCAGAACATGAATAGTGACACCAGAAGTGTAACTTCATGTGACCCCAAACCACGGTAACCCTAATTTAGATCTTGACATGTGAAACTACCACCAACACAGGCTCTCTTTACACGTGTAATGACCTGAAAACACATGAACACCGTGGTCCTAAATCTGTCTATAAGCTAAAACACAATTCAAGGCCCTAATGAGAACCACAAAATGGGTATATATCAAATTGAAACTTAGAGCAGCACTTAGGAAATGTATGTCCAGGATAAGGATCCTCACTGGTCATCCCTGAAGAGATAAAGAACTACTCAATGATTAATAATGAATGCCCATCTGGTAAAAAAGGAAGCGAGAAAGCAAATCTGAAGGAATCGACTCAAATCCCACATAATTCACATTTTTCCACAGATATTTTGGCTCTTTTACAATGGAAAGTAGTTGCAATAGATAGACAAACAAGAGTTCTCTAGAAATGTTTACATGTAAATAAAGTAGAGATCTTCTATGGACAGCACATAAGATTTTTAAATAAAGCAGAGATCTTCTATGGACGGCACAAAAGATTTTATCTACCAGTCAAATGGCAAGACACATGTCCTCTATCTCTATGGACAAGATCAAAACCATTAATGTAACTCATAAAACAAGCTTAAATCCAGGTTTCAATATCATTTTTTGTGGGCCATGGGTTTATGATACTTTAAAAATGCTCTACCTCCCACCTGCACACACAGATTTCAGGTAACAAAAACAGAAGTCTCGATGCTTTACCCTCACTTTCTAAAAGATTTGAACAATCCAAGTCAAACAATAACTTGACCATAGAGTCAGATACATGATGACGAAATAAGACAACAAGAATTTGGCAACAGACTTCTCAGTGAACAACTTGTATCTTGAATGAATGGCTTGCAAATGGAACATGAGCACAACTGATTTTAATTTGATACACTACATATGGCTTCATAGTGATCAATCCAAAGTTATCATTGCCACAGGGCCTTGGAACCATAATTTGGTTCTGAGGCTCAATCTCAACAGATCAAAAATGTTGTCTTTTGGTTTTGATAGCCCAAAAGTTATAACATCATCTGCAATTCATCATCTTTGTTTTCCCCTTTATTGTAACAGAAACAAAACAGGGCAGTAAAGGGATTCACTTTTTTTGCTTCCAAGAGCAAGGAAACCATTAGATTACCTCTACATCAAGGTAGTAAAGATAGAGAGGGAACGACATTACAATGAGGGATTGCTGCCATCTAATGTCAGAAGAACTTTATACAATTCAGGACGACGATCACGAAATACTCCCCAACTAGATCTCTTGGACTTGAGTTTATCCAGATCAAATTGTGCAACAAGAACTGCTTCCTCTTTATCATCAGCAGCAGCAACAATCTCCCCTGTTGGGCCTGTAACCAGAGCATCAATTTTGAACATATTCACAAGAAGTAGTACATGGCTATCATGTGAAGGATTGAATTGCATGTCAGCTAAAAGAGGAACTAAATACCTGCAATAAAGGAGTTCCCGTAGAATGTGATTTGACTCTTTCCGTGCTCCGTCTCAATTATTTCTTTTCCAATGCGATTTGAAGCGACTAAAGGTACCTGAGTTAGTCAAGAGTAGGTTAATCCCCTATGCAAACATAGGCTTCTCTCAAAATAAACTTGCATTCTTGGTGCCACAACAGGGACCAGCACCCGATACACCAAAGTCTATTTTGATTATTACAGATCTTACACGTGTTATGTCCAGAATGTTATAAAAAGGAAAAGAAAAGAAATTATCAACAAAAATCATGGCAGTGGCTGATCACACGAGAAAGCGAGGAACACAATGGGATGCATTAGAAAAAAAAAGAAAAAGAAAATGTGGAAGAGGGTCAATTTTTTGGGGATAACGGGAGCACAATATAGAATAAACTTTCTTTGCAAAAAACAAGTTATTGTTGTTTAATGGGAAAAGATGTAGATCATTTAGTCATATGAGGTGAGACTACGATTGTTATAAACTCCTTCCAAAAGCACATGAGTATTAGGACAAGGTTGCACAAACTAACCTAGAATCAACTGGATTAATCTCACAATAAATAAAGCTGCCAGTCTAGCAGTCCGTGTAACTTACTACATTAGCCCCAGCATGCCCTTGCATCACTCGCCTCCAGTGATCACGAGAATCAAGTCCATCATCTTGAGGTTCAGAACCAATAGCAGTAGGGTAAAACAATATCTCAGCACCTTGTAAAACCATAGCCCGAGCTGCCTCTGGAAACCACTGATCCCAGCATATTGCTGGCATTGAAAATTTAGAAGAAACCATTGAGACTATAAAGCAGAAGTTGAACTGAAAGATATGCTCACACAATGTTGTTTATTTATTAGCATGGCCAAGAAGGTAAAATCTTATTAAAAATCAATAGAACCCCTTACCAACTCCAATTTTTGCAAATTTAGTTTGGAAAACCTGTTCAGAAATGGCAAAGGAAAGTCCAATCGAGAAGGAAAATCATCATCAAATATCAAATCAAAGAAGCATATTAAATTTAAATTTAAATTATTCCAAGCACCAACCTTGAAGCCAGTGTCCCCTGGATTGAAGTAGAACTTTTCCTGATAGCCTGAATTGGTAGGAAAATTTATCCTAAATGTTAAAACTAAAAAGTAATCAAACATATGACTATTCAATCAACAAAGCATCCATATTTAGCTACCTGGTCCATCTGGGATATGGGACTTCCTGTAGAGTCCAAGATCAGATCCATCAGCATCAATGATCGCTATTGAATTGTAATGGGCATTATTGGCCTCTTCAAAGAAGCTAACTGGCATCACTACACCTAGCTCTTTTGCAAGCTCCTGCATCCTAAACAATGCCCATATGCATAAAAATTTGAAATCAAAACCAGTTTATTTGTTCTTGTGGCAGATAAATAGGCATGGCATTAAGTAACAAAGTATAGAAGAATCCAGCTTACTAAAGTAAAACCAGAAGCTAATTAATGCCATGCCTATTTATCTGCCACAAGAACAAATAATCCAGCTTACTAAAGTAAAACCAGAAGCTAATTACAATCTGATAGATTTACTTGAGAATTGTGGGATGGTCCTTATACGGCTTAGCACGCTGAAAGAAGTCCTCTCTTTGTGCTTGACAGAAATAATAACCCTCAAAGAGTTCCTGGTGAAACACACAGGAAAACAATAATGTAAGCTCAGCGATATCAAGATGCAACAGTAACAACGAGAGTCATAAGAAAATTTTATGCCACTTTTAGTTACATGGCAAACCTAATGAAACAAACGAGACCCTCCTTTCATCTTTCTGACAATGGATAATCTGACTTGCTTCTTAGGGCCTCGGTTCTTAAGGAAATCTTTAATTGAAGGGAAAAAAAAGTGCCAGCAGCAGAAAAGATCTTTATATATTATGTTGCAACTAGATGCAACAATGGCATTATCTGAACCATATAAATGCTGTTCATACACCAGATACAATGCCTTCAGCGCAAGCAGAAACTTTATAAACTAGCATCACTACATTGACCTCAGTGACAATATACAATGTATTCAGAAATATGCCTTTGTTTTTGTCATTTTATATAATATAGCATTTGCTAAATACATGGATTTTTTTGGAGTCACAGGGATCGTAAGAATTAACAACTGTGAAAGAAAAAAAATGTTGTTATATTCAAGATACACATGATGCAGCTTCAAATATGCATACACATGATGCAGCTTCAAATATGCATTCACATGATGCAGCTTCAAATATGCATTCAGTCTTACATATTCTCATTGAAATTGATCCTGAAAGCAAAGGATGCAATGTGTACTTTGATAAAAACAATTACCTGAATAAGAATTATATTTGCACCTTTTCCATGAGCAGCTCTGACCAGCCTGCATAAGATATCATGGAATGTTAAATGCAAAAACATCATGGGGAAGCTAATTGGTGGCAAACAGAAATTTAAAGAGAATTCTATTGTCTGAAGTAGTAATTTGAAAGACTCAACCAATATACACCTATATAATCACACATGATCATGCACAGGAAGCCGTACGCACACGTACACATAGGATGATTCAATGGCTGAAAGTTTGAGTGATCAAAGAAAACGAAACTTCAAAAAAACTCTGGCCTTACAATAGCAAATACAAAAAGCAAATAGCATTCAAATGGTAACCTGCATACTTTCATATTCTTTCTGGTACACTACTGCTATTGGATCAAAATTACCCACTTTTCCTAACTTGCTGAGTGCAGCAGCTCACTAAATTGCCAACATAAATTCTTTAGTCAACAGACTAGCAGCTTCAGTGTACAATGTGCAAGATAAACTTGAAAAGCATGGATTATCAGTCCAAAAACAATCTTTTTGGCTACTCAATACAGAAAGGTTATTGTTAGTGAGACCGTATGAACTTATAAGACATGGTTAAAAAAAAATGATATCTCGGAGTCTGGTTATGGATCAAAATCAAGAGCAAATTCTTCAATCACTTCAAGTACATAATGATATCTCGAACAAACTGAAGATTCAACGAAACGAAAACAAGGAAAAAGGACAATAACTAAGAAGTAGGACCTTTCAGCGGTGGCAAGATTAGTAGAGACATCGTCAGTGCAAGCGAATTGCAGAGCCGACACCACCACTTCACGTCTCTTTCCCTTCTCCATTTTTTTTTCTACCCAGACAAGATGCCGATACCTGAGCAACCAACCAGGATTTGATTTGATGGCCCAGTTAAAAGTAACCTAGTTTTGTCACGAGCTTGAGCTTTTCCTCAGGTCTCAGTTCCTTTTCTTTCTTCGTTTTTCTTTTTTCCTTATTAACTGTTTTTCATTTAACCCGCGTAGGATAATCAACTTTTAAAGATTGATTTGTGTACGTTTGATAAGGTAAGAAAGATAATCGTTTGATAAGCTGCGCTACAAGTTACAACGTGGTATCATACCACTTCTTTTGTCTTTTGTGGCGGCACCACTGTAAATTTTCATAAAACCCCTTTCGTCATTTTTATTTAAATTTTAGTTCATACATATTAAGCTAATTTCCACATGCATCCGTAGGTACATTTCAATTAGCACCTTATACTATTTAATATTATTCTTATTCTATGTTGTACCAGTATGGTAATACTCTCTTTTCTATTTTGAGATTGAATAATTACTATGTTTAATTTAGAACCTTAAATTCTTTTTTAATTTTAATATTAAGATTTTTTTTTAAAAATCTATTATCAAATTTCATTTAATACTTTATATTCTTTTTATTATAAATTTTTAATAAATACTATATATAGTATTATTTACTTACATGTATAACAAATTATATAATTCCACCAACTCTATTACAAAAAGTATTATAATTTCTCTTACTCTTATTTTTATCATGTTATTTATTTCAATTATTATTATTTTATGGGTGCATTTGGTTCGTCATTATTTGTTCCATTAGGTTTTATTGTATTATTTTTTTTATCACATTAGGCTATATCAAACTATAATTTAGTAAATTCTTTTATCCTTCATATATAATAATAAAGTTTTTAATAATATAATGTTAGTCCATACTACATAAAATTAATTTAGCACCTATTTGGAGATGATGAATTATTACTTACAAAGCAAATTAAAGGATTAAATGACATAATAAAAATAAAAATATGAAAATTACAATATTTATTGTAATAGAGCTATTGCGGTTAGATAATTTGTTGTGAATGTAAGAAAAAAAGCCCAATCTTTATAAAAAGAATTGAAATAAAATGAGCGTAAAAATGTTAAATGAAATTTGATATGCCAATGATTCAATTTCAAAATAGTAAAGAGGTCTATCAAAAAAAAAAAAAAGGTATTGTGATACAAATACAATATTGGTAAAAATATATAAATACGATATAGTATAAGGGGCTAAATGAAATGTACCTATACACGCAACGAGAAATAAAGTTAATACTTATAAACAAATATTAAATAAAAATGAATAGAGGGTTTAAATGAAATTTATCACAAAAGACAAAAAGTTGGACCCATATATGAGATTTGATGGTTAAAAATTTGCTGTTGGCTGTCCCCGCCCACGCACGACTCTTTGTATTTGTTTGTAATAATTTTATTAACTGTTTTTTCCTGAAGATTTTCATCCATTCACCAGCAAAGGCATTTTTTTATCTAGGTAAATAATAAGCGTACTGAAATAAGAGAATTTTTACTAACAAAAGGTTTATCTGGTAACACCAAAGACAGACTTTGGAATTCAACCAGTGTCTGGTGAAACAAAAGAGAAATAATACAAACAAAACGGGGTCAATAATAATCCAAGTTCTGTTTATTTCAAAGCAATGTATGAACTCAGTAGTGAGCAGTTGTCGTAGATAGAATGTCGTCCATGGCCCTCATTATCTATATCTAGCATATTGACTTCAGTCCTGGACTTGTTCTTTCTTCCCGCTTGATTTGAGATACCATCCGAGAGCACTAACACCAGTTATGATACCAGCTATGACTGCATAGTTACGGTACTGGTCAGTTGATACTTTCTCAGTTGAAGCTCCCGTGGCTGAGGTAGGTTTGGCTTCAGCTCCTGACCCTGAGCTAGCAGTAGGTGTCTCTTCCGGTTTGGGTCCCTGAAAACAATCAATTAAGCATGGTTTAGGCAAATATCAAACAACTACTCCAAGCAAATTGAGTTTTGTGGAATGAAAACCCGACAATCAACTAGACCTCAGCAAGAGTGCAAATATGCTGTGTTAAAATCAAAGCTATAAACATGCGCACGCAATGATGCACCTAGTGAGCAGAGGCAGGAGACACTGAGAGTATGAAGCATCTCAAATAGTCAATACCTAGGAGGACCCTTTTTTTACCACCAGGATTTTGTGTAGTTTTCAATCGAAAAGGTAAGCAACCAAGAGCTTTAATTATGCCCACTCTACCTCACCACTCCTATATTTTATGCCACGAAAGCTAATGACACTGACATGTTTCAAACACTTAAATTCCATCAAATTTACATTTCAAAACTTCATTTAGGCAGCAACACATGTTCATATTTGTATATACATTCAACCCCCCCCCCCCCCCCCCCAACTTTGTCCCATAAGATCATCACTTGATGAAGCTAATGACTGACACTTACAGCAAACGATGCTGCTCAAAAGCTCGCATCATCTCAGACATGGAATACAACCTGCTAAGATCCAAAAATAGATAATACAGAAATAGAGTGTGATCATACCTTGCGTGCCATCTTCTCCAATTTCTCTTGCTCAACTTTCTGCAAGATTAGTAGTACTTAGTAAAACATTGATATCACAAAAATATAAGCAGGCAGATATCCCAAGCTACAGTAAATAATGGCACTCATAAAAAAGTGAGAAACATTAGAAAATTTTCAATCCCATCGATAAGTCTCCATGCTCACAAAAGTGAACTTGAAGAAGATGCAAAAATAATTTCACAAAGTATTGCTGGACAGTATTTGGCGGGTACCTTATAACAAAACTCTGATCTACTATGAAGGAATATTCACTAACTTGAGTGAGCGACTATTCGGATTACCCATCAACAGTTAATTCTTTATCAGAATAACAAACCTATATAGACTTATTGCAGGACCATATGTTAAGGACAATTCTGAGTTAGATTTACGTCAGGATCAAGTACTTGCCCCCTTATAGGGCCGTTAGATCAGAAGACTATAATAAGCTCTATTTCTTTTAGCCAGATTGCCTACTTCACAAGACAATAATATAAAACAATAATGGTTCATGAGATTGATAAACCCCACCTTTATTTGACAGATTGAGGAACATGAGAATCTTAGACAAAAAATCCTATCAAGAAAATGAAACACTAGAAAGATAACAGAAAAACATAATGGTGAAAAGGACCTAAGATAGGAATAAAGATCAAACTACACAATCAAAATTTTCACAATATTGCACATGTTAAAACCTTAGTTTGCATCAGAGTAACAGCATTCATATAAAAATGAAACTGACTGAAATCACAGCAAAAGGATAAAAAACAGCCTGAAACAAAAAGCACGCATGTACACATCAAAAGTTGTAGAAACATTACTTTTATGTAGACATTCTCAGCTGCTTTTTCCTCCTCGCTCAGTACTTTGCCACTGCTTGAGAACCTTCGAGAAAAATTTCTTACAGCAATCCTTGAAGCCATGATGGTGGTCATAAAACCCCTGTCAACAAAATAAACGACAATAAACCCTTCAATAAGACAATAGTCTCTTAATCAGCTAACGGAGTTAGCTCCAAACACAAGCAAAAGAAAGAAAAGCATTTCTCTGACGTCAAATATCTTAACAATATATAAAATGTCCTTACAGCTCTCTAAAATACAAGATTATAGAAATAGCTGACACAATGTCAAATCCTATTCAAGATGGTATCTGCATTAGCAAAATTCGAACAGGGCAATCGACATTGAGCATCAGAAGCCCAAATAACAAAACCCCAAACTATCAAAGCATCGAAAATCAAAACCCCAGTTGTGCAAACAGTCAATAACCCAACAGTAAAAACATTGAATAACTGATAGTAAATGAATCCATAGACATTCGAGCATAAAAGCTTACTAATTTGCGAGAAAATACAAATACAAATTAATTATTTAAAGAAAATTTGCTTACTTTTGGATACACGGAGGAAGCTTTTCGGCTTTGTGTGTTGGAGAAATGAAATGGGGAGGTTTGTTTCGGTTACCAATCTGTATAGGGTTTGAACTTTGATGGGGTTCTATAAAGTGGACCCGCTTCGTCAGATTTAGGGGAAAGAAGATAATCGCCGTCTGATTTACGAAAGGGAAGGATTCGCTGCCACTGTATGCATTTCATTAAAAAGAACTCGCCAGATAAAAATCGAACAATCTCCGTTGCTTTTAATTATTGAATTTATTTGTATTAAAAAAAGAATAATGATACAGCCACAAACTCTTGTACAAATTTATTTTGTACAAACTGATGTGGCATGATATGATTGGTTGAATTAAATATCACTTGGCCCACATAATTTGTTTTTATTATTTTATATTTTCATTCAATCAATCTTATCATGGCACATTAGTTTGTACAAAATAAATTTATACAAGAGTTTGTGGTTGTATCATTACTCAAAAAAAAATATTGGTTAAAAAAGGAAAGACAACAATTATTCAGCTCCACTCCAAAAACAAGAATGCTATTGACACCCCCTTTATTATCCTCATAACACCGCCTTCTTTATGTAATTTTATTTATACACAAACATGTAATTCTAATTGAACGCAGCAACTATTTCTCTCTCTTCTAACTCTCGTCAAACCCACATATTCTCTGTTATTTATTTTCTTTGTAAGACTCTTTCAATCCATCAACGTGTCAATTTTTTTTGACTCCTCATCCATCCAATATTCTTTTGAAATAATCTTTTATTTTTCTTACAGATTTTGTGCTCTCACACTTTTTTCTTTTTTAACTATTATCATACTTAAAAGACTACTTTTAATATCCTGTCTTATCTTAAGACCGATAAAAAATCGAGAAAAAAAATAATGTTATACTTACTCACTTTAGATATACAATTGAAATACTAATAAATGTGGTATCTTATGTGTCATTTATTGAGTGATGATAGGTTAATTATTAATAATAAATCAATTAACATAAATAATTAGTGATACATCAGTAAGCATCCCAACTATATATTTAAACTAACTAATAATAGCATTATTGAAAAATAAAATAAAAATACAGTAATAAGCGTGTATAATTGAAAATGGGTCTCATATGCATTTTAAAGGGATATTAGAAGCTCCACTCTTACAAAAAAAGTTAATAAACCCACGAGGGTCCACTTAAAGATAGGCCCAATAAAAACTTTCAACAAGAAATATCCAAGTATAATTAATGAGTAGAGCATGTAACAGCCCTTTAAAATCCTTATAATACTCTTTTTAAATTTTATTTCTTAAAATACCCCAATTTAATTGATAAAGTTAAATTTATAAATTAAAATTAATATCATGCTATAAAACTTTACAATAAATGGAACTATTCTTTTAATTTTTTTACTTATAAAATTCATACAAATTATAAAATCTGAAATAATGTCATTTTTATTATTTTATTCTTATCATGATAACTCCAAACTCTCATAAATTTCTCATAAAAGATAATTTTAATTAAATTTTAAAATATAACTATAAAGTATGAAATAAGATGTGTATAAGTTTGTTAAAAAAAAATTAAAGTCTTAGATTAAATTTTGTTTCCAAAAAAGAAAGGTAATTTGTCTTTGACTATTTAGATAATTTTAATTTAAAAAAGGGTTTTCTTAAAGGAGGCATGAAATCACTATTCATAATCAATTATTAGAGTTTGAGCTTTGATTCACCTAGTGCTTTATCCACCCAGAAGCCTCACTGCTGCAACTTAATCCACAATTTCACTTCGATCTTCTCTGCTATCGAACATCCACTCAGCTCATATTCATATTTTCAACTGATTGTAAGTACATTTGCTAAAATAACACCTAACATCACATAGAATGAAAATCGCTTGTCTCTCCAATTAATTATTTGCTTATCTACAGAAGTATAGCATTTAAACAAGATCATTAAATATAATTCATAATACGTATGATTATCACACTTCGATATTATTAATCTGTAGAGGTGGGCATGAGTCAAGTTGACACAATAACACTCAATTTACTCGATTCATATAAGGTGTGGGTTGTGTAAAAATATACTTAAACTTAATCCGTAAAGTGTGAGTTGGGTCAAGTTAGGTTGGACTAATCCAAATTATTTATTTCATATTTTTTTTAATATCATCTCAAAATTAAAATAATTAGATATTAACAAACATTGTTTTTTGCATTGTATTTATTTACATTGTAAATATATATAATACATATGTATTTTTAAAAATAATAGTAACTCATTGGTGCCCCGATTTGGTTTTGTAATCAATTGTAGGACATAAATAGCCAAAGACAAGAATATTCTTCCGAATTCCCATGTCCAAACACTCAAACTAACCAAGCACATATCGCCTACGGCGCACGTTAGTCAAACCGAAGGAAAACCCTAGCTTCCTAAACCCTATATTTGTTTATTTCTTCTATTCATTCATCTTCAGTGCTGCCGCATCTGCTCTTCTCTCCGAAACCTCTTACTGCATTTCCATCAAGCAGCACAATGGTAAGTAAACTTGAAGCCCTTATGCCATTAGTCGATTTGCCTTTTATTCCCTAACAAAATCATAGATATAGAAAGATAATTGAGTGAGCAAATTTTTTTTTTTTTTAATAGATGTATTAGGTACATTTATGAAAATTGCTTTTAGTGATTTTTCTGATACCCAGTTGATCAATTTTGAGATAGCTACTGTTTAATATATTAAATTTCTACATTTTTTTTTCAGTTGCATAGCATAACTTTGAGCTAATACAAATAAAAAAAAACTTGTTTTTCGGAATTGGGAATTTAAGTTTAATTGCTTGTTTTCGTGAATAGTAGCCACATTTTGAAAAATAGGTAAGATTTTACATCTTTGATTTTCAAAAAATTGTTTTATGCCTTGCGGTTTCTTGTCTGCTTATTTCTTTAACTATGATTTATTAGTTTAATTATTTTTCTTTTGTGGCAGGCACCGAAGAAGGATAAGGCCCCACCTCCGGCCTCGAAGCCAGCAAAGTCTGGTGGAGGCAAGCAGAAGAAGAAGGTAAACTGAGATTTTGATTGATGGGGTTGTTTGGTTTGTAATTTGTAGTTGATTTTGGCGAATGTTGGATGTTTTCTGGATCCAAGTATTAATTTTGATTCTGTTGGGTGGTATGCAGAAGTGGAGCAAGGGAAAGCAAAAGGAGAAGGTGAACAATATGGTTTTGTTCGACCAGGCAACCTATGATAAGCTTCTTTCTGAGGCCCCCAAGTTTAAGCTTATTACTCCTTCAATCCTATCCGACAGACTGAGGGTACACTCATATATTGTCCCCCCCCCCCCCCCCCTCTTTTGGATTTGGATTTGGATTTATTTACTGGTTATTATTCAATTTATAAAATTTAGAAGGTTCATGCCTTGTAGAGTAGATAAACAGCATGCAGTTTTAAGCTTGAAATAAACTTGTGCTTCTAAAATTATTCCCCTGGTGATCTTTGTCCTTTTTATAACTTTGGGAATGGGAAAATGAATTTTTGTAGTGTCTGGTTTACATGTGCATGTGGATTCCCCATTTAGTTCCTTGTGCACTATAAGCAAGGTGCACTAATATGGTAATTTATGTTCCGAAATATTATTGGTTGTGGTATGTACAGAGTTTTGTAAAAACACTCTGATTGTTGGATCTTTATAGTATGTATTCTTGTTTGCAGTTGTTTCTACGGATAGTTTCATTGTTTTCTAACTTACTCTGCACCGTTTAAACTTATTTAAATATTTGTTCCATGATTGAGTTTTTCTCTTTTATTAGGTGCTTAATTCCATAGATTCTGTTTCTTTTTTAAGAGTCAAATTTTGCCCGATGATGGATAAATCAACAGAATTGAATGGTTGCTTGGTTTTTTATTCATCACACTCTTACATACCACCAATCATGCCTCTCTCTCTCTCTCTCTCTCTCTATTCTCTCTCTGTCTCTCCACACTCTGTGTGTGTGTGTGTGTGTATGTATATGTTTCTGTATGTGTTTCCATATGTGTTTGGTGGTGTGTGAATGTTTTGAAGAAGGCCATGCATTATGCCATATATGATGCTTTATAAGCTATGAGATCTGAGGGCAATTTTTTTTTTTTTTAACCAAGCTGTTTTTTTCCTCTTACGCTTTCCAGCTCCAGTCGGTACCATATGTTTTGTTTTAAAAAATCTGTTGCAGTTGTGATGTACCTGTAATTACTTCTCACTTCTATGTTATTCAATGTGTAAGAGTTATCATGCATTTGTTTCTAATAAAAAAAAAAGTTCTTTTATTGAGTATGCATTCATTAATCATCAATGAGTTGATTATAAATGTTGTTTTATTCTCCTATCTGCTATCAGATAAATGGATCATTGGCACGTCGGGCTATCAAGGATTTGATGGCAAGAGGTTCCATCCGGATGATATCAGCTCATGCTAGCCAGCAGATTTACACCAGAGCCACCAATACCTAGATGAGGATAACCCTTTCATCACTCCATGGATAGATAGATTGTTTCTGCTCTGTTTCAGGGAACTAGTGCTTAGAACCTTTTTGGTACTTTGTGCCTGAAATTTTGTTTCTTATGCTTTTTGATATTCTTGATGATAGACAGAAATTTTTTATGTTAGTGAAATCAATTAATGGTTTTTTTTTTTTTTACCCCTTTCGGTTACAATTAAAGATGTTGAAACAAAGGTTATTTGGTGAGAAATATTCAATATTTACTTTGCTTCCAATTATCCCATATGTTGCTATAGTGCTTGTGACTTTTCGTCCCTCCTAGTGTAGCATTATGATATTTTGGTTATTTGATATATGCTTTGCTCATCTTGTTGTCCGATATAAACTCCCTTGCACGGTTCTTCGTACTAAACAAGTCATTGACCATCAAGCTATCAGTATTATTACTAGCTATAATATTAGGAATTTAATATTTGAGCCTCAACATTAGTCTCAATGCCATGTGTTATTGATTTATTAAAAGATAATTTCTAACCCGCTATGTGTTATTGATTTATTAAAAGATAATTTCTGGTTAGGACGAAGAATGTTACTCTGAAATATTAGTATTATTACTAATATTAATGAGTCTTAAATTGAGTTTTAACTTTAGTCATAATGTTATGTATCACTTATTTATTAAAGATAATTTCATAATTTATAAATTTATTTAACAATTATTTACTAAATAAACATTATATTAGTTGGGACTTTCATTGAGAATTAGGTATTGGAATAACTAGCAGCACATGGTACTGTTTTTGTTCAATTTTAAATCCAAAATTCAAGTTAAAATATAGTACTGTAGAACACGTACTTGTAATTTCAGTCAGGTTTTTCATTATTTGTATCGGACGGTTGGGGCCTAAGATGTTTAAATAAATTTATTTAGTTTTTTTTTTTGGAGAAGAAATAAATTTATTTAGTTGGACATACATAGTTAAAAAAAATTAATTTCTGCTCGCCTATCTCTCAATCGTTAGATAGAAAAAATAGAAGAAAATAAATAGGACGATTAAAAACGGTTGTAACCAATTGGTAAAATTATTGTCACATAAAATATGCTAAATAAGTAGAAAGTCTTTTGAATGTCAATTAATATTACACATTTAAAACATTATCCCAATTAAAGTTAAAGTTTGAGTTGAGATTACGAATTATCCCAATTAAAGTTAAAGTTTGAGTTTTTTTTTTTTGAGAAGATCTGCGCTGTAGATACTGCATAAATGCTATGTTTATGAGTCATTAAATTCATATATCTAATAATTTATAATACAATTTACCAAAATTTTAAATAGTATATATTTATTTATTTTATACTTTAAAATAAATGCAATTGTTTATGATATTTTAACACCGAAGGATTTTGCTAAATAGGAATGTCTTAAAATGGATTTTACCATAGTACCATTGTTCTTCTCTTGTGCCTATAAAATCACCAACTTGTGACAATATTTGGACAGTAAAAATTAGTTCAATATGACATGGAGAAGAAATATTGGCTTGAAATTTCTTCCCATGACCAAAACATTGGTGATCTTATCTTCCTAAATATCATCGGTCGTTGTTCATGGCATTTCAGAAAATTTCAAGCCTATGGCCTACTCCTCTTCAATGGTAAGGGATCAAGTTATCTATCACGGCATTATATTTAAATTTCTCTTAATAAATTACATAAAAAGAATATATTATACAATAATTATGAAACGTATAATTCTTTGTGTTGACGCGTGTTTGATCAATCATGATTGTATTAAATAGTTTATAGAAAGATTTTTTTTCTTAAAAAGTATTTTTAAAACATGAGTGACGTCAAAATTTTGTCGTTTTCATTAAGTACGATCTATTAATTCTTCATGGTCATAATTGATAATGTGCAATAAATTTGCAGGTGAATATTACAAAAAATAATTCATCATTGGGAGAAGACAAAGCATCGTCCATGCGCTTCTCCATCTCTTAAGATAAACAACTCCAGCTATGAAAATAATACATGATGGGGGAGATGCGTATGGCGAAACCAAGATTTTGATTCAATACTCAATGGGGGCCATAATGGAGAATTAATAAACTTAAGTGGGCAAAAGAAAAATAACATAAACTTAACGAGATAGAATGTAAATGTCACATAGAAATGGGGTAAATTTCAGTGAAAGTGGTGCAGAGAGGGTGCTTCTTGGGCATTCGTGTTCTTATGTTTGATTTTGTATTATTCTCAGCTTGAATGAATATACATAATTTGATGACAATCTCAGCTTATTCGTTTCATATTTATTTATGTGCCTGAATGAGTGTATAATATATATATTCTTATTCTTTCCAATTAAGCTTTTGGATCTCTTTAGAGAAAACAAGAAAAAGATGCATAATTTGGTATTAATCCCAATAAATCTTATGTCTAACTCAAGCTGCTTTCAATCAAAATTTTAAGTCATCAGTGATTCCAAAGGATGTAAATTAACTTCACATTAAATCACACACACACACATATGTATATAATTAATTAGTGTGTGTGTATGAAAATTGGAAAATTTAGACAGAAATAAATGCATTATTAAAAAGAAAACAAAAAGAAAGCAATGCCAGCAATGAATAAGAAGTTGCCAACGGGAGTAATTAAGCAAAAAAAAAATTATAGAACCACAAACAATTTCACACAAATTAATATGACAATATTAAATTTATCTTAATTATGATTTACGGATGAGTGCAACAAATAGAAATGACTCGCACAAAACTGCACATATTTCTAAGCGTATCTCATGACTACACGTGAGTTTAAAGACACTTAGTGAGCTAAAATATATATATATATATATATATATATATGTGTGTGTGTGTGTGATTTTTCGTCATTTTAAATAATTGAAAAACGATAAAACATATAATTTAATGTTGAAAAGTTAACAAAACTTGGTGACAAATTGGCCAAAGTTGGCACCGACTTTGGAAATTTGACACATGCATGTGGCTAAGCATGCAAAGCTTGAAAAGTTGGCACATACCCTTAGAAATTTAGATGAAGCATGTGGTTGGAATCGTGGAAATTGAAGCCAAAGGAGTTGGTGAAGCATGTGACAGTTTGACAAATTCACAACGACTTTGACAATTTGACAAATTGTTGGTGAACGCCGAATTTGTAATAGTGCAAAATACTTCCTATAAATAGAGGGAGTTTTTCATTTGTTAAGCATCCCAAAATTGTTAAGCTTATAAGTTTATAAGCTTTTGAGAGTTCTGAGAGTGTGAGTAATTGGAGAGTGTGTGCGAGAGTGCTGGATGTATTTGGGTTCTGGGAAAGTGAGATTTCTTTACTCAAATAATTGTTAATAATATAATTATTTTTCTCTTGCTCCCATGGATGTAGGTTTAATTACCGAACCACGTAAATTTTGTGTCCATTATTTTTCTATAATTATTTGGTGCGCTTGATTCCGCATTCCACGTACAACATTTAATCAAGCCATTGTATAATTTGTATACTTTATACATACTACTATGATACAATGATCATCAAGCTTCAACATTAGTAGTGGTATTTGAAAACGGTTGCTACCCTGAATAATTGCTACAAACAATATACTAAGTGACACGGGCTTTTAGTATAAATAAATGTTCAAAAGAAATGTAAACTCTGTTCTTGTTAGAAGATAAAATTTTGTAGATTTTGGATGCAGATATGCAATTTATGTATATATTTATAACTCATTTTTTAAATTCATGCATTGGACGCATCGTGTATAAATGTTTTTACAACATTCAGTTACTAGGAAATAGAACCGAGTTTCGAATGGCTTTGAAAAAAGAATTTAATATTATTATTTTTTCTTACTTTGCACTTAATGAAATTAATAAAAAATATGAATTGATTTTTTTTTTTTAAGATGAGACAGCCTTATAAAACTAATGTTATTTATGAAAGTTAATTATTTTTTTGTTAACTTTAAAAATATATATTAATGTGTATAGTGAAAGTGTACAGACCTCATACCTTTTGTAGTTGTTGATAAGTTCCAAATTATATTTAACTTGCTAATATGTTAGAACTTTATATCTCTTTTTTTCCAACTAGCTCCAACAATCTCAATATCACCCACACTACATAAACTTCCGACAACATCTGTAATATTATGGAAAAATAACATAAATATGTTAAAACATAAGGATCAATAATTTCTAATATACACTTAAAGATTAGCAAACATTAATAATTAAAAACAATGAGAAGATTGTGTTATCATTCACACATATATCAATCAAATTCGAAGATATGAATTGTAATCCATTGATCGGAATCTTAACAATTCCTTCTTCTAACATTTTAAGCGAAGTTATAACTAAGAAAATAATCTTATACTAATTTGAAAGTGGTCTGTACTCGACTGTAGTTGAAACAACTTTTAAATTTTGACACTGTACAAAGAACCCTCACTCAACATGTGCCTAAACCTTATCACTGAATTTTTCCTGATTGTTGCATGCATTAGATTTTCCTACGAAAAAAAATGTTACATTAAGTGTAAAACAATTGGGAAAAAAATTAGAGAAAACAATGAGAGAATGAATTTTTTATATAACATTTTCATTAATAAAAATCATGTTCACACTAATCAATTCTCCATTCTTCTTAGTATTACCAGACTCTCACATCCTACAAAACCTAACCCTTATCATCTAACTATCTTTATCATTGTTCAACTCATGAAGAAAAGAGTACTCCATGAAGCATACAATATTAAAAATTCAAATAAATCAAAAAAATAAAAACACAAGAACATTTCTAAAGAGGATGTTGGTTAAATAATAAAAAAACTCAAATATAACAAATCTTAAATACTTAATGTTTATAAAGTTTGAAGAAGGCAAAAGACATTAAACAAAAGGTTGCATAATTAAATATGTGATTATGACATTAAAATTAGGCTCTAGTGGTATTGGTGAGGGAAGATGAAGGAACATTTCTTCCTATATTAATTAGTTGATGTATTTTAAGCCACTAAAGTTTAGTTGTTGGCTTAATAAAATAAATGAATGTTTCAAGACTTATAATTAATTATTATTAATAGTTACATATTGTTGAATTTAAATAGAAAGAGGAAGAGACATGTAATCTTTTGTAATCTAATAATTATTTTCTATTTTTAATATTTTGTAATGTAATTATTTTTAATTTCAACCAATATATTAGATAATAGAGAATATAAAAAGATGAGAAATAATGATGCCACAAATCTTAATTACTTAATGTTTATAGAGTTTGAAGAAGCCAAAAGACACTAAACAAAAGGTTGCATAATTAAATATGGGATTATGACATTAAAATTAGGCTCTAATGACATTGTTGAGGGAAGATGAAGGAACTTTCTTTCCTACATTAATTAATTGATATATTTTAAGCCACTAAAGTTTAATTGTTGGCATAATAAAATAAATAAATATTTCAAAACTTATAATTAATTATTATTAATGGTTACATATTGTTGAATTTAAATAGAAAGAGGAAGAGACATGTAATTTTTTGTAATCTAATAATTATTTTCTATTTTTAATTATTTGTAATGTAATTATTTTTTAATCTCAACCAATATATTAGATAATAGAGAATACAAGAAGATGAGAAATAGTGATGTCACATCACCTCTTATAGTCTCAGCTTTTTATATATATATATATATATATTGTTACTTATTGTGTAAATTTTACTAAACTTGCAAGCGCACGAATATTTTGTAATATAGATTAATAGTGACGAGTGTCGATCCCACGAGAAAATAAATTTAATTATGTGTAGAGTTAATTTTTCAAGTTTGTACGTGACTTGGTTGGAGACGATTCTAAGCAGTACTAAGATTTAAAATAATAAAATGATAGGAATAATTTAAGGATGAAAATAATGTAAATGAAATACTTGAGTTTCTGGATTCGCACTAAACACTATACCATAGGCTTAATGTTCATTTTTAATGCCAATTACTTTATGATAGGGGAAATTTTCCGCTCCTCATAAGCCCTACTCTAATAAATTTGATATCAAGCGCTTAATATGCTAGAGGGTAACGATCTTCCACTAAATGTAGTGTTAAATACACGTTATACTAGACGATAATAATCCTTCTGTCGACGTGGCAAGACTATCCCTAAATAACTTGGAAGCATTCTATGTCAACACTGAGTCTAGACAACCTATCAATACTAGAGGGGAGTCTATTTGTAAAAAATATAGTGTGAAGTGCTTATTGTGTCAAACAGTAACAATCTTTTACTAAGGAGTTGATATACCGTGCAAAATCTAAATAATATACAATGTCTTTCAACAATGAGTCAAAACAATCATATAAATCAAAGTGGAAAAAAAATAAACTTAGCAAATTAAGCCTATGGATCATGTGGAGCCTTCATCTTCAACCTAAGCTTAAAGTTAAATTAGCTACTCATAATTGAACTTGGAGTAAAATGGTAATTTAATATTAAAATATGTAAAAATACAAGACAGAGTGAGAATTACACAAAATAGAGCTTAAATTTGGATTCAAAACTATCTAAGGAGGGATGAACTCTTTATTTGTAGATACAATGGGTAAATCATGACCATTGGATAAAAATAATTCAGACGCACATGATTACGTTCGTGGCATGCTATGATTGGATGGAACACATCATCAGGATGTGATTCAATGTATTGCATATACCGTACGTGCGTTTTTGGGTATAATAATATGTTGTCATGTCATCAGTCAACGTAAAAGTCAATGGGCCTTATTTCAGTGCATGTACGTCTGCAGCAAGTGCACAATATGGTTAAATAAGATGTTGTCATATCATTAGTCTGTGCCACATTTGCTGGGCTCCACCTAGGGATGGCAATTGGTTAGGTCGAGCTCGGGAGGCCTGACCCAAATAAAAACCCGATTATTTGCATTTTGGGTTGGGTTGAGCCCGTCCAATTCGGATTTTTCCCGTATGCATTGCACCTAAATTACTCATATATGTATGTATCCTCTGTAAACTAAAAAATCCATAGTTTTTCATAATTTTTTTGTTAATTTAGGGTCGGGTTAGGTAGGGTTGGCTAGGGCTCAAACCCTAAGCTGAAAATTTCAGGTCAGGTTAATTGAGCCAAAATTTGGGACGAGTCAAATTGTCATTCCTAACCCCACCAAAATTTGCATATGTCCTACCGCACTAGAGTTGCACATCTCTAAATCTTTGTTTATACAATTACAACCCATTTTGACCCCCATTTTTGTCGTTCCTTAGGTTTTTGGGCTTCTAAATTCGTTACTGATGTCGGTACTGCCATCTGAGGCCCCAAAAATGAGTAAAATTATAGTTTTACCCCTTATACCCTACCTAAGGTTTTTAGTTATTTTGAGCTAAAAAAATGTAGTTTGTTTTGTTGTCTTATTTCTTGTTAATTGTAAAATAATCAAAATATCCTAAAATACATAAAATACTCAAATTATAATAAAACATGCACAATCGAAGCCTAAGAGACTTAATTACACAAAAAGTAGAGATGTTAGCGAGACTTGAAGTGTAAAATGATGATTTTACCCAACATACACTCTCCAGCACTCAACATTAACTTCCTGCCATTGCTTAGAAAATATTTTGGTGTTTGTTTTCTTTGCCCTTATAAAATCAACAAGTTCAGCATTGATCTTTGTTCATGACGTTTCAGAAAACTTCAAGCTCGTTGCCTACTTCTCTCGGTGGTAAGTCATCTAAATGTTGTATTACATAATAAAGCTATTGTATATGTGTATAGGAGAAATTGAGAGATAAGGATATATGATACGATACAATTTAATACATATAAGAATTTATGTTAGAGATAATAAGAACATGCGATAAAGTCAACTTGACACATATAGTACTGTCTCTTCTTTTAATATTTATATCAATTTTTATGCATGTTTTTATTTAGATTTAGATCCTCTATTAATCATATATTTTGCCATAGCTTCTTTGCTCAAGTGTTATGAAATGGGTTGCTGATATGTTTAACATTCATCTCCCTAATGGTGGTTTATGGTTAAATTTTTGGGATGTGCTGGAAAGTAAGAATTTCCCATCTCAAATCTGGAACATGTGGTTGGTGGCTTGCAGCAGTGCTGTTCATGTGATTTGAAGAACCCGTAACTTCATTTGATTTCAAGATGTATCTCTCTCTGTTCGTAATGCCATGGCCTATTGCCAAATTTTAATATTTATTCTTTGTCAGTCTTGTCCAGAGAGTGTTGCTCGCTTTCATGATATGGTAATTTTTGCTTGGTAATTGATCCAACCTTTGAAAAACCCCCAAAGTAGCTACAATGATATGGCTTCCCCCTCCTCCAACTTAGATAAAGGTCCACATCGATGGCTTATCGAAGAATAATCTTGGGCTCTCTGCTTGTGAGGGAATTTTAGAGATCATCATGGAACCTTCTCTGGCGGCTGGTTTCGGCATGTTCACTGGTCATCAATCCTCTTTTTATGCTGAATTTATGGCAGATATTTTTGCTATTGAACAGGCTTGGGCACCCAAAAAAAAAAAAATTCATTCTTTTAGATTAAATGCAATTATTATAGAACGAGAAAGGGAGTTCCATTCCCCTGCCACCTAATTCAAAGCACCCCTACGAGAGTTCCACCTCCATCTAATCTAGCTGTGAAAGAATCATGATATGGCAAGTCTTGGACTCTTTTCCAAGAATTAGCTTTCAAATTATAAACATAAACTTGATTATTGGAGTGTGAGATTCTTACCAATTTGTGGTCATCGGTGGCAACATCAAAACCAAAACCAAAATGGAGTATAAGCATAACCAAACAAATAACCATCAATATTGGGCAGCGTTTGGTGCTTCTTATTTGATGGGTTCTGCAAAAACAAAACTCCGTTTCCCCCAGTGATTTGTAGAACAAGTAGTCCATCAGAACAAGCAATGATTTCAACATAGTGTTTGTGGGATATGCTTCGACGAAGACCAGCAGTGATGAGCAAACATCTGGTAACAGGGTTCCTCGAGCAGTTATATCTTGTAAGAGTCTGGTATCCGGGGGAGCAGGAGCAGGAATATCCTGCTCATCCACGAGACCCATCTCCTGTTGAAAGCATAAAGCCATTCCTACTAAGGGTTGAGTCGAGGAGACCCGGTCAACGACATTTAGCGAGGCGTGCTCTCCAGTCCGAGAATCAAGGCACGAAGGCCACACAACCACCCACGACAACGGAAATGAGGCATCCGCTTTCGAGAGGTGGGAAGATAACGAGCGCAAATGGAGGGAAGGCCCGAGTTCAGAAGTGGCCTATAAAAAGGTAGCCAACGAAGGGTTAGAATTTTGGAGATTATAACAAAGATAAAAAAAAGCTCTAAAGAACTGAGACTAAAAGAGAAAAGCCATAAGATTTGTGGCTAGCGTTCCCAGAACCTTCATATCTGACTTGAGCGTCGGAGGGTTTACGCCGGGAAAACAACCGGCGTGCTCTGACTTATTTCTGTGGACGCATGAAGATTTGGAGAAGAAAGCATACGAGGAGAGATCCTGATCGAGGTGAAGTTGATCGAGCAGATATCCTGGTCGTGGAAAGAGGGCAACCAGAATCTCGCATCAACATTTTGGCGCCGTATGTGGGGACCTGATAAAAAAACTTCTGTTGACAGCAAGAAGATGAGTAAAGCAAGTAAAAAAATAATGGAGGCAGGAGGAAGTAGTGCACAAGGGGATGATATGAGGCTTAACGATTCCGTGACGCTGAGGGAGATAGCTAGTGAAGCACGGGAAAAAGCCATGTTTGACCGGATGGAACGGATGGAAAAGCAGATGGAGACCCTGACAACCATCCTACATGAGTTGCGGAGTGAACGAAGGGGAACCCAGGAGGAAAGGGTGAGAGGTGGTGGAGTGGCACTAGGTCACGATAGTACGAGGAGAAGTCAAACCACCGGAAGATTTGGTGGTGAGAGAGGTAACCTATCTCTGCGGAGAGAAGTTCATAGAGAGGAAGAGCAGTCCCCGGCAAGACAGATTTTTGACGAGGACGACGAGATGGCGAATGGAGAGGAAACAGAGTTGAGGCAACACTTGCATGATGTGGAGCAAGAGCGGGATCAAGTTGCAGCACGTGACCCTGGTCGTGTAGTGCAGCTGGAGGAGGAAGTGCGCAGACTAGCACAGATAATTGATGACATGCAAGGAAGGAGCAGAGCTCCTGGTTGGAGGATAATGCTGGACGGAGAATCACCGCTCGCAGCAGAGATCATGAGGGCAGTTATTCCAAGAGATTTCTGCCTCCCAGACCTTAGATATCCGGGACGAACTGATCCGCTGGTGCACATAGAGCGCTTCAACGACATAACCGGGGTACAAGGATTATCTCAATCCCAAAGGTGCAGGGTGTTCCCATTATCCCTTGAGGGACGTGCACGCGAGTGGTACATGAAACTTCCTCGGGGGAGCATTAAAACCTTCGAGCAGATGTGCCAGGAATTTGCAGAGCAGTTTCGTGGGGTAATGACACCATAAGATGACATGATGGAGTTGAAAAGCATGAAGCAGGGGGAACAAGAAACCCTTCGGGAATTCATCAAGAGGTTTTATCGTGCTGTCCTCGATTTGGGAGCCTACAACCATCCTCAGGCATTAAGGGGATTGAAAGAAGGGGTGAAGATAGGAAGGCTGTGGTACAACTTGAGAAGCCCAGTTATTCAGACATATGCAGCCGCATATGAGCAGGCTAAGAGGGACATTGAGATTGAGGAGGAAAATGCAGAACAGATTAAGACAGACCAGCTAGAAATGTGGGGAAAGAAAGAGAAGAAAGCATTACCAGGGAATGAGCCGATCAGGAGGAGGGACCACCAGGCCTCAGGTAGTGGTGCAGGAGGTCGAGTAACCGCTTACCAGCCTCATCAGAGGCCACCACAGTATCAGCGCAGCAGAGCACAACTTCCTCGTTCCCTAGCTAGGGAGTGTTGGAGAAGGCATGACTCGACATATGGTGGTCTTCATCAACACTCCCACGGTAGTAGAGGGAGCAGACCAGAAGCGCTGCCACTACCTCCAACTCAGAACGGAGCAAATAGAGAAAGGGCAGTGCACATGATCGACCAGAACTAAGACTATGGGCGGTATACTTCCTTGAAGATGTCCCTGGACGAGGTGTACGAGGCCATAAAGGACCGAGGATTGCTGTACCTCCCTGCCCCAATAACAAAGCTACCCAGCAGGAGGGATAGGGGACGTTATTGTAAGTTCCATGGCACTCATGGCCATACCACTGCAGAATGCAGGGATCTCAAGACCCAGGTTGAAGATTTGGTGAGAAATCGGTACCTGGACGAGTTTATAGATGGGACTTTCCCGATGGTGGCCTCGACATGTGAAGGGGAGCAAAGTGATAGAAACTTGAGGCGCGAGCAGCCTGCAGTAAGGGTGATAGCTGGGGGCCCAAGATTGGCCGGAGATTCCAACAGATCGAGGAAGAATTATGCTAGATACGCCATGACTAGTAAGGAGATATTCTTCAACACCCCAGCAGCCAAACGAGCAAGAGTCAGGCAAGTGCCAATCATGTGGACGGATGAAGATGAAGAAGAGATTCTCTACCCCCACGAGGATGCTTTAGTCATCAAGGCTACTGTTGCAAGTAAGAAGTTTGACCGGATACTGGTTGATACATGGAGCTCAGTTGATGTGTTATTTAAGTCAACTCTGGAGGAGATGGGAATAGCAGACCGGAAGTTGGAGTACACCAATACCTCATTGAAGGGGTTTGAAGGAAGAAAGCTGGTCCCTCTGGGCGTGGTCGAGCTGCCTATCACAATTGGGAGCTCCCCGATAGAAAGGACTATGATACTGGACTTTGTGGTAGTGGATGAAGAAGGGCCTAACCAGATGATCTTAGGTCGGCCATTTCTGAGGATGAGCAAAGCAGTGCTGTCCAACCATTATCTGGCTCTCAAGTACCGGGTGAATGAGGTAGTTGGAGTGGTACGAGGAGACCAAAGAATCGCACGAAGCTACTACTCCTCGGCAGCAAGGGAAGCAATGCAGATAACATCCCTTGATACCCGAGTGGAAAACAGGAATGACAGACAAGAACCTGTAGAGGAGCTGGAGATAGTAAGCCTAGGACTAGAGAATCTGGGAAAAACGATCAAAATCGGGTCGAGACTTAAGGAAGAGCAGAAGCAAGACTTCGTGAAATGCTTACAGGCTCATGCAGATGTGTTTGTTTGGACACATGAAGACATGCCAGGGATTGATCCTGAGGTAGCATGTCATAAGCTGAGAATAAAGAAAGGTGCTCGTACAGTAAGACAGAAAATGAGGTGCTTCAACTAGGAGATGTATGGGGTTATAAATGGCGAGGTGGAGAAGCTCTTGAGAGCAGGGTTCATTCGGGAAGTCAATTATCCTGAGTGGATATCGAATGTGGTGTTGGTAAAGAAGGCAAATGGCAAGTGGATGATGTGTGTAGATTTCACAAATCTCAATAAGGCGTGCCCGAAAGACAGCTTTCCTTTACTAAAGATCGACCAGCTAGTAGATTCAACGGCGGGACACGGCCTGCTTAGCTTCATGGACGTATTTTCGGGATACAACCAAATTCCCATGTATGAGCAGGATGAGGAGAGCACAGCTTTTATTACAAACCAGGGTTTATTCTGTTACAGGGTAATGCCATTTGGTCTTAAGAATGCTGGGGCCACGTACCAGAGGTTGGTGAATAAAGTCTTTAAGCCATTGATTGAGAGAACCATGGAGGTGTACGTGGACGACATGATAACCAAGTCGAAAGTCCCGAAGGAACATGTCGGACACCTCGAGGAGACATTCAGGCTTTTGAGGAAGTATAAGATGAATCTCAACCCGGAAAAATGTGCTTTTGGGGTCGAGTCAGGGAAATTCCTTGGATTCATGGTAAGCTATAGGGGGATCGAAGCAAATCCCAAGAAGATCTAGGCGATCGTGCAGATGAGGTCTCCTCGTAACCTGAAGGAGATGCAGAGCCTCACGGGGAGGTTGGCGGCATTGAGCCGATTCATATCCAAGGGTACTGATAAGTGTCAGCCATTTTTTCAAGTAATAAGGAGGGGGAAGAAAACAGAATGGACCCCAGAATGCGAAGAAGCTTTCCAGAACTTGAAGCAGTACTTGCATCAAGCACCTCTGCTGTCCACACCGAGGGATGATGACAAGTTATTTTTGTATTTGGCGGTATCAGATCGGGCTGCAAGTTCTGTTCTGGTAAGAGAGGAAGAAGGGGTTCAGTATCCGATATACTACACCAGTAAGGCCCTGCTCGATGCTGAGACCAGATACCCACCGTTGGAGAAATGGGCACTTGCCCTTGTGGTTGCTGCTCGGAAGCTGAGGCCATACTTTCCAGCATTCCCAGTCTCGGTAATAACAAACCAGCCATTGCGTCAAACTCTGCATAAGCCAGATGCTTCTGGTCGGCTCGTCAAGTGGGCTATAGAGCTGAGCGAGTTCGACATAGACTACAAACCCCAGGCAGCGATAAAGGCTCAGGTGATGGCCGATTTCGTAGCAGAATTCACAGAACCCGAAATATGTTTGGACCAGCGAGATGTAGCTACAGACAGCAACGATGCCTGAGTATGGCAGATGTCTGTAGATGGGTCATCTGGGGAGCAGGGATCAGGAGCAGGAATTGTTTTGGAAGGCCTAGAAGGGGAGGAGATCTCTTATGCTGTAAAGTTAGAATTCGCAGCCACAAATAACCAAGCAGAGTACGAAGCCTTGATAGCAGGTTTGGAATTGGCTAAGGCAGTGAAAACGGATAGAGTGAAGATCAGAACTGATTCCCAGCTGGTCGCAAATCATGTCAGTGAAAGATTTTAACCGAGAGAGGAGAACATGGAGCAGTACCTGAAGATAGTCAGGCATATGATGGGGAAATTTGAAGCGGTTGAGGTGATACAAATCCCCAGGGAGCAGAATAGTCGAGCAGATATTTTGGCGAGGATGGTAGCGGTAGCAGACCCAAAAATGCCAAAGTCGATCCCTCTAGAGGTGAAGCCCAGCCCGAGCATCAAGCAGAATTTGGGGGTGCTGCGGATAGAACAAAAATGCTCGTGGATGGACCCGATAATTTCGTACCTTAGAGACGGGGTATTACCACCAAAGAAGCTGCGAGCTCGGAAGATCAGAGCCCAGGCCTCGAGATACACGATGATTGATGGGGTACTATATCGGCGAGGATATACGCTACCTTTCCTTCGGTGTTTGGATGAGGACGACGCGGACTACGTACTGAGAGAAGTACATGAAGGAATTTGCGGAAATCATTTTGGAGGGAGGTCCCTGGCCCACAAGGTTCTAAGGCAGGGATATTTCTGGCCGACAATGCACCAGGATGCGTAGGAGAAGACCAGGAGCTGTTTAAGCTGCCAGAGTTTTGCGAGTTTCTCCAACCAACCACCAGAGAAGCTCACCTCTATGGCCTCCCCTTGGCCATTTGCTCAATGGAGAATTGATCTGATCGGCCCGCTGGCAAAGGGCCGAGGAGCAGTAACACACGCAATAGTTGCGATAGACTATTTCACGAAGTGGATAGAGGTAGAAGCCCTTAGCAGGATCACAGAGAAGAAAACAACAGACTTTGTGTGGAGAAACCTAGTCTGTCGATACGGGATCCCTTATGCCTTGGTAACGGATAATGGCAGGCAGTTCGATAATCACAGCTTCAGGGATTTTTGCCAGAACCTCGGGATAGAGTTGAAGTATTGCTCGCCTGCTCACCCTCAATCCAATGGACAGGTAGAAGCAGCCAACAAGACCATCAAGAGGCTTTTGAAAACCAGGCTCGGAGCAAAAAATGGTGCATGGGTTGATGAGTTGTCAGGTGTTCTATGGGCATACAGGACAACCCACAAAACAGCAACTGGGGAGACACCGTTCGCCTTGGCTTTCGGACATGAAGCGGTCGTACCAACTGAGATAGGAACGACCACGCACCGGACAGACCATTTCAATGAGCAGGAGAACGACGAGCAGATGTGTTTGAATCTAGATCTGCTAATGGAAAAGAGGGAGCAAGCAGCCGAGCGATCAGCCATTTACCAGCAGATGGTTGCTCGGTATTATAACCAGAAGGTGAATGTACGACAGTTCAAGGTCGGAGATTGGGTGTTAAGGAGAGTAAATCAGAACACGAAAGACTCGGCTCAGGGAGTACTTGGACCAAATTGGTAGTGGCCATATAGGGTCAAGCAGCTAGTTGGGCCTGGAGCTTACAAGCTGGTTCGCTCGGATGGTCACGAGGTGAAACGCCCATGGAACGCAGCATACCTCAGGAAATATTTCCAGTAAGAATTGTCTATGTTTTCAAGTTATTTCTGTTCGTGTTTGTGGTTATTTATTTTATGTCAAAACAATTCATGTAAGTTGAATCCTGCAATTAATGAAACGTCGAGGAATTTCATTCACTTGAAACTGTGAAAAATTTACTAAGGCATGGAAAGGCTCACCAAGTCTCAAAGCCTGTTTATGGCGAGACTAGAAGCCAAGCATGCCAGGATCTGCTCGACCACGCGAAGGCGAGCAGAACCCCAATCATTGAAGAATTTACTAAGGCATGCAAAGGTTCACCAAGTCTCAAAGCCTGTTTATGGCGAGACCAGAAGCCAAGCATGTCAGGATCTGCTCGACCACGCGAAGACGAGTAGAACCCCAATCATTGAAGAATTTTCTAAGGCATGCAAAGGCTCACCAAGTCTCAAAGCCTGTTTATGGTGAGACCAGAAGCCAAGCGTGCCAGGATCTGCTCAACCACGTGAAGGCGAGCAGAATCCCCAAGCTTCGAAATATTTTCTAAGGCATGCATGCAAAGGCTCATCAAGTCTCAAAGCCTATTTATGGCGAGACCGGAAGCCAAGCATGCCGGGATCTGCTCGACCAAGTGAAGGCTAGCAGATTCCCCAACACTAGGAAAATTATCTAAGGCATGAGAAAGCTCGTCAACTCTCAAAGACTCCTCTGTGACGAGGTCAGAAGCCAAATGAATAAATAAATTAAAATTCCAATGCGAGAAAGCAAATAAGAACAATTTTATTAAGCTCTTAAAAGTCTACAATGCTGTTACATCTAATGTTCAAAAAGCAATTACAACGCAAGACAAGTTCAGGAGGACGGCGGATCAGTAAGCCGAGCAGCTTCGGTTGGCTGGTCCACTTCAGGGGCAGGGGGGTGTCACCAGTAGCGTCCGGGGGGGTACTCGCCTCACCAACGTCAGCAGGGACTGCACGAGGAGGAGAGTTTTCCTCTTCAACCACGATTGGTTCCACTTGTTCGACATCTACTCTCGCCGCCTTCTCATCCATGTATTGAGCAACACCAGCTGCAAGGTCATCCATCTTCAGATCCGGATGTTGCTTCCCGAGGACGGCCATGATGCAGCGGTAAGAATGTCGAAGTCCCTGGTCGTATTGGTTGTCAGCCTCATTCTCCAAATTCTCGACCTGAACTCGATGGGAGTCGCGGAGAGATTCGAGCTGAGCCTCGTACATAGCTTTCTGCCTCTGCAGATCCTCCTTGACCTTAGTCAGTTCTTCCTCGAGAGTAATAGCTTTTGCTTGAGTAAGAGATTCTTGCTCTATCAACTTCAGATTCTCGAGATTCAGCTCCCCTGCTTTCTTCTCGGCATCGTCAGCTCTGGTCATCGCCGACTGAATGTCCTCCTTCATCTTCCTGTTATAACGGCCAACCTTGGCCTTATAATAGGTGGTCATGCAGCTGAGATGGAAAGCGCTATACTACATCGCTCCCACCAGCTCTCCTAGGGTGCAGCCGTCAAAGTCCTCCAGGTCCTTCTTGCTCACGAGTTTGGAAAGCTCGTTGAGATAGAGGGCCAAGTGTTTTGCTTGGCTATCAGATAAACGAGATCTAGGCCCGACAGGAGGAGATGAGGAAGCAGGATCAGTGGCTGCTCCACTAGTCTCTCTGACTTTGGCAGGAGGAGGAGGTAGAGTCTTCAAGGGAGGAACCTGCTGCACAGTGTTCACCCGCTTCGCAGTGGGAGTATCTTTATTCTGGTCCCGCTTGGTTGTTGGAGGTTGAGGACGTTTCCTAGTCAGAGCCCCAATCACAGCATCCTCCATCTTGTGGCCGGGAGGCACCAAACAAGACTCGAGCAAGTTGTAAGTAGTTATCAGCTCTCGGCTCGAGCAGAAATTGGCTAGTACAGCCTCGACCCGTTTGAGCTGGTCAGGTTTGAGCGGGAAGTGAACACCCCAAGAACCTGCAACACAAACAGACACTTGGTTAGAGACAAACCAGTAAAGCGAGAATAATTATGAATACAAGATATCTAAAGCGAGCAGGCAACCTGGGACCGTGAAACGGGGTGGGACGCGATAATCGTTCCCGTCAATTTGTGCAACCTGACCCCAAGGACCCCCAGCAAAAAAGAATTTTCTCTTCCAAGTCCCACCACCACCAGTTGGAAGATCAGTTATGGGTTTCCTACTCTTGGTACTAGATTGGAAGTAGTACCAGCCGGCATCTTTGGGGCTGCTCTTTAGCTGGTACATGTGCTTCACCTCATCAACTATGGGCTCGCTTTGGCAACATCTGTCCCACAATATGAATAGACCAGAGAGCACTCTCCACCTGTTGGGGTTCAGCTGACCAGGAGCTAGATTTAGCCCGTTAAGAATCCGAGCAAAGTAGGGTTGCAAGGGACACCTCAGCCCATACTTAAAACTCTCCAAAAATAAGGTAACATATCCCCTAGGAGGCCGGCTAGGGGTATCCTTCTTTCCTAGGATCGTAAGAGGTATTTCACCAGGAATGCTATACCTAAGCCGGAGGTCAGTGAGCTCGTCAAACGTGGTCGTGCACGTCATGTAATCAATAGCATAATCCCGCGATAGGGCTCTACCTCCTACTGTACTCCGCCCTTCTGGTCGCGACGCTCCTGATGGGGACACCTCACCAGAATCATCTCCTCGATCCTCACTCAGGGTGTTTTCCGAGCCAGAAGACCCCTCCTCATCGCTATTTCCGCTTGAGGAGGTTGTTTGGGGGGACATCCTCCTAGCGCTAGTGCCAACACTAGATCTAATGGGTTCTAAGGGGATCCCGGGGTCAAAAGCAGGATCGGTGAGTAGACTAGGCAGGAAGTCAAACTCATCGTCATCAACCTCAATGACCTTCTCTTTACCTTTCGACATTCCCTAAGCTCTAATCAGAACACCACCACCAACTACTACTCAAGCAAAGCAAAGAGAAAAAAAATTATCTACAGCTATCCGAGACCGAGAAGATAGAAGTAATACCTGAAATAGTGGTTCAGTCGGAGAAGGACAGAGATAGAGGCCTTTATGCCAGAACTTCTTTGCCGGAAAGACAGGGACGGAGACGGAGTAAATGACGAATTTTCCTTTGGAGAAGTTTTGGGTTTTCCTAAGGGAGAATGGACTCTTGGGTTGCCAGCATTTAACAGCACCAAATCCCGAGGGTCTCGTAACCGTTGGTTTGAAATTCAAATAGAGGGGTAGATTTCTGCCACATCACCTCGTCCGCAATTAGATGCGACACGACTCTTGGCAGCCTTTTTCCTATCCTGCGCAAGCAAGAACTGTCAAGTTTCTACTGTCGGCTTACTACGTTACCCAACACCAGAAACTGGGGGACCGGTGTTTGTGGGATATGCTTCGACGAAGACCAGCAGTGATGAGCAGACATCTGGTAACAGGGTTCCTCGAGCAGGTATATCTTGTAAGAGTCTGGTATCCGGGGGAGCAGGAGCAGGAATATCCTGCTCATCCATGAGGCCCATCTCCTGTTGGAAGCATAAAGCCATTCCTGCTACATTCCTGCTAAGGGTTGAGTCGAGGAGACCCGGTCAACGACAGTTAGCGAGGCGTGCTCTCCAGTCCGAGAATCAAGGCACGAAGGCCACGCAACCACCCACGACAATGGAAATGAGGCATCCGCTTTCGAGAGGTGGGAAGATAACGAGCGCGAATGGAGGGAAGGCCCGAGTTCAGAAGTGGCCTATAAAAAGGTAGCCAACGAAGGTAAAAGAGTTAGAATTTTGGAGATTATAACAGAGATAAAAAAAAGCTCTAAAGAACTGAGACTAAAAGAGAAAAGCCATAAGATTTGTGGCTAGCATTCCCAGAACCTTCATATCTGACTTGAGCGTCGGAGGGTTTACGCCGGGAAAACAACCGGCGTGCTCTGACTTGTTTCTGTGGACGCAGGAATATTTGGAGAAGAAAGCATATGAGGAGAGATCCTGATCGAGGTGAAGTTGATCGAGCAGATATCCTGGTCATGGAAATAGGGCAACCTGAATCTCGCATCAACACATAGTTTCCGGAATTGTCAAATGGCTGATCAAATTCTACCGCAAGATATTCGAGAGGATCCATTCCCGCTGAGTATATGCCAAGTATGGCCCGTAATAATCTATCTTCCGGAGCATACAATGATTCTTTCGCCGCCTGAAGCGTTAATTTACCTACTAAAATATCGCCGGTCTCTACCCAAGATCCCAGCATCATAATTCCATTTTTGTCTAAATTGCGGAGTAACTGGGCTTCCAGATGTGGTATTTCATTAGTGATCCTTTCGGGGTGGAAGCTGCGGGTTCGAGCCCCGTCAGTCCCGACGGATCCAAATCCAATAATAGGTTTATTGGGATAACTGTCGAGTGGATGATCAAGCAGTTGTACCGCAGTATCCAGGGAATCCATATTTGCTGAGAAGAATCCTGAATAGAATTCAAGAATAAGGCTGGATTTGGAGTAAGTTTCTTTGGAGCGACTGAGATGGAGCTTTATGAATTCAGGACTGTTGATTGAGGCACAAAGCTTCTTCGACACACATCTGAATCGCAGGAGAGACTTGACGGGCAATAAGCTCAGAATCTCAGTGATTACATCAAGCGGGATCCACATCTCTTTGGTTATTAAGAGTATCGTTTAGGGTTTCTTTCAATTGTTTTGTTTTAAATTGGATTTGTTTGGCATAAGAAGGTTTTAATATTGCAAAATAAAACACAAACTCTTTTAATTAGAAGAAAAACTCAACCAAATAGGATAAGGAAATAACAATTGACGAGGAAGAAACCTAAATCTAATAAAAATTGCCTTAAAAAAAATAGGGTGGCATGGCAAAAGCCATTTTTTTCGGTCTTTTTGAGTTTATTTTTTATTATTTTTTTCTGCTGATATATACATAACTTCGTTTTTATTGGAGAAAATTATACAGAGACCGAAGACTTTACAACCCTTTTATAACAATAGAAAGTCCTAGCATTGCATATTTTTACAATTCTTAATTTTATTCCCTAATAAAATATTAAAGTTAAAAAAGAAAACAAAAGCAAAAATTTAGAAGCAAATCCGAGTTTCCTATAAAAATATTAAAAAAAAAAAAATCTTACATCGTATGTAACATACAACAACCCTTGAGCAGTCACCCAAAATTAAAAAAATTGCAATATGTAAAATAATTGGATTGTCATAAATGACAATTCATGGATTTTTTATATGTTACAGTATATGTAATATAGTCTAACCCTAAAATAGATATCTTTCTAACATTAGGAAAAAAATTTAAAATTGTTTTGGAGACAGAGACTACGAAGGATGAACTGGAGATACATAGCTACAATAAGATTTTTTATTCTTAAACAAAAAAATATTTATTTATTTATTTTATCTATTTCATGGTGGGAATGTTGGATAGACATTTACGCCATGATTTGGCATTATAAGAGAAATTTCAATAAATCATATCTATTCATTTGATCGATAACCAAGCTGCATCTAATGTACCATAAGTAATTTTTCTTTTCTATTTTTTCCTTCGGATTGAATTGAAACCAATTCTTGAATGAGGTACTTGTGGCAGATTTTGAAAAAATAGAGTTATCTTTATCTGATGGTTGTTTTATATGATATGTTTCTATCTAGTTTTTTAAATTTATCCCTATAATAAAGGGCCTAGCTAAGATAAGATTCCTAGTCTATGTTAACTTCAAGCCTATATATATTCTTGTAATTAGTTGATTATAGTATAATAAGAAAGCATAGTGTTTACTGTTTCCTTCCTATGTTAACTTCAAGCCTAAATACCAGAGCAAGGTATTTGGTTAAAGGAAACCATGGTAAAAACAATCATGACTGGCACAAGTAGGAGTATTGACTCTCATGAATCTTTTGAAACTTCTCAGATTCATTCTCAGTCAACTCCTACAATTGATCCCACTACAATAATTGACACGACCCGCCTCGACCTATAACAACCTCTGTATTTCATCCGAAAATATACATTTAAAACTTGCATAATTCATGTCTCATTATACATATTCATACTACAAGCATATATATCCATATAAAAACATAAGCAACATAAACATGCTCAAAATGCAAGATATATTCAGTAGTGTGTCTTGTGGCCCTATCTCAATTAACTAGAATTGATCTGCACGAAATCTTGCGGAATCCTAGGAGAAAATGGATAAATAAGAAAATAGTGAGCTTGTGGCTTAATAAGTGGATCTAATTAATAATAATAATAATAATAATAATAATAATAATAAAAGTAGTGTATTAGTGCTTATACTTAATCATGTGACTTAACTCCACACTGAATATCATACATCAGCAGACATGGAATTCATACATACATACATGAAAAAACTGTAGCAAACACTGCCCATGGAAAATAACTCTCAATACTCATCAGGATCATCATCGCACGAGTAGAATGAGGGAAAAACCTCTCAATACCCAGCGGAATTTAACTACATCGCATGGGTATAGTAACCTAACTCTCAATACACATGTGTAAAGTCTACAGGGAAGGGTACATATATGGTAACTGGCAATCACATCTCATGACTTAATTAAATATATAATATGCGTACATGTAATCATAAGATGATATTAAATCATATTATCAAACATAAATGCTTCACGGAATACATAATAGTAATAATAGTATCCACTCACAAATCCTATTTCACTCTGAGGTTCGTTAGGGTTATTGTGTCTCTGGATTATTAGATTTCTCCTAAAATACAAGATTCAAAAATTAACTATTGGGACTGATATAAAAACTTATACGTGACATGTAAACTGTAATATAACTGCTCAAACTTCATAAATCTATTACCCATTAGTTTACTAAATTTTAATCTAACTATCCAATTCTATTTTTAAGTAATTTTTCCTTTTAATTTCTCTCTTCCCCACTCTCGGCTTCTTCATTTTCTTCTATTCTTTTCTTTTCTCTTATTTCTCTCGATTTCCTTTCTTATTAGCTCTCTGCTCCTATTGATAAAATGAGGCAGCTGTCAAAATTTATATATAAACATTAACACTGCCTCAAGCAAGCAAGTGGAATGTGCATGTGGCAAACAAGAAGGGAAGCCGGCATGTGGAGAAATGGTGAAGCAGGCAGCTTGGTGGCGCAAAATTAATGACCCATTCTACCTTTTTTTTGTTTTTGTGTGCAGGCGGTGCATGACAATAACTGAAAGTACATCAATTCAAATCACATCCCACAAACTCAATGGAAAGAACTTTCTCCAGTGGTCTCATTGTGTTCAAGTGGTAATTCAAGGGCATGGAAAACTTGACTATCTTCTTGGACAAAAGCAGAGGCTAGATGAAAATGATCTTACATTCCAAAGTGAGATGTTGAAAATTCTATCGTTGTGGCATGGTTGGTCAACTCAATGGAACCAAATATTGCGCAGACATATTTATTTTAATAAAAAGTTGTTGAACTGTAGGAATTTGTCAAAGAAACTTTCTCAAACTTGAAAAAATCATCGCAGATGTTTGAGGTGAGGAATATGGCTTGATCCATATATAACTGATGTCTTTTTAGTTTTGAATCTAATTTAATCATATTAACCTAAAAATTCAAAAATATAATGAGAATGATCATGAATGGATCTTATTTTATTCTATTCTATCAATTTTTTTGTATATATAATATTCAAATAATGATTTCAAAAGAAATTCAAATAATGTAATTTTTCTACAATATTGACGTGCGTACTGTCCATGAGCAATGATTACTCTTGGCCACCGATTATAGCGCGATGAATGTCGCGAGCGGGATTGTTGGCTAACATTATGACGAGCTGGACTACTCAACCACTGACAAGGCAACGTGCTACTCGTTTATGATAAGATGAGGACGAGTTGGTGCTAGCTACAACGTGAATGATTTGAAAAGAATGAGTGAGACTATGAGAGAGTGGGTTAGATTTTGATTTATGGATTATGAACTTGTGGGATTGTAGGCTTTAGGCTGTATGTGGTTAAGTCTAGATTATATTGAAGTCTTTATTTAATTATTTTTATATTATTTATATAAATATTTTGATACTTTTTTACACCAATATTTAATTTTTTACAATTTAAAATTTGTTATTTATGCACTAAAAATTATAGAAAAATAAATTAAAAATTAAAATTAAAATGAAGAAATGTGAAAATGAGGATAGCAACAGTTGGACAAGTGGGGAATGTTGGGGCGATCTAGAAAAGTTTGGGTAGAGCTAGATCTAAATGTTGGTTAGGAAAGCGTCTTGTAGTAAGAGGAGTAGTTATGAACCCTATAGACCACCCCCATGAGGGTAGTGAAAGAAGGGTTTCGATTGGTAGAGAAAGACTTGCAACCCCTTGGGGTTATCCTATACTTGGAAGACGAAGTAGAAAAAGGAATAAATATAGTGATAATTTGATTCTTCGTCACCATACTAAATATGAGAGAAAATCGATTTTTTTCTTCGTTTTTACAATTTACAAAAAAGAAAAAGAAAAAAATAAGAGTTAATTAACTGCGATATGTAGGATTCCACCGCATCTCTATTCATTTCTCAAATAAAAAATGGGGTAAAAAATTATCTCCGTTCCTTTTTCAAATAAAAAATTAAGTATAAGATTATCTTCATACCTCCTCAAACGAGGAAAATCCCCCAAGGCCCTGTCCCCGTTGGAATTTCTGCCATCCCTATATATTATAATCTTCGAAACCATTATTTCAAGGCAGCCATGGATAGACATCCTTCCAAAACTGACAAATTGTTAAATATGTATAAAAATAATTTTCAGTCCTCATATCATCGATCTCTCTCTCTTGTCCAGAAATAAGACGACCTTTTCTTTTTATAAGAAGAATCTAGGGACAGTTAGGAATTGAAATAAACTAAAATGCCCTTGAATAAAAAAAGTGACTAAAATACCAAAAAAGAATTGGGTTTATTACACTATATGCGCGCCACTTCTGAAATATGTTTCTAGCGTCATGTAAACAAAAACGTTGTTGCTTTTAAAATGATGTTAAATATTAAACAAAAGGACAATTAGCAAGTCCTACCTTAAATATGATTTACAATGACTACAATTTAAAAAAAAAAAAAGTCACCGGCATCTGAGAATTTCTATTCTTTGGTATATGCTATTTTTACTTGTAAAATAATAATAATAATAATAATAATAATAATAATAATAATAAATAAAACACAACTAAAATCTTTTAAGGAAATAATAATTGCTTGGGACTACGAAGCCTACGGGCATAGGAAAAATTTCAGGTGGGCGAAGCCTATTTCAGTGGATAGAAAAAATTACTGAATACTACAAAATTTCATTTAACTAAGTTATGATGGCCAAGGCTTTATACCCCTTTCATAATAATAGAAAACCCTGAGAGGAATAATTCCTAAAGTACTCTGGAGTTCTCCACAGCATGTATGCTCTCATATAGCTTAAACAAATTTTCGCTATAGCTTCGCCTCTGCCCTAGCACAACATGTATCCTCTCTCACATATTTTTTGGGAAGGAAATGACGTTGCTGATAATGTAGGAAAGTCGAATGCTTATTCAGATAATTTTGATTGGTGGGATCATAATCCTTCCGTCATTGTCTCATCTTCATTAATTGGGATACTCTTGTTTCAGAAATTAATTTTGGCACTGCGGTCTTTCATATTTAATTTTTCACGCATAGCTCCATTGATCAGTGATGACGATGACTCATTTATTCAAGCTTAGTTTCGATAGCAGCTCCAATTTTAATATCATGCCAATATTTTTTTCCTTATATCATGTTGAATTGAATTTGCTGTCAAAATACTACGGCAAGGACTTTACGGTGGTATCTAGGTGACCAATAGCATAACAAGTTTTGCAATATTTACCTTAATGTATGCATTCGTATTGGTACAAGCCATTTAGCCATAACCAATCAGATTGAAATATTTTATATTCCTGTTGCTTCTTAGTTGTATGTTATCCTTTCTACGTAAAAGTAGATTGCACAGGTATAGTTTCTATCACTGTGCCACTTTAAAGAAACCAACTCTAATGTTGGAGAATGCCATAAAAGAGTCAAGTTATTCTTGATAGTACACATTGATTGTAGTTAAATTGATCTGAAAATGATGTGGAGTTGTTATAATGTTTAATTTCTCTTTAGTTGAATAACATTTATGCCTATGTTTAAAAATAAAAAATAAAAAAAGGACTGGAAATTTGTCTTGCTTAAGTCAAATATAAGAAAGAGTGAAACATTCTTCAAAAGTACTTCCACGTAGCAGTGTCTGGAAATGAGCTGCTTTAACTATTTGTGCACTAATCAAAGCGGTAAAAGGGCAAAAGAAAAATCAAGCCTCCAAAACGCCAGACTTTATAAGAAAAAAATTCAATCTCCATCAAAATAAGAAAGAGCTGATCGACTACTTTCCAAGTTGTCCAAATCTAATAGCAACCCTAAATAAAACGGAAATCATCAAGATATATCACTGAGAGAATTTACATAGATTAAAAGGGGAAAAAGGATAATCTAAATGTATGCACATTAGATTGAACAATATCAAGGAATTCAATAACTTCACATTTATTTCTCATATATATTCTAAGGTTCTGATTGATTGTAACTTTTAGTAAAGCATTTAGTAAACACTCGAGTAGAAACCTGTAATATTTTCTATAAAAGTATTATTTAACAATCATATCTACTTTTTTTAAACTACAGCCACAATATTTCAATACCAAACAGAACCTAATTCTTCTTCTAGATGGTAATAAAACAAATTTGAAATACTTTTGATGTGATATTAACCATAAGGATAAGACGTTATGTTGGAAAAAAATACGTGAACAAAAATCACTCTCAATCTACTTGAAGATCCTTATAAGGTATAAGAAAATAAACCATCCCCGAAGTCCATAATTAGAAGACTGAAGAGACAGTTGGATCATAAACTTGATCCAAGATGAATAAATTCAACCCAAATCATGGAAGGTTCCATGAGTAAGTATAGTTGGTGAGGTTTGAATTATTTGTATTAGGTGTGGTAGGTTTGGTAAGTGAAGATGAATGATTATTAATTTTTTGTAATTTCTTATTTGAATGGTTGTGATTAGCTTGTTTCATGTATAAATGCCCCCTCTTCCCTTTAGTTTAAGCATCAAGTGAAGTAATAAAATCTCTAAGTTGTAGAGAGTGAAAAATAAGAGTTGTAAATGGTGAGGAGTGTTGTTGAAGAAATAAAATAGTATGTTTTTTTTTAGTGTTATATGTGTTAATTCTCCAACAGAGACTAGTATTCATCCGATCATATTACTTACAAGCTCGAGTAATTATATTATAATTTCACAGCCTGCTACAGAGATACCCTGCCTCTAAACACCAATTCTATTAAACAAACGCGAAGTGTGTCAAAACAAGAATATACACGCAAAATACAATAGCCTATGAGAAAGATTTGAAATGGTAAATTATTGAGGCAATCAGAGTGAAAAACACAAGAGCTGAATCTGTATAATGAACTCGACTAAAAGTACTCACTATTTGCTTAAGCAAAAGCAAAAAAAAAAAAAAAAAAAAAAAAAAACCTAACTCATCCTTAGCCTGCGTGCTTTCTATTCTAACTAAAAACTTCGTTACAATAACTAATTAATTGACTTAAAATGATGGAATATGATAAAGTTAATTATTAAGTAAACCAGAGTGAGAATCAAATGCTCAGTTAAGACTTAATCTTTACTCAAGAAAAATTTGAAAAGTTTATCATAAATTAAATAATTTCCTCTTTAAACCCACTTTTCAACCTCTTTCCTCTGTCTGACATATTTTACCAAGGTCAGGGGTAACAAGACTTTCTACGCATACAGTATTTTCACTCCAAAGGTCATGCGGCAGGCCATGAATCTTAAACCTATGTGAACTCTGCTCTTTTAGATCGTACCAAAAAAAATGATAGCCTTCTGGAGACTCTAGACGAAGTAAAACCTTATTTCCACATTCTGAATAAGCAATGGTTTTCAAATATGCCCCCTCTAGGGACGGTGAAAACGAAAACAGTTTGGTCCAAGACTCCTTAATCCCATATTCCTTCATCACCCATATGTCGTAGTAATCATTATTTCTCGTGTTATTTCTCCTGTTGGCGCAAGTCACGGACAGACATCCTCCCAAAACCGACAAATTGCTAAAATATGTAAAAGAAGATTTCTCATTCGTCATTTCATCAGGCAAGGGCACAACAAAAAAATTCTCGTTCTTTAAATCAAATGCTGTTATAAGAAGAGGATGGCAGTCCCATTCCAGTTCCACCCAATTCAAAGCACCGCCTATGACATCTCCACGTCCACGTAATGTAGCAGTCAAAGCACTGTGATATGAGAAGTCTTGGACTCTTTTCCAAGAATTAGTCTTCAAACTATAAACAAAAACTTGTTTTTTCCGCATCAAAATTCTCATCATCTTGTAGTCGTCAGTAGAAGCGTCGTAACCAAAGCCGAACTGATCGATGACAGTTTTGTTGTAGTGAGATTCAGAATCAAACACAATATTGGGTAATAGTTGGTGTTTCTTGGTTGACGGGTTCAACAAATAAACTTCGTTCCGCCAGTGCCTTTGTAGAGCCAGTAATCCATTGCAAGAACCAATAACTTTAATAGGTTTTTTGGGATAACTGTCGAGTGGATGATCCAGTAGTTGTACCGCAATATCCAGGGAATCCATATTTACTGAGAAGAATCCTGAATAGAATTCAAGAATAAGGCTGGATTTGGAGTAAGTTTCTTTGGAGCGACTGAGATGGAGCTTTACGAATTCAGGACTGTCGATTGAGGCACAAAACTGCTTCGACACACATCTGAAGCGCAGGAGAGACTTTACGGGCAATAAGCTTAGAATCTCAGTGATTACATCAAGCGGGATTGACATCTCTTTCGTTATTAAGATTATAGTTTAGGGTTTCTTCCAATTTTTTTTTTTGTTTTAAATTGGATTTGTTTGGGATAAGAGAGTTTTACATGTACTTATACGAAAGAAAACATAAACGCTTTTAATCTTAAAAAACCTCAACCAAACCGGATAAGAAAATAAAAATTGATTAGGAGAAAGAAACTACATCTATAAAAATAAAATAAAAGTACTTAATTAATAAAAACAATGATACTAGGATTAATTAGTTGGGATATTTAACTTGTATGATGTGGAAACGATGTGGAACTATTTGGTTAGCTTAAGTTATAGTTAATTAGTTATTGAATTCTATTATTTCTAATTTAGATGGTGAAATTTTATTGATGGCACATTAATTAAGATATAATGTTTGTATCCTAATTGAGTAAACATTGATTTTTTTTTTTCAAAATCCATAATGCTATGCTTGCTTAATTGAGATGTTTAATTTGTATGTCGATTGATATGACAAATGATGTGGTATTACTTAATTGGCTCAAGTGATAGTTTGTTATTAAGTTTTGTTATTTCTCACAAATTTGTGAAATTTTATTGATTAAAAAACTAACCATTTCAATTGAGTAAATATAGCAATACAACAATTTCTCACGAATTCTAGGATTTGTTCCCTAATAAAATAATAAGCGCAATAAATGAAAAGCAAATATATTTTCTTCTATCATCAGGAAATAACTTGCGAAATTGTCTTTGGCAAAAATAGCACGACGGCCATTTATACCTTAGGGAGCTAGGAACTTGATGTTATAAAACACGCTCATGATAAAAAAAAAAAACAAAAACAAAAATTGTTGGGGGAAATCTGTGTGCTAAGTGGGTCAATAACTTAGTGACACGTGGTAAGAAAAGTCAACTAAGGAAAGTCAATTTGTTTAAATGCGCATTTGGATATCTCACACAGAGATAAAAGGTAAGCTATGTGAAGAAAAAGATAGTTACAGTAAAATACATAGTATGAAAGGGTAATATCGGAAGTTAAATTTCAGTGGTTAGGGCCAGTGCCTAAACAATGCACGCCATCTTGTTTTGGCCAAGGATGAAAAGCCAATAAGAATAGAGATTCTTTAGCCAAGTAATAAAAAAAGACTATGTCAGTTGTCCTTTTGATACCATCAGAAAAGCAACATGACCATAAGGCTGGGAGGCTGCCATGTGTCCAACTATAGAGGCAAAAAGGTAGCTGGAGGTTTCCTTGCCTTTTAAGCTCATGGACATCACCATTAAAGGACCACAAGAAAAATTACTCAAATAGCCTCACCTGAGGAAGCCCAACCATTAAATGAGCGCCACATGTCCAAAATTTCCAAAATACCTTCAGAAACACTCGTATATAAGCTCCACATGTTCAATCTTGAGGTGGCTCTGTCCATCTCTAACTCTCTCTCTCCCATATTGCTCTATCCAACCCTTGGGAGATTTTTCCAGATATGATTTCTTAAGAGGCTATTTCATCTTTTTCTTCCTCTATTTTTACACCTCCATGGAAGCTTTTGGCTATCTCGTCTCTTAAAAAAGCTTTTCCCTTATTCTTTTATAAGAAAACCCTTTAACTCCGTAAGATTCACATCTCCTTTATGTTATTATCCACCATAAATAACCTTTAATAAACTTTTATTGATATTGTAGAGCAAATCTTGTAAGTCTTCATTTAAGAAGTGGATTGGAGATGAACTACTCTAGTGGATGCAGGCCAAACGGTCGAACCACGTAAAATCTTATGTGTTCTTTATTATGTATACTTATTTTCTACTTATTATGATGGTTTTGATGCCTAGGTCATATTCATATGAGTTTGCGTGAGTTATTCTACAAGCTCTATAGAGTTAATCAGATAAGCTTTTTAGAGCTATCCTCGAAGCTCTCTTGAGCTCTCTATGTAAACTTCCTAAACTAACTCCTGTGAGCTCCACGAGTTCGCCATAATATTCCAAACTCAAAACACTGTAGCTCACCTCCCAAATGACCTCATATTACCTCCTAAATCACCGCAACTTACCTTACAGATCACCTTAGTTATACCTCATGCCCAAACATAAAAAACACACATAAACCCAAACTTCGCCTAATCTTTCCCAAAATATAATTTTATTTGTTTTAATTAGATTTAACCTAGATTCGGTGAGAGAACAACCGCTTAATGGTTCGAATCAAATCTTAGAGGAATCCGGTTAAAACAATTGGCGCTGTCTGTGGGGAATGCTACAAGAGCTTTCATAGCAATGGCTAGTTTGGATTAGGTTGTATTTGATTAAAGGGCAATAGATGCACTCCTGGATTTGCGGCAAAAAGAGAAGCTCCATAAGAAATTCTTTAAGGATCCCTTCGAGAAATACCAAAGTGGATTCCTAAAAAAAAATGTCATGGATGATTCTTCTGAGAAATGCTCAAGAAAAAAGGTAAAGACGAATATCTCATGAAAACATTGCAAAGACTTCATCAAAAAACACCATTGAGAATTTCTCCAAAACACTGAAAGAGGATCTTCAGAGAAAACCTCTAAAACAATGTAGCAATTTTGAAGATACCTTAGCTCTTCCCTAAGCAACAAAGTAGAGTCAAACACCTTTTGAATGCTACAACAGTCAGGAAACTATCAGTATTATGCTCTTAACTCTTCTTTTTTTATTTCCATGTTTGAATTTTTTACTAAACATTTGATCAAATATATTTGTGTTAAGTCCAATAAGAACTTCATTTGTTCACTACCGTGACTTGATTTATTTTTAAAACTCCCTAACGTCTATACATAACAGCAAAAGAGATTTCAAAATCTCTTCTTAAGATAACACGTGCTAGTCATGTGATGATTATGATTTAAGCTACTTTTACGTAGTTAATCTTATAAATGACTGCTACTTGTTTGTCCTAAGTATTCATGAGAGGATGGCTGATCTTTCTTGATTGATTTTCCATGGATGTGGTTGAATGATTTGTTCTTGCTATACATCATGAGATGTGATTGAACAAGCTCTTGAATTTTTTTTATAGAATAGATTATTGGATGAATGATTTATCTTTACTGTCATGTAGTTATGAATGAATGTTAACTCCTTATTTATTATGATTTATTGATTATAATTTTTCTGCCCTTATGACTCACTGTATTTAATTTTTAGAGTGTAGCTTTAGGTACGTACCCTAAGTTATTTTTGTTTCAGCTGATTTATATTAATTGCTACTCCAAGAGTTTTACTTTCTTTCAAAAAAATTTCTTTTAAAAATTGAATTTCTTTGGGATGCGAGAGTTTTTTACTTATATAAAAACAAAACACATTCTCTTTTAATCTTAAGAAAAACTCAACCAAACTAGATAAGAAAAAAATAATTGTTTAGGAGAAAGAAACCACATCTATAAAAAAATACGTAATTAAAAAAATAATACTAAGCTTAATTAGCTAGGATATTTAATTTGTATTCCAGCGAATGTGGTAAAGAATGTTTCATTATCTGATTGGTTTAAATGATGGTTAATTAATTATTATATTTTATTATTTGTAATCCAAATAGTATTTTGAAAGAATGAGTAAGCATAGCATCACTTCTCTCTTCCGAGCATTCTTTCTTTTTCTCATCATTTGGGATGATTTTTTGGGATAAAAAATTTGGGATGTGTGACATTACTCTTTCTTTTGAGTAATGATAGGCATTCTAAATTTTTTTATCCCACATTTGATCCCAAATGATTATCATTAATTGAGTTACTGATAATTCTTTATAATATCCAAGTGAATTAATTGTATTATCTCACCAACCAATTGATGAATGTCACATCATTAGTGATAATTTTTTTAGTATAAAAAATTTAAAATGTGTGGCATTACTGTTTCTTTCTTTCTTTCTTCCTTTTCTTCCTCTGCATACCGATCTCACTCTTTTGTCCAAAAAACAAGACAACATTTTGTTTTTATACTAGTAGATAGGGATTTAAAAGGGTGGGACTATTTGAACCCACCAAACTACTCATTAAACCCACTTTCTAAATAAACTCATTTTCAAATTTTCAAATTTTAAATTTTACTCAATAAACCTACTAAGTACCTAATGTACCCTTATTGAACCTAATTTTTATAATAGTAGTGATTTTACTCATTAAACCTATAAAATTCATTTATAAACCCTTGATAAATATTTCACAATTTATTATTATTATTTTTTTTTTGAAGAAAGTTTTTGCCTTTTGCCCAAGCTTCTCCAACTGGAGGTGAGAGTCCATTGATGCTGAAGTTTAGAATTCGATCAAGAGGAGAAGTTGTGGGAAAGCTGGTGAAGATAACACACAAGAAGAAAATCTCCCACCCTTCAGTCATAGACAATCTCACCACTAAGCCCATCAAGTTCAAGAAGAATGCATGCACAAATGACTGATCAGACTAAAAGTTGATTGATGAGTTATTGAGTTTAGGGGTGTTCGCGAATCGGATTTTACGGATTGGACATCAATCCATATCCGATCCATGATTTTGCGGATTATAATTTTTCAATCCAATCCAATCCAATCCACGGATTGATAAAATTCAATCCAAATCCAATCCATACATCTGCGGATCGGATGCGGATTTGACTCAATCCATATCAAATTCATACGTCTGGGGATCGAATGCGGATTTGACTCAATCCATATGCAATCTACCATTTTGCGCATTAGTTTTCGAATTAAAAATTTTTAATTCTCTCCAACTAATGAAATAAAAAAATCTAATATAAAAATAATTTTGCTACCAATTAAATTTAAAATTGAATAAAATTTAAATAAATTAATTGTTTAAATAAAGCTAAAATAATACATTTAAAGTTTCAAAATATAACACATCGAGACTAATTATTCAAATAAAGCTACAATAATACGTTCAAAGTTTCAAAATATAACACACCAAACTTAATTATTCAAATAAAGTTACAATAATACGTTAATATAACACCGAAATTAATTGTTCAAATAAAGCCACAATTAATTGAAATGGCGAAGTTTCGGAAACCAAACACAGTCTGATCCTTCACTAGGGCTGTTGCGCCTGTCGAAAAATGGTGATTACGGAGCCATCCACGATGGGAACCAGGAGAAGCCGTACGGGTGGTGATCTTGAAGGTTGTGATAGTGAAATTGTTCAGCTGGAACCAGTGAATGTAAAGTGGCTTGATGGACTTGGGAAAGAAGATGGCTTGCTCTCGCCAGAATCGCGCGGCCGATGTCCTTTAAATCCGTGTCGAGAGTGTATCAAACCAGTATTGAGTGTTGCTAGTGTGTGTGACGGCGGGGAAGCTTAGGGTTTTTTGTTTGCAAATTGTTGGTGACTTGGCGTTATGTTACTTTGCTTTTGCTAGTGTGTGTGACTTTGCTTTTATTTTGTTTTACAATTTTTACAAGTTATATTTGTATATTTGATTATTTAATTATTTTTCATTTTATATTATTATTGGGTAATGGCTAAGATATGTTATAGTGCTTAGTACCTATGCAATGTCACATTTATAATTTTTTTAATTAAATTTATAATAATTTTTTTAATTAAATTTATAATAATTTTTTTATTATATATATATATATATATATTTTTTTTTTTTTTTGCGGATTCACGGATTTCTGCGGATTTACAGAAGTAAATCCATATCCAATCCATCGACTGCGGATTTTTAAATTTTCAATCCATATCCAATCCACCAATCCACGGATCGGATTTATACGGATCGGATTCAGCGGATCGGACGGATTGAGCGGATCGGATTGGATTCTGAACACCCCTAATTGAGTTTATATTAGATGCTCATGTTTTTTCTGTTTTTGTATTTTCTCGATTGCAGGCCTGGGTTTCTTCCACTTCATAAGAAAAAATGAGATGCATTCTTACGTATTCCTAATTCAAACTATTGTCAATTTTGTTTTGTTCCTCCATAAAAATTCTTGATTGATTATGATTTAACGAAAATATAATTAAGATTTATGATTAGGATTTGATAAAACTGTGTTGAATATAAAGATGGGTTCAAAAAGTAAAAATTTTTATTTTTTTATTATATTTTAATGTCCATAACTGTAATTTAATTTAGAGGTATTTTTATCATAAGAAATTATTTTCAAAAGTGGGTTCAATCAGTAATTTGATGGGTTCAAATAGCCCCACCCGATTTAAAAATACTAAAATACCTTTGAGTCAAGAAAGTGACTAAAATGCCACAAAACAATTGGGTTTGTTACACGATATGCCATTCTAAAATATGCATTTGCATTGCTACAAGCCATTCAGCCATAACCAAGTAGATTGAAATATTGTATTTTCTTTGCAAGTTATCCTTTCTATGTAAAAGTAGATCTCACCTCAGATATAAAGAGACTTAAGAAAGAGTGAAGCATTGTTCAAAAGTTATTCCATAGCTTTATTTGGAAGTGAGATGCTTTAACTATTTATGCACTGATCAAAGGGGTAAAAGGGAAAAAGAAAAATCAACCCTTCAAAAAACAGCCAGACTTCACAAGAACGAATTCAATCTCCTTGAAAATAAGAAAGAGCTGATCGACTACCGTCCAAGTTGTCCAAATCCAATAGCCACCCTAAATAAAACGACAATCATCAAGATATATTAGTAAGAGAATTTACTTATGATCTCATAGGGTAGAAAAGATTAAAAGAAAAAAAATGAAAACCTATGCACATTAGATTGAACAAAATCAAGGAATTCAAAATCTTCACACTGTTTCTCGTATATATTCTAAGGTCCTGCGATTTGTATTGTGGTTCGGTAACTGTATCTTTTAATAAAATATTTAGCGAACACTTGATTAAAAATTTATAATATTTTTTTATAAAATATTATTTAATAGTCATTTTTCTTTTTCATAGCTACAACCCTAACACCTCAAAATCAAACAGAATCTAATTCCTCTTCTACGTGTTCATAGAACAAATTTGAAATGCTTTTGAAGTGATATTAAACATAAGGATAATACATTGTGTTGGAAAAAAACACATGAGCAAAAATCACAGTCAATTAATCTACTTGAAGAATCACTAGAAGGTACAAGGATATAAACCTTACCCCAAATCCATAATTAGAAGAAGTGAAGAGACTAGTATTCATGCGATCAAGCTAATTACAAGCTTTAGTACTAGTATTAAAATTTAACAGCCTGCTACAGTGATACACTGCCTCTAAACACCAATTCTATTTAACAGACACGACGCGGGTCTAAACAAGACTATCCGCACAAATGTAATAGCTTATGAGAAAGACTCGATACAATAAATCATTAAGGCAATCGGAGTGAAAAATACAAGAGTTAAATATGTACAGCCTATAATGAACTCGATTAAAAGTACTTATTATTTGCTTAAGCAAAAGAAACTAAACTTATCCTTAGCCTGCTATATCATCTCCTATGTTTGCTATTCGAATTAAAAACTTCATTATGCTTTTTTTATATGTCAAAGAAATAGATGTTGAAAACATATGGACAATAACATTAGACAAGCGGCACAAAATCTTTGAAAAATGAAGAGTTGCTTTTGTGTATAGAGAGGATCTTGTTTCCTTCTATCAATTAAATTATTTCTAAGAATAATTATTCCATTTGTTTGTCCATTATATTGTTTCACAATAACTAATTAATTGACTTGAAATGATGGAATATGATATAGTTAATTATTAAGCGAGTCAGAGTGAAAATCAAATGCACATTTAACACTTAATGTCTACCTAAGAAAAATATGATAAATTTATGATAAATCAAATAATTACCTCTTCAAATCCCACATATCAACCTCTTTCCCCTGTCTGATAAATATTACCATGAGGGGAAACAAGACTCTCAAAGCATACAGTAGGTTCACTCCAAAAGTGTTGCGGCAGGCCAGGAATCTAAAACTCGTGTGAAGTCTGCTCTTTTAGATCGTACCAACAAAAATGATAGACGTCTGGAATCTCCAGACGAAGTAAAACCTTATTCCCACATTCTGAATAAGCAATGGCTTTCAAATATGCCTCCTTTGGGGACGGTGAAAACGGAAACAGTTTAGTCCAAGATTCCTTAATCCCATATTCCTTCATCACCCATGTATCGTAGTAACCCTTATTCCTCATATTGCGGCAAGTCACGGATAGACATCCTCCCAGAACCGACAAATTGTTAAAATATGTAAAAGGAGATTCCTCATTCGTCACTTCATCAGGCAAGTGTTGGGAAAATATGCTCTTTAAAAGCATATGTGTTTATTTAATTGTAATAAACAAATTTTCTGATTAATAAAATAAATGAGGTATTTTATTCAAATATCTTAATTACATTAATATTTGTATTAAAGTCCATTTAATCATATTATATGTATTTATGTGATCACCATGTGGATTCACAGAAGACATAAATACAAGTTATCTTATGATTAAATAAATTTAGTTCGCAGTTGATAAATAAAGTTGGGCACTTTATTTAGGTATAGACTGTAATAAATTCATTGAATGATTTGTCTTAATCATGTATGAATTTATTGATGTAGTACGACTACATTGAACAGGATCACATATGAGATTTAATTAACTTTGTAATAACTGTCAGACTTATTAAATCTCATAGGCGTTGATTTTACTGTAATCTTAATCTTGAGTTAATTATGATTTCATGATTGTAATTGTTATTCCATTTGAGTTACCAATGGGCACAACACATCCTTGTGGTCAAGATTACCCAGTATCTTGGTGGAAGCAATTATGAGTATTGGAGTTATGGATTAACACTATAGAATTTGTACAACACATCTCTTGATGGGTTTTCGGCACTTGATCATAGAACTCTCTGGCCAGAGTGTGTCAATATATTTAGTATGTTGAAAATGATCATTAGAGAAAACCAGTAAAGATCAAGGAATAAGATGTTATTAAATTGATTGGACAGTTGAGATATCAATTTAATTAACGATGTGGTACAAATGATTGTGCAGTAAAGAAATCAATGTGGCTTGGGACGAATTATTATTCAAGCATACAATTATGGAAGTCAGTTCCAATCTTTTAGTGGAGTAGATTTGGAATTAAATAATTGGGCTAGTTTAATTACAGGCCTAATTATTGTAGCCACTATTGTATGTTCCCAAATGATCCCCGGGTTAGCTCATTTAATTGATTGCACCACTACTGGACTAATAAGTAAGATAACTAGCTATTTGGGTCAAAAGCCTAAATATATCATTTAGTGGGAGGCTCCATTTAATTAGCTTTTGTGTAAGGGGCCTTATGTTATTTTACAAGGTGGGTCCCCTATTGAAAAAGCAAATAACGTGGGTTTTGTTTTTTGATTATTTGGAGCCTAGGGTTTTCACTAAAGGGTGATATAAAAGACTTATTTTTCTCTAAAGAAAAGGGAGAAGCCACTTTATATAGATCGGAGAATAAGATTTTTCTCTCTATTGTTGAGAAAAAAATTTGCTCGTGCTAGTTGCTTTGGTTGTGATAAAGGCGCCCACACGTCAAGTGCAGATCGAACCTGAGTCATAACTTGGAAGATCATTAGTGACAGTTCGTGATCTAACAAGCGTGGTGGTGACAGATCGTGATCCAAAAGGAGTGGTGGTGGCGGATCGTGATCTAGGAGCCTAAATCACTTCAACAAAAAAAGCCAAATCGGATTTTCAAGGTACGATTTCTAGATTACAAATTCTTATATATTATATGAGAGCGATCTTTAAAATGTTTTATAAAAAACTTAAAAACCTAATTTTTCCCCAACAGCAAGGGCACAGCAAAAAAATTCTCGTGCTTTAGATCAAATGCAGTTATAAGAAGAGGACAGCAGTCCGATTTCACTTCCACCCAATTCAAAGCACCGCCTGCGAAAGCTCCACCTCCACGTAATCTAATTGTCGAAGAACTATGATGTGAGAAGTCTTGGACTCTTTTCCAAGAATTCGTCTCCAAACTATAAACAAAAACTTGTTTAGTCGACATTACAATTCTTACCATCTTGTAGTCGTCAGTAGAAGCATCGTAACCAAAGCCGAACTGACTGATGACAGGTATGTTGTAGTGAGATTCAGAATCAAACACAATATTGGGTAATAGTTGGTGTTTCTTGGTTGATGGGTTCAACAAATAAACTTCGTTTCGCCAGTGCCTTTGTAGAGCCAGTAATCCATTGCAAGAGCCAATAACTTTAATAGGGTTTTTGGGACAACTGTTGAGTGGATGATCAAGTAGTTGTACCGCAATATCCAGGGAATCCATATTCGCTGAGAAGAATCCTGAATAGAATTCAAGAATAAGGCTGGATTTGGAGTAAGTTTCTTTGGAACGACTGAGATGGAGCTTTATGAATTCAGGACTGTCGATTAAGGCACAAATCTGCTTCGACACACATCCGAAGCGCAGGAGAGAATTTATGGGCAATAAGCTCAGAATCTCTGTGATCACATCAAGCGGGATTGACATCTCTTTCGTTATTAAGATTATCGTTTAGGGCTTCTTCTAATTTTTTTTTTTTTGTTTTAAATTGGATTTGTTTGGGGTAAGAGAGTTTTACTTTACTTAGGCTCTATTTGGTACAGCTTATTAAATAAAGCTTATAGCAGTAGAGTTTATAGGAGTAGAGCTTACATCAATAGAGCTTTTAGACAAAAAGCCATTAGGTGTTTGGTTGTCAATTAAAAAAGCACTTTTGAACCATTAAACAGTTTGGTTGTGTAAAACTAAAAGTACTTTTGTGTAATTAAATTACCAAAAAAGATATGTATTCATAATTATATAACATGTAACAAAATGCATCCAAGCTATCAATTAATAAGAAAAAATCAGTTCAATCATTTCTTTAATTTTCAAAATAAAAAATTGCATAATTGATATATTCTCCTAAACAAAAAATACTATCCAAATTAAAATGATAATCAATAATATAATTGAAATGTTAACAGAACATGAGAAGTGTCGCATTACATGTCATCCTCCTCACCAAAAATGTTGGCTATGACTATGATTGCTCTCTCAAGTGTTGGTTATGTATAGGGATTGCAAAATTAAAGTGCTGGTTATTTAAAAAAAAGAAAAGAAAAAGAGATAAAGTGAAGTGGTGGCAGCAATATGTTTATATGGCGGCAATAATTTTCATTGGGTAGGTTTTATATAAAGGGTATTATGTAATTAATGAAATATATCAATGATATTTTTGATATTATATATTTTTTAAAAAAACTCTCTAACCTCTACTCCTAAAAGCTCAAATTTTGGTCTTTTCCTCCTAAAAGCTCAAATTTTGGGCTTTTCCTAGTAGAGGTAAATTAGCTTATTTAAGCTAAAAAATGTCTACTCAAAAAATAACCAAACACCATAAAAATTTGTAAAAAGTGCTTATGGAATAAAATAAGCACTTATGGCTCTTAAATAAGTCATACCAAACTGGCACTTATACAAAAGAAAACATGAACTCTTTTAATCTTGAAAAACCTCAACCAAACCGGATAAGAAAATAACAATTGATTAGGAGAAAGATACTACGTCTATGAAAAAAATAAAAAAAGTTAATTAAAAAAAACAACGATACTAGGATTAATTAGGTGGGATATTTAACTTGTATGATGTGGCAAAGTATGTGAAACTATTTGATTAGTTTAAGTGATAGTTAATTAATTATTGAATTTTGTTATTTCTAATTTAAATTATAAAATTTTATTGATGACACATTACTCTTTTTTTTTAAATTAATAATATTATATTTATTTAGTTGGAATATTTAATTTTTATGCATAATTAATGTGGAATTATTCAATTGGCCCAATTTCTCACAAATTGTAGAATTCTATTGGAATACAAACTAACCATTTCAGCTAAGTATAGCATTGGTCCAATTTCTCACTCTAGGATTTATTCCCTAATAAAATAATAAACGCAATAAACGAAAAGCAACTAAATTTTCTTCTACCGCTAGAAGAACTGTTTTTGGAGTCGGGACCAAAATAACGGAATTTGGCAAAAATAGCACAACAACCATTTATGCCTTGGGAGCTAGGAACTTGATTTTATTAAACACGTTAATGATTAAAAGAAAAAAAAATCTCTAAGCCATATCAAATTGATTTTGCTGTCATAATATAAGTTATGGAGTTCTTTTCTCCTACGAGTCCCTCATTTTTTTAATGCAAGAATGTTATTAACAATTTCTTCTTCCCCTCCTCTTCCTTTTTTTTTCCTTCCTCACTCTGCTCTTTCCTCTTCTTACTTTCTTATTTCTTCATTTCTTCCTTCCTTTTCTTCCTCTCCATATCGCTCTCTCCCTCTTGTCCAAAAACAAGACAAGATTTTCCTTTTATCCGAAGAATCTAGGGTTACGGACTCAAAAAAGTTAAAATGCCCTTGAGTCAACAAAGTGACTAAAATACCATAGAAAAATTGGGTTTATTACGTTATATGCCACTTCTGAAATATGTTTCTAGCACCACGTGAAAAAAAAATGTTGTTGTTTTCAAGGGCGGATCTAGAAGAATAATTTACCAGGGGCTAAATTAGATAATAGTAAAATATAAAAAATTAAAATTTTGAATATATAAAATATTTGTTAATATATTTATAATTATTCTCTACGGGATTTCATATTTTAAAAATGTTATGAGATAGACTCGTCATCAATATTATTAAATTTATTATTTCCTATATAAACGTCCAAATTATCATTTATCTCATCCAATTTCAAAGATGATTTTTCATGAGTTTTATTACTGAAAACATTCTCTTTACTATTATTATTTAACAAACACGAAGTGGGTCTAAACAAGACTATCCACACAAATGTAATAGCTTATGAGAAAGACTCGATACAATAAATCATTAAGGCAATCGGAGTAAAAAATACAAGAGTTAAATATGTATAGCCTATAATGAACTCGATTAAAAGTACTTACTATTTGCTAAAGCAAAAGACACTAAACTTATCCTTACTATTTGCTATATCATCTCCTTTGTTTGCTATTCTAATTAAAAACTTCATTATGCTTTTTTTACATATCAAAGAAATAGAAGTTGTTGACAACATATAGACAATAACATTAGACAAGCGGCACAAAATCTTTGAAAAATGAAGAGTTGCTTTTGTATATAGAGAGGATCTTGTTTCCTTCTATCAATTAAATTATTTCTAAGAATAATTATTCCGTTTGTTTGTCCATTATATTGTTTCACAATAACTAATTAATTGACTTGAAATGATGGAATATGATATAGTTAATTATTAAGCGAGTCAGAGTGAAAATCAAATGCACATTTAACACTTAATGTCTACCTAAGAAAAATATGATAAATTTATGATAAATCAAATAATTACCTCTTCAAATCCCACATATCAACAACCTCTTTCCCCTGTCTGATAAATATTACCATGAGGGGAAACAAGACTCTCAAAGCATACAGTAGGTTCACTCCAATAGTGTAGCGGCAGGCCAGGAATCTGAAACTCGTGTGAAGTCTGCTCTTTTAGATCGTACCAACAAAAGTATGAGTTTTCTGCGGGCTCTGGACGAAGTAAAACCTTATTTCCACATTTTGAATAAGCAATGGTTTTCAAATTTGACTCCTTTGGGGACCATGGAAACGAGAACAGTTTAGTCCAAGACTCCTTAATCCCATATTCCTTCATCACCCATACATCGTAGCAATCATTAATATTTGTCCTATTGACGCAAGTCACGGACAGACATCCTCCCAAAACCGACAAATTCCTAAAATTTGTAAAAGAAGATTTCTCATTCGTCATATCATCAGGCAAGGGCACAACAAAAAAATTCTCATTCTTTAGATCAAACGCAGTTATAAGAAGAGCATGGCAGTCCCATTTCAGTTTCGCCCAATTCAAAGCACCGCCTACGAGAGATCCACCTCCTTTTAATCTAATTGGGAAAGAATCATGATATGAGAAGTCTTGGACTCTTTTCCAAGAATTAGTCTTCAAGCTATAAACAAAAACTTGTTTACTCGACATTATAATTCTCACCAATTTGTAGTCGTCAGTAGAAGCATCGTAACCAAACCCAAACCGATCAATGCCACTGTTGTTGTCGTGAGATTCAGAATCAATCACAATATCGGGTAATAGTCGGTGTTTCTTGGTTGATGGGTTCAACAAATAAACTTCGTTCCGCCAATACCATTTTAGAGCCAGTAATCCATTGCAACAGCCAATAACTTCAACAGTTTTTTCGGGATAACCGTCGAGTGGATGATCAAGTAGTTGTACCGCAATATCCAGGGAGTCCAGATTTGCTGAGAAGAATCCTGAACGGAGTTCGAGAATAAGGCTGGATTTAGAGTAAGTTTCCTTGGAGCGACTGAGATGGAGCTTTACGAATTCAGGACTGTCGATTGAGGCACAAAGCTGCTTCGACACACATCTGAAGCGCAGGAGAGACTTTACGGGCAATAAACTCAGAATCTCAGTGATTACATCAAGCGGGATTGACATCTCTTTGGTTATTAAGATTATCGTTTAGGGTTTCTTCCAAACTTCTTGCTTTAAATTGGATTTGTCTGGAATAAGAGAGTTTTACTTGTACTTATACGAAAGAAAACATAAACGCTTTTAATCTTTAAAAAACCTCAACCAACCCGGATAAGAAAATAAAATTTGATTAGGAGAAAGAAACTACATTTATGAAAAATAAAATAAAATAATTACATCGAAAAAAACAATGATACTAGGATTAGTTAATTAGGACATTTAACTTGTCTGATAACGTAAAGGATGTGGAACTACTATTTGATTGGTTTAAGTGATAGTTAACTAATTATTGAATTTTGTTATTTCTAATTTAAATGGTGAAATTTTATTGATGACACATTAATTAAGATATAAAGTTTATATCCCAACTGAGTAAGTGTATGGTATGGTTTATCTAATGGTAAAAAGTGTTTATTTAATTGTATAAACTCTTATAAAAACTTTTATTATTGTTGGTTGAGTTTTTAGTAGAGCTTTTAAAGCTTAAATAAGTTCTTTTATCTCCATCAGCAAAAGTTTAAATTTTGCGATTTTTGTTGTAGATGTTGAAATGTTATTTTTAATGTTAAAATATCTAAAATATCATTTACTTATATTAGGGGTGGGCAAAATCGGGTTCGGGTCGGGTTCGGGTCAACCCGATCGGGTTTCGGGTTGTTCGGGTAAGACAAGAATGAATCCGAATATAACCCGAATTAAAGACCCGACCCGAACCGACCCGAACTATGTTCGGGTCGGGTCTTTAATTCGGGTTATGTTCGGGTTGGATCGGGTTGGATTTAAAACGGGTAGGATTGAGTTCGGGTCAGTTCGGGTCAATTCGGGTCAGTTCGGGTCGGTTGAAATCGGGTCAATTCGGGTCGGTTGAAATCGGGTCAATTCGGGTCGGGTCAATTCGGGTCAAACTCGGTTAATACAATTTTGAGCTCTTTTTTTTCCTATTATTGTAGATTTTTATGATTATGAAAGTTTTAAGGCATTTTTCTTAATTGTAGTCATTTTCACTAATTTTCAACTAAAGAAAAGAAAAGAAAATGTTATTAATTCAAGTGAATAAAGTTAAAAAGCTATAATAGAATTATTTGCCTATTGGCTTGGACTTGGAGGATAGAATTAGGACTATTATTTGCTCAATCAACAAAATCCAAAGTTCCAAACTTAATAAAAGTTAAAATTAATACAAACTTACAAAGTTCAAAGCACAATTTCCAAATATTAGTCTTTAAAAGTTTGAAACACAAACTCACAAAGTCACAAAATTAAATTGTTTAGAAACATAAATCACAAAATTCAAAGTTCAAACATTAAAACTAAATAAGCTTTTTTGGTTCCTCCACCTTGGTTCCTCCATGGCTCCATGCAAGTACTTTGACAAATTCTAAATTGAAAATTTTGAACTCCAAGTTCAAGTGCCGATTGCCTAGAGAAAGATTGAGAAAATGTACAATAAATATTTTCCTTAAGCCACGTTCCAAATGAACAAACTCAATTCATATAAAAAATTGAGCAAATATACCAAATTCATAAGGTTACACATCAAACACAAATACAAATAAATAAATCCAATTCATATCTTTAATTAAACTAAGGGGTGTTACAATCTTTCTAATTTCTATTATATCATTATAAATTTATAATTACAAATAAATATATATGTTTACCAAATTTCTCAATACACACTTGATTATATATTTCTATCATATCATGCTTATTTTATGGCATTCATCACCAAATCAAGTTAATAATAATATTAGACAATAATAACATTCTATCAACTTCAACTTGTCTAACTAAAACAATTACAAATTAGACTTAAAATTTAAAACTATAACAACTATAATTATAGGAGCTTAAATTACAACAAAAAACTATAGTACGATAATATCAAATTATGAATAATAATATATATTAAAAGTTACCTTTCAAACATCCATAACACCAATGTCGGCGCTCACCGCTTCCACTGTCGAAGCTTGCGATCTTATAAGTTCTATAAAATCCCAAAAAAACAAATAATATGTAGATGTTCTATAAAAAATTATAATGCATTTTAAATATATTATGTATTTAATGTATGATAAAAAATTAAAAACATTACCTTCTTGTAATTCCATATGAAATATTTGCTCTTTTATATCTTCTTGGAGGTTGTAGGCGGGATTGGCAAAAAGTTTAGACTGCAACCAATTTTCAGTGCATATCAATGCCTCAACCATAGCCAGAGTTAAAGAACTCCTATACTCATCAATAATACGACGCCCGGTGCTAAAGGCAGACTCAGATGCCACTGTGGAAACGGGAACAGCAAGGACATCTCTTGCAATTTTCTCAAGAATTGGATACCTCGATCCATTCACCCTCCACCACAGCAAAACATTAAGTTTAAGATTGCTGGGATCTTCAACTGGGTCCTTTAAGTACCTTTCCACCTCAGATACTACTCTTCTACTCTTATTCTGAACAGAAACCTTCCTGGCATATCCAAGGAAAGGGCGAGATACTTGAAAAGCGTCATCATATTCACCACAAGCAACATCCACCAAATTAGCCTCAGTTGTAAAACGTTGAGAAGAACTTGTACCTCCATAACTGCCACTAAGACCACTCTCACCATACATCGATGGTGTGGAACTAGCGGAGAATGCACTATATGCATCATAAAACTCATTCAACAAGTCCTTCACTGCTTTGGTCATTTGTTCAACCATCAAACTATTATTGCAAAAAATGATCTCAAAAATATGTTTAGCAAAATCCATTTTCGCTCGTGGATCAAGAATAGAGGCAATAATCAACATTTTGTTTATCTTTCCTGTGGACTCCCAATACTTGTCAAATTTTTCCCTCATACTATAAGCCATAGAGGACACCCAAGGATCAGTACTTTCTTGCAGTGCAGTCAATGAACTCTTAATTAAGCCAATAGTATCATAACAAAGATTAGAAGTCACACTCAAAGAGGCAGAAAACAATAATGTGGCATCATAAAATACCTTCAAAAACTTCACAATCCGTTCAGCACTCTCCCAGTCATCCGGTCCAGGTGGGCCCACCCTTCTAACATTATTTTCTTTCTCAGCAAAGAATGCCTCATAAGGTTTATCCACTTCTGCCATTCTATCAAATGCCGCTTGAAATTTCAGCGCAGTCATCAACATCAAATAAGTGGAATTCCACCTGGTAGGACAATCCAAAACAACAATTCCTTTTGGACAATTCACCTGCTCAGCACATTGTTTAAATGTTCTCAGCCTCATGCTGGAGGATCTCACATACTTCACTGCATTGCGAATAGCGGTAACACTAGCATGCAACTCTCCCAATCCTGAGACAACAATCAAATTCAAAATATGTGCACAACAACGCACATGCATATATTGTCCCGCCAACACAAGTGCATCATCATTCCTCCAACTAAGCAACTGCATAGTGACATAACCAACAGCACTATCATTTGCAGTGGCATTATCAACAGTTATTGCAAACAACCTCTCTATCCCCCAATCTTGTAGGCAAGCCACAATCTTTTTACCAATCGACTTCCCTCTATGATCTTCGATGGCGCTAAAACTAATAATCCTCCTATTCAAACACCAATCACTATCAATAAAATGAGCTGTAATCACCATGTAGCTCATGTTTTGAACAGAAGTCCATAAATCAGTTGTAAGAGACACCCGCTGCTTGTTGTTGCAAATCAAACTCTTCAACATCGCCTTTTCCTCCAAAAATAACTCCATAACATCTCTACCAATTGTTCTTCGAGATGGCATAACAAACTGAGGGATAGCTACACTGCAGAAATGCCTAAAGCCTTTGTTGTCTACAAAACTGAGTGGCAACTCACCCATAATAATCATTTTAGTTACTGCCCTTCGACACGCGTCTTGACTCCATCCTTTACCCAAAACCAAATTACTTGCATTTTCTTCGCCGCCCTCGGATGTCAAATTTTGTTGACTTCCACTTTGTTGTGCCCGAAATGTCTTGTATGATTCACATGTCTTTATATGCCTTGTTATATTTGTAATCCCATCAAGCCTTGAATGACATTGATATTGCTTACCACAATAGTTGCAGATACATTTATTTGGATTATCTTCGAGTAAAGTGAAATGATTCCATACTGCCGATCTTTTCTTCATTGGCGGTCTTTTTCGCTTCGCCTTTTCCTTTCCTCTATGGGTGCCTTCCATTTGTACACTTTGGTCTTCATCGTCACTCATTGAATCCGATCTTGAGTGTCCAAGCATCTGAATATTCAAAATAATAATTAATAATCATTAATTCAAAAATCAAAACACATAAATATTATTAACATAATCAATTAATATTATTTCAATTATTAACTATTATTAACAATTATCAATTAATATTATTTCAATTATTAACTATTATTAACAATTATCAATTAATATTATTTCAATTATTAACTATTATTAACAATTATCAATTAATATTATTTCAATTATTAACTATTATTAACAATTATCAATTATTATTATTTCAATTATTAACTATTATTAACAATTATCAATTATTATTATTTCAATTATTAATAATTAACAAAATTTTATTATTCGCTAGCTATTAGCTAACACCATTTTCATATATCCATTGTGCTTGATTGTTATAGTCTATTCGCTAAAGAGAGCCAACGATAAAAAATTAATAATCAATGAAATAAAAAAAAACCCACCAAATCACCAATCATCAATTTCTTTTTATATATGACAAAAAAATAATTTCTAATGAGCTCAATAATTAACAAAATTTCCTTGATTTTATTACTAATATTTATAAATACATAATTAGTTAATTACAACAATTAAATAATAACCATTAACCAATTACTCAATTACATAATAAACTATTTAACATATATATAATTAATTAATTAATTATATAGTGTATAGCTAATAGCTGTATTATATAACTTAATAACTTATATACCGTGAGCGTGAGGCGTGTCTGGCGTGAATTAAAGTTACTGGAAAGTGGAAAGTGGAAACTAAAAGTCTGAAACGACTTGGGAGTTGGGAACTTGAAACAAGTTGAAGGCTTGAAGCTTGAAACTTGAAAATGGAAGGTGGAAACCGAAAAGCTTCAAAATCGGGTTCGGGTGGAGAGGATTCGGCCTTCAAGCAGCAGATCAGTGGCCACGGCTTACGGCTGGACGGATGGGATTTCACTTGGCAGCAGATCGCGGAGATGCAGACGGCTCATGGCTCACGGCTGGTCGCGACTTCACTTGGCAGCAACAGATCGTGATTTCTTCAGCAGTTGGCAGCAACAGATCGCGGCTTGTGGTGGCTGGTTGGTGGTTGCAGACTTGCGGGTTGCGGCTGCCTTGTTCTGTTGTTAAGTTGTTTGTGTTTGTTTTTAGTTGTTTGGACTTGTGAGTTGTGAGTTGTGGCCGACAGCGTGTGTGTGTGTGTGTTAGGTTTACGAGTGACTGTGCAGCGTGTGTGCGTGCTGTGCAGCTCGTGTGTGTTCTGTTCTGTCATTGTGTTGTGTGTGTGTGCTGTACAAGTGTGTTGTGTCATCTGTGTGCAGTGTGTGCAGTGTGTGCAGCGCAGCAGCAGCGTATGTGTGTGTGGCTGTGTGCTGCTGTGCGCGCAGCTTGTGACAAGGTCAAGTTGTGTCACTTGTGTGTGTGTGTGTTGGGCAGCAGCCGAGACCGAGAGTGTGTGGCTGTGTGCACTGTGCAGTGTTCTTGACTTCTTGTTAGCCTTTTCCTTTATAAATTCATATCGAGCTAGAGCTACCCACTGAAGGTAACAACTTTAGAAATTCTTCATTTTACCACATGTTTAAATTTTAATTACGAGTTCCCGCAATCCGCATCATGATAAGGATTTCTTGAATCCCTTTTTTTTGTTTTTGTGGGGTTTTTTTTTTCCCCAAGCTCCTAGTACATGGAAGATGGAACACATCAACACAACACATAATTAAACATAGAAATAATAAGCTTATTAATTTATTATATATAAATTATGATAACAAGATGGTAGGCTCACAGTCACACTTCTGAGGATTTTGAACAGAGTAAACAGATTCTATTTGTCTGCAAGAGAATCGCGACATGAATATATAGAACTAGCTAACTGTTAGCTTAAAGTTTTTTTTTTTTGGAACCCGATCGGGTAGTCGGATCGGGTCGGGTTTGACCCGAACCGATCACAACCCGATCGGGTTTGTACATTTGAAACCGATCGGGTTTCGATCCCGACCCGAACCCGAAATTTTTCGGGTCGGGTCGGGTCGGATCGGGTAAAATGCCCACCCCTAACTTATATGATAATCTTATTTTATTATTTTCATAATATAACTTTAAAAAACTTACCTATTAAAATAATTTTATAATTTTTAATAAAAGTTGTCATTAACAACTAAATAACTAAAATTTTTGGGTAAAAGTTTTACTTGTATATGCTCTACTAATAAAAGTTTTACTTAAATAAGTTTTACTTGAAAAATTGTACCAAATAGTATCTAAGTTTAACATTGCTCTTTTTTAAAAATCAATAATGCTATATTTATTTCGTTGGGATATTTAATTTGTATGCCCAAATGATGTGATAATTGATGTGAAATTATTTATCTCACAAATTGTAGAATTCTATTGGAATACAAACTAGAAGAAAATTTATTTTCTAGTATCTCACGGATTCTAGGATTTATTCCTTAATAAATCCTAAACGAAATATATGAAAAGCAAATAAATTTTCTTCTACCACTAGAAGTAATTGTTGTTGGAGTCGGGACCAAAATAACGGAATTTGGCAAAAATAGCATAGCGACCATTTATACCTTGGGAGCTAGGGAGCTAGGAACTTGATGTCACTATTAAAAAAATGACCTTTACTGACACTTAGTTTCTGACACTTTATAAAAAGTATCAGTAATTATGTACATATGCACCATTTTCAGCTTTTAACAAACAAGTATTATAAATTATTGATACTAACGTGTCAGTAAATTAAATATTAAAAATCACTGATACTAAAGTATCAAAAGTTTAAAAAAATAATTAGAATTTGTAAAACTTTGAACTCGAACCTAAGACTTCTAAAATTTAAAATACTTATGTTTGTTCCGCAAACCATCAGACCGATAGAATTAAGACCCAAATATTATATTAAAAGATTAAAGAAAAAAAATTAAAAAACAAAATCCCCAATCGATCTCTTCCCCTCATTTCGTCTAAGTGAATAAAACTTACAAACGAAAACTTACAAAATCCCTAAATCTACCACGCCGCCGACGCACCCAAAACCTCTCCTATCACTGCCGTCACTCGACTACCCACTGCCGTCGACTCCCATGCACCAAAGTCTGGTCTCTTTTGCTGTCATCATCTCCTGTGCACCAAAGTTCAAAATCCCCTGTCGTGAAAGTTCAAAATCCCCTGTCGTGATTTATGATTTTGTGTCATCACCGGTAATAAATCCACTGTCGTCATCACCCTAAGGTCGTAACAGCTTCCACCCATCATCAATACTCAGATATTCATCATTGGTATAATATATCAGCCTTTGTGGTCGCTGTTGTACTACCTCAATCTCCGTCGTCGCTTCCGTACTGCCTCAATCTCTATTCAAGGTAAGCTCAACTTATGACTGCCTCAATCTCTGCCTTTTTTAATTTATTTCTTTCATTGGTCTTCTTTCTGTGCTCTCCTTAATTTCTAATTGACTACAATTACAAATTAAGATTTATTTTGATAATTTTGTTATAATTATTATTTTGACGAGATCAAATTTGTTTTGAAATATTTATAAAGAAATTTTATTTTTCTGTCCATTATCGCCAACTTATTACTTATACATGCGACGTGATAGAATTTACTTACCGCACACATTAACTATACTGATTTTGATGAAGTATTGCTCTTGAACATGTACTAGAATTATTGTTGCAATGAGTCTTTGATTATCGACATGTTATTAGCATCTCTTAATAGAAATATCTAGGTTATCCATGATGACTTTAAATTGAAAAATGGGCTTAATTGAAAATGGCATGATGGGCAAATAAAAGTCATGAACAAAAAAGTGAAGTGGAGGGTAAATGCAGTAGCATTAGGCATCTGGCGGCAGTAGAGGCAAGTAGGTGGAGATGGTCATGGTGGGTATTGTAATGTAATAAAGAAAAAAGGAGTGGGTTGCAGTTGTAGTTGCCTATTGTAGAGTGAGAGGGACTCATGAACCCTTTTGTAATATTAACAAATATGTACACACATAAGCTATACATTTGTCTATGTGTACTTAATTCAACTAGATTTGGATTGCTATGAAGTCGGGTATGAAAATTATGTTTGATTTTAGTTTTCAATGGAAATTTCAAAGAGAATCCCACGCCATTGAAATTTCAAACAGGGAGGAGAGTCAAATGGTTGTTTCCCTTTTTCTATTTGGTTCTTCCCAAGTTGAAATGAAAACGAACAGTAGAATAACATGGTCTTGATTGGGGTGAGCATTTGACTTGGTTCAATCCAAACTGAATCTAATTGAGCTGTATTATGGCAGTTCGGTTCAATTCGATCAGGCAATAAAAATCAAATGATTCATGTGATTTATTTAATCTATAATAAATATGAATAAAAGTGTATTTGAAAATAAGTGTAATATTATAAACTTATGTTGTTAGGGGAATTATTAGAGATTACAAAAATGGTAGGAGATAACAGTAACAGGAAAATTGGCAATCTACCTTGGGAAAAATGAAGAGAATAATTCTTCTTGCTGCATTTCTATTGTCAGCATTTGGTTTTGCTACGAGTATGTATACTTATATCATGGGAAGAACCAGAACTGCAACTAGAGTACATAGGCAGATGCAACTAGTTAGGACTGCGGAAATTTCTTTCTCTGTGGTTCAATTAGTTGTTACGCTTGCTAATTTTATTCTGGCAGAATTGGGTGTCAAAAACAGCTTTGATGCATATGTTTTCTCACTAGTCTTTGCTATAATTGTTGCTGCATTTAATATTATATATGCTGGGAGAGTTTCAAATTCATCAGGCTTTGCCTCTCCTATTGCCCCAGCTGCTGATCACCAACTGTGAAATTCCCAGGTATGATTGTGAATATAATTGTAAATATCAAGCTGCACTGGGGGAATTCATGTAAGCAACTAATCACCTCTATTACCTCCTACAAATTTAAATAAACTTGTGTTAGAATATATGACGGCATGGCAATTATGCTCGAGTCTAGGGATTAATTTGTTGTCCCTTGGCTAATTCTAGCCATATGCTACTTGATCCTAGGCTATTATGTGAATCAAGGCATTCATTTAATGTAGGGGCTCACCAACTATATAACCCCTCTTTTGTACATTCTTTTATATGTTGAAATACAACTTTGCATCAATTGTCTCTCTTTTACTTTTTAGTTTGCTTTCTTTTTGTCTTATTACAAGTTGCATGAGTCGACAAACTTTTGAAGTGTTGTGGAAGAAGGAAATATAAAAATTGTGAGATTCCATTAACTTAAATGCATTTGTAAATTAGTAATTCAGTCGTTAAATGACTCTAAAAGATTTATTTTATAATTTATATTTATAGTGCTAGAGTGCCTCTGTTAGATTTAGAAATCTTTTATGTAATTAACGATTGTTTTTGTAGTACTATGGCTACATCAGAGCTGATATCAAATATTTGATTGTTTGTATCTTTTGTAGGTTCATAACCCAAGTATTATTGCTGAGGACGTGGAAGCAAACAACAGCTTGTCTATGGCCTCATGTGCAGATCATCAATTGCAAAATATCCAGGTATGATTGTGAACATAAATGAATCATCAAGCTGCACTGGGTAAATTCACATAAACAACTTATCACCTCTATGAGTTCCTAAAAATTTAAAGAAAGTTGTATGAGACGTTAAGCTTTTGAAATATTGTGGAAAAAGGAAAACTAAAAGTAAAACAACATGCCCTTGATTGGCCTTTTGTCTTTTTATAGGGCTCTTTATTTTGTTTAATGCCGAGTTACAATTGGCAAAATGAGTTGTTTAGAAATAACTTGATTGGGACCATTGTAATTTTATAATTTTTGTTATAGTTTTTGCCATGTAATAAGAGAATTAGAGACTTTTTAATGTGAAATGGCACATTACAAGATTATAGTTGAAGGTTGGCTTGTATTTGGTAGCATTGATTTTAGTAGAATAATAGAATTAGATGGAACTGAAGGTAATCTTTATTAGTAAAACTAGTATTTGCAGTCTCTAACTCCACTCAGGCAGCATAGTTTACAGATAGTACCACTATGTTTTTAATTAAAACTTTAGCTTTATGTTTTTTTACTTTTTTGTGGATAAATTTTAATTCATAAGTAGGTTGTAAAATTGAGTGTTCTCTCTCTATACATATACTTTAAACATTAAAAAAAATTTATATGATGATTAAACAATATGAAGACTTTTTATTTTATTTTAAGTCTTAATTTTTATTAGTTACTTCACTTATGAATTAGCGTGACTTAATAAAAAACCATTAGGGCCCTTCTTGCTTGTTCATCTTCTGTTTTGCTTTCAAAGCTTCTTTTGTTTCAATTTTAGGATTTTGTTCAAATTACTATTATAAGTGCTTAATTATAAACCTTCTAAATATCTACTTTTACCTGTCCATCTTCTACTGCTCATCACTTGCTTACGTTTTAATGGGTTTGTTGCAAAGTTGTTATTAGTGGCAACATGTTACAATATTGTTGCTTTTACTTCACTTTGATGAAGATATACCTATTGAGGTTTTATATCTACATCCACATTTGCATTAAAGTGGTTAGTGTTGGTGTTCACAAGTTGCTTCGGCTTCAAACATTACTATATAATAATGTAGATCAACACTCGTTGAAATTTTTTTCTTATTAGCATGGTTTTCAAGATATTTAGTGTTTGCCTGTATAATTTTGGATAGAAGAGTAACATTATTGGAGTTCATTTCAAGTGCATAAAGTGTTTTGAATTGTTATCACACGGATATATTTAAATGAATGATAATTAAGAAGTTTACAATTTAACTTTTGGCGAATAACTTCTTGTTTGGAAATTAAAGCTCAAGGGAATTGATGAGTACTCGATGAAAGAGCTCTAGCAACTTCGTGATCAATAGGCTACATATGTTGCCAAGTTAATTAAAACCTACAATCGCGAGGTAATATATGAGTAATTTAGGACCACTTTTGCTTCCAAATCTCTAAGACTTATTTTTTGTGGTGTTCTAATTGATTTTATGTGCTTGTAGGTGGGGGAAAAAAATGAAGCCACGTATGGATATTCAGGACATTCTTGTGCTTATTATTGTTGGTTAATGTTCGTTGAAACTGAATTTAGTACTTTGTTGCTTAAAACTTGTCGAAAACTTAATTTGATACTTATGTTCTTTTTTTTTCCAAACAATGATGTAGTTGAATTATGTTAATTTAAGTGATGTATTTGGGATATTTATTATGTGAATTGTGTTGGGAGATTTGATATATTTAATATATTTATTTTTTTAATTGTAAAAAAAACTGGAAAAATATAATTAAAATAAAAATATATTACTAACCAAAAGCAGCATAACATCACTAAATACTGACTCAATTTTAAATATTGATATGTAAATAGTATCATTAAATGTTTACACTTCGTATCATTATTTTAGTGATACTATAGTGATATGAATTACTGACACGTAAATAGTATCATTAAGTACTAACGCCATAGTGTCATTATTTTAGTGATACTAGAGTAACACGAATTACTGACACGAAAAACACTGACACCAAAAATTAGTGTCAGTGTGTTCTGGCTGGAGCATTACTAACACAATTAACAAGTGTCAGTAAAAGTTATTACTGACACTAAATTGGTGTCAGTAAAGCCCATTTTTCTAGTAGTGTGTTATGAAACACGTTCATCATAATTATTAAACAAAAATCTCTAAATTATATCAAATTGATTTTTTTTTTGTCATAATATAAGTTATAGAGTCCTTTTATCTTTGGAGTGCCCTCATTTTTTTTCTTGTGATGATGTTATTAAGAATTTCTTCTACTTCTCTTCTTTCTTTCTTTTCCGTCCTCCCTCCGCTCTTTCCTATTCTTTCTTTCTTTCTTCCTTTTCTTTCTCTCCATACCGCTCTCTCCCTCTTGTCCAAAAACAGGCCAACATATTCCTTTTATACGAAGAATCTAGATGATGTTTGATTGGGAGTAGATAATGGAGGAGAGGAAAGAAATTCAAATTCTCTTTTTATTTCTATTGTTTGGTTACACAAAATATATAAGAATTTACTTTCCATTAGAATTTAATATCCATTATAATATAGAATTTGAATTTCATACCAAGGAGTGAAGAATTTAAATTCATCTTATATTGAAACCCAAAGTTTTCAAAATTGCCCTCCAACATTTTAACTTATTTAGTGGCAATAATAATAATTATTTATAATTTTATTTTATCAATTTAATATTATAAATAATTTTATATTAATTAAATTTAATGAATGATTTAAGAAACTTAATAAAATAAATAAACTGATTTATTTTATTTATTTAATATGAAAATATAGAAATATAAATTAACCATCACTGGAATTTTGTCGGAATTCCGTCGGACCTCCGCCAGATCGTTGTCGGAATTTCACCAGAACTCGCTGAAGATCCATCGGACCCTCAGACCATTGCCGGAAGTTGTTGGAATTTCGCTGGAAAAAGTCATAGGCCGCCGTTGATCTCTGTTGACCCCTGCCGTTGACTGCCTTTTATTTATATTAAATTATATTTCATATTAAATTAATTATATTAAATAGTTTAGTGTATTAAATTTTTTAATATTTTATATTAAATATAAATCTTGAATTGTTTTAGGATTTTTTAACATTAAAAAAATTTGGTATTGATATTAAATTATATTTTATTACTGATATAGGTAGTTTAGTATTTAAGGTCAAGGATAAATTTGTCCAAAGAAAAAAATTGTAATTCTTTTTCCTATCAAATTTTATGTCAAACCAAAAAATGAAATTTAATTTCACTATTTTTCTCCCTTTCCTTCCATTCCACTTTTTCCCTTTCCTTCCCTTTCTTTAAACCAAACATGACCCTAGAGTTTGTTAGGGACTCAAAAAAAACTAAAATGCCCTTTGAGTCAATAAAGTGACTAAAATACCATAGAAAAATTGGGTTTATTACGTTATATGCCACTTCTGAAATATGTTTCTAGCACCATATCATGTGCAAAAAGAAAAGTCTTTTTTTTGTTTTTAAAACATATTAAATATGAAATAAAAGGACAATTAGCAAGTTCTATCTTAAATATGATTTACAATGACTGCATAAAAACAAAAGACTCACATAACTACTAGAATATCTTTCTAAGCATATCATACAGCTAATAGTTTTGAGCCAAAAAAAAAAACAAAAAAGAATAAGGTAATCCATTAGTGGTACCATGAGTTAAAAGACAAAAATTACAGTGTGACAAATTAAATAGAAATTTGATAAAAATTTAAAAGAATTAGCTGTTAATATTAAAAACGACAAAATATTATCACATTACGCAAATAATTTGAAACGCATAATTTGAAAACTTCACACTGAACACAATGTTATGGTGAATTAATTAATACTAAATAAGTGATATATTGTTCTTTTAGGCAGTGCACGTGAATACTGTTCAAATATTTAAAACATAATCCTATTAAATGATAAGGTTTTACCAGATTTTGTAAATCTTAGATGTAGATACGCAATAATGGATATATTTATGTATAATTAAATTCATGCATGTACCAAAATGCCATTATTAGTCTGCTGCCTTTATTAATTAGAACATTTTTTCAAATGGTGGCAAAATCGATCAATCTGGTACTAGTCTTCCTTTGCCCATATAAATTCCCTGGCTTCGGCTGACAATATTTTCACAGTAAAATTTCAGTTTCAATATGATATATATGGTGAAGAAATATTGGGGTGAAATTTCTTCTCATCAATATGTTGCTGATCATCCAATTGGAATTTCTAATTAGCTTGCTAATTAAGGTTTTGTTTGGGATTGGAGTTGAAACTTAATAAGCTACTTATTTCATAATTTGTGATAAAAATAATGTTTGAAAATTTTTGTAAAAACTGTTTATTTCATAATTTTCTCCATTTTTATAGTAGTTTTTAAAAGGAGGTAGGGGATTACTTTTCATAAGTAGCTTATTAAATAAGTTATCACATCTTTTTAAAATTCTTATTATAACCTTAATTAATATTTTAACAAAATAATTATTTTTCATACACTCTAATATAAAAGCTATTAGATATCATATTACCACCACAACTACTATATATTCTCTCTAATATAAGTTCATATTTTTTATATTATACTTATATTTTCTATTCTAAGATTTAAAAAAAAACTTGCATATAATTATGTAATTTTTTTTGGAACTATGAACAATTTTATATGAAAAATAACCATAACTTTTAAAATCAATTTCATAACCATGACTTTTAACATTCAATCTATTTATATTTTTTTTCTACAGTCATGGTGTTTATTGCAAGAAGTTTAATGTGAAAGAAATACATATTATTTTTTTATTTTATCTGGATTATATACTAGTGTGAATTTTTATCATATTTTATATAACAAATTATTAAGCTTTTTCACTTAATATAATTTTACGTGTTTTACAAGGACAAGGGAATGTCTAAACATTATTAAAGTTACTTAAAAGAAAAAGATAATATAAACTTATGTCAATTTTGGTCATTATATGATAAAATAACCCATTTGTAATAAAATTTACCAAATGCATGTACATTACTTTTTAAACTCACAGCAACCGCAACAACACAATTTATCAAACACCAAGTTGCTTTTTTTAATTAGCTGCTTATTGCATCCGCACAACAGAAGCAACTTATTTGATCAACAACCGCAATCCTAAATAGGCTCTTAAGTATGATCGATCGTTGTTCATGACATTTCAAAAAAACAAATTTGAGCTCATTGCCTCCTCCTCCCCAAGGTAAAAATTATAAGTTATTTATAAATAAACATTTGACCCGTGCAATTTGTCTTTTTTTAAATTTAATTTATTTATCTTTATTTGACATGTGTTTTCTTGATACTAAAAATTTGCATAAAATTACATCAATATTAATTTTGGTTTGTTGTATTTGCAGAAAGAAGCTTGGATATGTCAAACAAAGTGAGCAGCTAGATGGTATAAAGTGACCATCTAGATGGTCAACAACAACTTTGTTTGAAGAAGAATTTGGTAGCATCAAATTTGGAATGAAGAAAAAGAAGAAAGAAGAAGATGGAAGAATAGGATGCCGCCCAAGAAAATTAAAATATAATAATGATTTAATAGCCAAAACTTTGGCTATAAATAGAGAGGCTCCCTCCTCATTTTATTCATTCCATTTTTCTTAAGTTTCTCTTCTCTGTTTTGTAAAAGAGAAAGAGTTGTGTGAGAGATTAAGAGTTTTAATACTCTTGTGTAATTAATGGTGAGAGATTGGGTGTATTGGAGTTTTGGGTAGTGAGCCAAAATATTACAATACTTGTAATCCTTATTTCACTAGTGAAATATTTTCATTCTGTCTTCGCACGTGGACATAGGTTAAAAGCCGAACCACGTAATTTCTAGTGTCCTCTTTTGTGCTTGTTCTTTATTTTCTTCCAATTTTATTTTAGCTGCGTGTCTGCTTCACCCACCAATTTCCAAACAGTAGTATCAGCGCTATTGGTTGAATTTTTTAGAGTCAGGTACTGTTCACGTAAGGGGTACTATTCACGTATATGGCATTGTTCACGTATATGATACTATTCACGCATACGGTACTATTCACGTGAAACAGTGGGAGCGATCCAAGAATTTTGCGATGCAAAGTAGGGAATAGTGGTGTGAGTAAAGCAACTGTGTGATTTTGTATATGTCTAGGAAAGTTCTGTCACAAAGACAATAAGAGCTTAAGGAGTCTGGATTTTAAGTAGGACCATTGTGACCCCTCCAGTCTTTCCTGGGAACTTTTCTGGTGTGCATATTTACACATACTCACAACTATTCAAAGTAATATACTAGCTTGTGTACAATATTTATCAACAAAATGGCGGCAAAATATGAAATTGAGAAGTTTAACAAAAATAATTTTTCGTTGTGGAAAATGAAGATGAAAGCTGTATTGAGGAAAAATAATTGCTTGGCAACAATTGGAGAAAGGCCCATAGAGATAACTGATGACAAGTGGAACGAGATAGATGGCACCGCCATTTCTGATCTACACTTGGCACTTGCAGATGGAGTATTATCCAGTGTGGCAGAGAAAAATACAGCGAAAGAAATATGGGATACTCTTACAAAATTGTACTAGGCCAAGTCACTACACAACAAAATCTTCTTGAAAAGTAAACTTTATACTCTTCGAATGACGGATTCTACAATAGTGACCAATCACATCAATACCTTGAAAACTCTATTTTCACAACTCATAATGTTGGGTCATAATATAGAGGAGAATGAACGTGCAGAGCTTCTACTTCAAAGTCTACCAGATTCGTATGATCAACTCATCATCAACCTGACGAACAACAATCCAGCGGACAGTCTAGTTTTCGACGATGTTGCAGCCTCCGTATTAAATGAGGAGAGCAGGCAGAAAAATAAGAAAAACAGACAAGCAAGTTCGCAACAAGCGGAGGCGCTATCGGTACCGAGAGGGAGATCAACGGAATGTGGCCCCAATAGGAGTCACAATCATGGTAGATCAAAATCCAGAAGTAAGAAGAATGTTAAATGCTACAATTGTGGCAAGAAACGGCACGTCAAGAAAGAGTGTTAGAGTAACTAGAAGAGAAAAGAGGGCAAAGAACCTGAGTCATCAAATACTCAAGGGTGTGTAACAAGTACTTCGGATGATGGCAAAATTCTTTACAGCGAGACAACAACTATTTTAGAAGGCAGAAAACGATTATCTGATGTCTGGCTTATAGACTTAGGAGCTACCTGGCACATGACTTCTAGGAGAGAATGGTTCCACATATATGAACCTATCTCAAGAGGATCTGTATATATGGGTAATGATCATGCCTTGGAGATCGCTGGTATTGGTACTATCAAAGTAAAATTATTTGATAGTATAATTCGCACAATTGGGGAGGTACGACGTGTCAACGGCCTGAAGAAAAATCTATTGTCTTTGGGACAAATGGATAGTCATGGGTACAAAACTCATGTGGAGAATGAAATTATAAAGATTGTTAAATGAGCGCTTGTATTGATGAAGGCAGAAAGGATCAGTGCTAATCTATTCATGCTTAAAGGAGAAACACTACATGAGGCTGATGCATGTGTCGCATCAAATGGAGAAGAGTCAACGATGATATGGCATCTCAAACTTGGCCACATGTCAGAACAAGGTTTAAAGATTCTCTCTGAGCGAAAATTGATTCCGGGGCTCAAATCGGTAAGTTTACCATTTTGCGAGCATTGTGTTACAAGTAAGCAGTATATATTAAAATTCAGTAGATCTATTGCTACAAGTAAATGCATTCTAGACTTGATTCATTCTGATGTTTGGGAATCACCGAATATATCCATGGGAGATGCAAAGTACACGGTGACTTTCATTGATGATTATTCCAGAAGATGTTGGGTGTATCCAATTAAGAAAAAGTCAAATATATTTTCAGTGTTTAAAGAATATGACACAACTTAAAAGTAATTTTTAACTCCGAAGTATAAGAGTGTCTTGTTGTATTATAACTCGGTGAGTCCGAGGTCGATCCACAGAGAAAAGATTTAATTAGTTTATTTTATTTTATCTATAAATTGAAATTAAAACTTGAATATAAACAACTTAATTTAAATGAAACTATGGAATTGAACTAGTTAGGGTTATGGATCCACTCTTAGAAATAAATAAAACTTAATAAATTCTTTTGGCCAGTTTTTTTTTAGATTTATTACCCAAAAGAATAATTATACAAATTATTATTATTTTCCCTTTAATTTTATGACGGATTAAGTATTTATTGTGCCAAAATTTAATTTGTCTACAATAAGTCAAAATACCATTTCACCATGCCTTATATTAAGATCTTAAGAATTTATTGTGCCAAATTCATTTGATTGTCTACAATAAATCAAAATTTCAAAATATAAAACATGTATAAAATTAAATAGAAAATAATTTAATTTATAAAATTAAAAATAGAATTTGATTAAATCATATTTATTTCCTAAGAGTTTCACCTTCCCCTAACTAATATTATTTAGTTAAGCATAATTAAAATAAAAAGAAGTAGTAAAATTGAATTACTTATAATTAAAAGAAATAAAAACAACTAAAATTGGAAATAAAACTAATTTTATTAATGAAAATAATTATACAAAATATTGAAAATACACCTGGAAATCAAGATTACAAGGAGATGGAGAGAATTTGAGAAGAAGAGAGTTGTAGAGAGATTATTAAAAACATAAAAATGAGGCTCTATTTATAGAAAAATAAATTCATAATCCAGTGCTTTGCGGTCCATCATAAGCTTCATGCATGTGCTCCTCACAACCTTTAGATCAAGATCCAATGGCTGGTCAAACTTCAAAAGTCAACATCACACGTGGCATCGTTTGACTCGTCCGATTTGCCCAAAGAACGGTTGAGATTTGGCGGGTTAATGGGTGGATCGGGTCGACCTGAATACAAAGATTCGGATCCTCCAACTTGCTTCACCAACCATTGCCACGTGGCACAATCATGGCCATTGAATCATGAACAGTTGAGATTTAGTCAAAATTACCAGCTATCCCATGCACTCATATCTATTGTAAGCTCATTTCATCGTCCAATCAGTGCTCGGTCAATAGAAAAAGTCAACTTTTTTTTACACAAGCCCAATTTTAAGCCGATCTTGACTGATCTTAAGGTTTTTGGACCTCCGGAATCCAAATTTGACCTCCGTTTATTTGTTTGGAGCCTCGAAGTACGTGAAATTAATATTTTTCCTAATAAACACATAAAAATATACAAAATTAAATATATTTAAAACATAATTCATAATTCATAATTCATAATATATTACATAAACACAAATATAAATTAAAACATAAGCATAAAATAACATATTATCGCTTGATAATTAAACAATTTTTAATACTAATCAGAATACAAAGCGCGGGTGGAACTTGAATATGGTAAAAAGATCAAGTGTTTGAGGACAGATAATGGTGGAGAGTATACAGAGGGCGAGTTTCTTGCTTTCTGTAAGCAAGATTGTATTCAGAGGTAGTTCACGGTGGCATACACTCCTCAAAAAAATGGAGTGGCAGAGTGGATTAATAAAACTCTTACAGAACGAATAAGAGCTATGTTGAGGATTGCTGGTCTACCCAATTTATTCTGGACAGAAGCAGCCAAAACTACCTGTTATATAGTAAATCGATCGCCATCTACAGCTATTGGGCTGAAGACAACGATAGAGATGTGGACTGGAAAGCCAGCTGATTATTCCTACCTACATGCATTTGGATGTCATGTGTACGAGATGTGCAATACCCAAGAAAGAACAAAGTTGGATGCAAAATCTAGAAGATGTATCTTCTTGGGGTATACTGATGGAGTAAAGGGGTATCGTCTGTGGGACCCCACTGCCCACAAGATCGTCATCAGCAAAGATGTTATCTTTATAGAAGATCAAGTGCAAAGGAGAGATGTTGATGATAGCAGTGTAAAAGAAAAGTTAGAGACTATACCGGTATATGTAGAAAATAATCCAAAAGATTTAAATTCTTCTAAAGCAACACCAGAGCACGAAGAACAAGAACCAGTCGAGTTTGAGGCTCCAAAAGTTAGTCGGTCAACTCGTGAGAGACGACCGCCAACGTGGCACTCGAAGTATGTCACTGAGATCAATGTTGCGTACTGTCTTCTAACTGAGGATGGAGAGCCATCAACTTTCCATGAAGCTTTAAACAGCTCAGATGTTTCTTTGTGGATGACAGCAATGCAGGAAGAAATTGAAGCTCTACACAAGAACAAGACATGGGAACTTGTACCACTACCACATGGAAGAAAAGCCAATGGAAACAAATGGGTTTACAAGATCAAACGTAATGGCAATAACTAAGTGGAGCGGTATCGTGCAAGATTGGCGGTGAAAGAATATGCTCAGAAAGAAGGTATTGACTTCAACGAGATATTTTCTCCGGTGGTTCGACTTACAACAGTCAGAGTAGTCTTGGCGATGTGTGCTACATTTGACTTACATCTTGAGTAGTTAGATGTGAAAACTGCATTTCTTCATGGAGAACTTGAAGAAGAAATATATATGCTCCAACCAGAAGGTTTTGCAGAAATAGGAAAGGAAAACTTGGTTTGCAGGTTGAACAAATCTCTATACGGTCTCAAACAGGCGCCGAGGTGTTGGTATAAGAGATTTGATTCATTCATCATGAGCCTTGAATACAACAGACTCAGTTCAGACCATTGTGCATATAAAAAAAAATTTGAAGATAATGATTTCATTATTTTGTTGTTATATGTGGATGACATGTTGGTAGTAGGCCCCAACAAAGATCGAATCCAAGAATTGAAGGCACAGTTGGCTAGGGAGTTTGAAATGAAGGACTTGTGACCAGCAAACAAGATTTTAGGGATGTAAATTCACCGAGACATAAATAACAGGAAGATTTGGCTTTCTCAGAAGAACTACTTGAAGAAAATCTTGCGACGTTTCAACATGCACGATTGTAAGCCAATTTATATCCCACTTCCTGTTAATTTCAAGTTATCCTCAAGTATGTGTCCTAGCAATGAAGCGGAGAGGAAGGAGATGTCTCGAGTACCGTATGCATCAGCAGTGAGAAGTTTGATGTTCGCTATGATATGTACAAGACCAGACATTGCACAAGCAGTGGGAGCAGTCAGTCGATACATGGCAAATCCTGGTGGAGAGCATTGGATAGTTGTGAAGAGGATTTTGAGATACATCAGAGGAACCTCAGATGTTGCATTATGTTATGGAGGATCAGAGTTTACTGTCAGGGGCTATGTGGATTCAGATTTTGCAGGAGACCTTAATAAAAGGAAATCTACTACTGGCTGTGTGTTTACACTTGCGGGAGCAGCTATAAGTTGGGTTTCAAAACTGCAAACAGTTGTGGCTTTATCTACAACAGAAGCAGAATACATGGCAGCTGTACAAGCTTGCAAGGAAGCTATTTGGATACAAAGATTATTGGAGGAACTCGGGCATAAACAAGAGAAAAATTTTTGTGTTTTGTGACAGTCAGAGTGCTTTGCATATTGCAAGGAATCCAGTTTTTCATTCCAGGACAAAGCACATAGGGGTACAGTATCGCTTCGTTCGAGAAGTAGTGGAAGACGGAAGTGTGGATTTATAGAAAATCCATACGAAGGAGAACCTAACAAATGTTTTGACCAAGCCGATAAATACTGATAAGTTTGTCTGGAGTAGATCCTCTTATGACCTAGTAGAAACGTAGGCAACATGACAATGGCGAAGCAGAAAGGATGATGTGGAGATTGATTGATTCTCAATCAAATCTCCAAGTGGGAGAAATGTCAAACAAAGTGGGCATCTAGATAGCATAAAGTGGCCATTTAGATGGTCAATAACAACTTTGTTTGAAGAAGAATTTGGCAGCAGCAAATTTGGAATGAAGAAAAAGAAGAAAGAAGAAGATGAAAGATTAGAATGCCGCCCAAGAAAATTAAAATATAATAATAATTTAATAGCCAAAACTTTGGCTATAAATAGAGAGGCTCCCTCCTCATTTTATTCATTCCATTTTTCTTAAGTTTCTCTTCTCTGTTTTGTAAAAGAGAAAGAGTTGTGTGAGAGATTAAGAGTTTTAATACTCTTGTGTAATTAGTGAGTGAAAGATTGGATGTATTGGGGTTTTGGGTAGTGAGCCAAAATATTACAATACTTGTAATCCTTATTTCACTAGTGAAATATTTTCTTTCTGTCTTCGCCCATGAACATAGGTTAAAAGTTAAACCACGTAATTTCTGGTGTCCTCTTTTGTACTTATTCTTTATTTTCTTCTAATTTTATTTTAACTGCGTGTCTGCGTCACTCACCAATTTCCTAACAGGATAGATAAACAAGATAATGTCGCCATCCAAGCACATCTCGGAGTAGAAAATGAGATGAGCTGAGATTGGATGCTCTTGCAGAACTACATATTAAAATGCAATTTCGGCTCAATTACAACAAGAACAAGAGGGACTTCAAGTGCCGGGAGAATCCAATTAATGCATGCATGCGTGCATGCATTGCCCATGCTACAAACTCAAATTGAAATTAGCAAGATTTCAGCTCAACTTGTTGAAAAAAGGGCAATATTAGTTTTTCACTTTTGTTTTAACTAATATGTTATGTATGGCTTTCAATGTAATTAAATTATTTTTTGGTTTATGAGAATTCATCTCCCGATTCTTGTCATTATCGAACGTTGTTAGAAAAATCTTTGAAGAGCTTTGAATGAGATCCATTTTACTCCATTCACAAATAAAAATTAAAAACAAAAGTTTTATATCTAAAATCAATTAAAAACCAAAGTTGTATTTCTTTTCGGAAATTTTATTTTCCTTTATTTTATTTTTGTCATTAAGAATAGAACATTAACTAAATGAAAAAATTCAATATTGTTACGCTAACTAGATTTCCTTTTTTGTTCTGATAAATAAATTCCTTTCACATTGACATGTCGTTTAAGATTTGCTAAAAGAAGAAACAATAAATTTAAAGTAAAGTTAATCTATTGAATAAAAATTTTAACATGTACATATATCTCAATCCGATCCTATAATACATATTTAGAGTTAAAAGTAGTATTTAAAATAATAATAATAATAATAATAATAATAATAATAATAATAATAATAATAATAATAATAATAATAATAATAATAATAATAATAATAATAATAATAATAATAATAATAATAAGCAGCGGACCAATTAACGAAATTACGTGAGTTAAAAGATAAAAAATTATAATATAACAAATTAAGCTAACAATTAAAAAAAAAGATTGAAGTCCTTTTAAATATAGTGGAAAAATGACAAAACATTTGATCACATAAGTTCAAATTAGATCAAGCCATGTAATATATGGTAGGTTTATCATTAACGTAGCTTTCCAATTGAGGGATATGTTGCAATAATATTATTTTTGTAAGAGAAATTATTATTGCACCACATTTATTTTGCCTTATATTCATTTAACCACTACAAAATTTTAACATGTACTTTGTACCACTTTTTTTTTCACATTTGTATCAACTAACCACTTTTGCATTAACACTATTAAATAATTTTAATAAAATGACCATTTTACTCCCAAATAAATTAAAACTATTTTATCTTAAAAAAACTTTTAAAATTAAATATTATAATCATAAAAATATCCCTAAATTTAATAAAAAATAAATCTCAAATAGAGGTTCTCAACTGATTTTTACTAAATTTAGATTTTACAAAATTTTAATAATTATTTTATTACAAATTATAATTTTACAAAATTTTAATATAAATAAATGAATTTATTTATTAAAAAATTATAATTTTGTAAAATTTTATTAAAATAACTGAATTTATTTCTTAAAAGAATAAATTCTAAAATTTTAATAATTTAGGGGATTTTTATTAAATCCCAAAATTTTGCAATTATTTTTATAATTATAATTTTATATTAAAATTATTTTTTTAAAAATAAAAATTCTAATTTTGGGATTTATTTTTATTAAATTTAGGGATATTTTTATCATTATATTTTTTATTTTTTAAAAATTTTATTAAATAAAATAGTCTTTTAATTTATTTGGAGGTAAAATTGTCATTTTATTAAAATTATTTAATAGTGTTAATGCAAAAGTGGCTAGTTGATACAAATGTGAGAAAAAGGTGGTGCAAAATACATGTTAAAATTTTGTAGTGGTTGAATGAATATAAGACAAAATAAAGATTGTGCAATGATAATTTTCCTTCCTATAATGTATCGAAATAATTGTTATTCTATTATTTTGATGACTTGCGTGTTATTGTTCACTTTATCTCTCCCATATACACACATGTAGTATTGATTTATTCAAAGATTTTAAACTTTATTAAAGGAAAAGCGATTCTCATATGGTGTAATAGCATAATACTATTACCCAGTGGCAAGGCTACATGTGGATTGGGTCGGGCTACAACCCGTCCAAATCTTTGGCAAATTTACAGAAAAATGCCATTGTGAAAATTTTATAAAATTGCCATTATTTTATTTACAATTGTACCACTCTATTAATTTACAATTTTACCATTTATATAATAAATAAATAAGAGCGAACATTTACTTTATTCGAGATTTCAGAATGTGCTTTTTTTCTTGGCTTCTTCAGTTCTTCGTTTTCTTCTTGGTAAGAATAGATAATAAGTTTATTTTTTTATTCAATCATTTACAATATATTTATTAATTGTAAGGTTGTATAGACTAAAGATCATATTCTTTAAGCCTTGTTCAAATTTCATTGTGTAAGATCAAGTTATTGTTAGGTCAAATGAAGATAATTTAACCATTAAATTCTAACATTAAATTGATTATTGATAGATTAGATATAGATCATTTGAAATTGATTATTGATAGATCATAGATTCGATCCAGCATATTATATATGATATTAATTTGTTAATTAAACTTATTCTATGGCTTTTGGATAGTGCCAATGTGTCATTAGTGATGGGCTGACGATTTTATGGCTTTTGTTAGCGAATTTGTGATTGCTTTTTTAACTTTTTTTTTTTATGTTTATCTATAGTTTCGACTGCAACGACTAAACGAGCATTGACACCGCCTTCAAAATAAGATGCAGAAGGAGTTTTAATAAGATTGTATGATTATCTACATTAAAAAAAATTTGTAGATACTATTAATTCTCGAAAATACGGTAAGACACAATTCGGATAATGTTTAATCGTAACTAAATTGCTTTTTGGATATAATGTATTTTCTTATGTATTAATGAAAATTTCTTTAAGATTTATATTTTTAATTGAGATAATAAATAAATAAATAAATAAATATATATATATATCTATTAGTGAGGGTATTTTCATTTTAGTAAAGTGAGGATATAAAAAAAACAAAAAAAAATATAGTTTCAATGTATTGAAATCTATGTTTTTTTTTTTTCTGTATTTTGTGACATCTTCACTTTAATAAAGTGATGGTATCCTCACTAGAGAATATATATATATATATATATGTATGTATGTATGTGTATGAATGTGTGTGTACACATACATACATTTTTACTAAAACATTACACATAATAATAAGAAACGCATAATTTGAAAATTTCATACATAATACAACGATTTAAGCAATGTCCAATGTTAATGTTTTTATTTTGGTTTTTGAAAAGGTTCGCTGGCCCATTGGTGCGCTAGTAATTTCCACATACAAGATGGTCAAAGATACATATAGAGTTCTTTTAAGGCAATCGATTCTGTTGTTGAATGCTTAGCAAATTTAGGATTGACTCGAGCTGCTTATGTTTGGTGTGATTTGTTTGTTCTTTTTCTTTTCTTATAAGGGTTATGCATTTATATTTTTTAAAAAAATAATGATATATGCACAAAAGGCACAAAAGATAATGAAATTATTCTCTATAGTTAATTATTTTTAATCTTTGAGTTATGGTTTATTTTTTTGCGCTATTTTTTATGTACATGTCACTGTTCAAAAAAATTGTATTAAAAGATAAGATCTGACCAGATTTTGTAAATCTTATCTGTAGATATGCAATAATGAATATATTTATGAACCATTAAATTCATGCATGCAGTGCACCAATATGCCATTTTAAGTCTCCTGCCTTTATTAATTAGAAGATTTTTTAAAAGTGTGGCAAAATCGATTAATCCGGCACTACTCAATTGCCCCCGCATATAAATTCCCTGGCTTGCGACAAATATTTTCACAACAAAATCTCCTTTTCAAAATGATATGGAGAAGAAATACTGGCTTGAAATTTCTTCTCATCAATATGTCGATGATCATTCAGTTAGAAATTTTATTAGCTTGCTAATCAAGCACGATCGATCGCTGTTCATGACATTTCAGAAGACTTTTACCCCATTGCCTACTCCTCCTCAAGGTATATTAAAAAAAATCAAGTTATTTATCCACGTTTAACACGTGTAATATTTCTTTTATAATTCTTTAATACTTATGTCTTTTTAAAAGCGTGTTTTCTTAGTACTATATTTTACATAAAATTACATCATTTAATTATTGTATTTACATGAATGCAGAAAGAAGCTTGGAGCGAGAAACAAAAATAAATTTATAATCCAAGCACTCCGAGGAGTAAAAATTGAGCTAAGATTGCACCCTCTCGCAGAACTACATCAAGGCTGCAATTTCAGCTCTATGTGTATATCAAGAACAGGAGGGAGTTAAAAGTGCCTGTAGATTCTACAGAATCAAATGGAAATTACCTAGATTTCACCTCAACCAGTTATTGGAAACCCCCCCGGATATATGTTACAAATTAAGAGGGCAATATTGGGTTTTCATTTTTGTAACTAATATGTTGTCTATGTCTTTCAAATTTATTAATAAAACAATTTTTTTTTTGGTTTAAGAAAATTTCTCTCTCAATTCTTTCATTAATGAATTTATAGCAAAACATTTAAGTGCTTTGAACGGGAAGTACTACCCACAAATACAAATTAAAAAGGAGATCAATCCAACAAAATTATACAAAGCAATCATAATGAAGTTTTTAACTCCATTATGGAACACCAAAATTGTAGTTCTTTGAGAGATATTGTTCTCTTTTATGATTTTTTTAATTAAGAATAGAAATTTTTAAAACTTGAACACAAAAAAAAAAAAAAACATATAAAGAAACTATTGATTCTCCATTTGTGAAACTGATTCGATCAACATTTACTTCTTGATTGATCGACAAAATCTTATCTTAATTAATTAAAAACTTGAAAAAAAAATTGATTGCATTAGATTATGACACATATTATCATTTTTAAATGTTAAATCTTTCTTACTAAAATGCCCTACCTATATCAACAAAACATATTATCAGTTTATAATATTTTTTAAAAAAAAAATTGGAGTATATTTGTACACTAAGGTGTTGTTTATTTTTTGTCTAAAATCTGAATTTCAATTATTTTATGATATCTAGAATTTTTAGTTTATTTGTTTTCTATAACTTATGTCTGATTATAAGATAATTAGGTCTGAATGAAAAAATAGCTAAATATTATGACTTTTATCTGAATGGCAAAACATCTTAATGGAATTTTAATATTCTCTTTCATTAATACCCCTATTAGATACATTTATTTCCTACTATATAAATTATCCATTTGTTTTTTTATTTTTCAATTTTCTTTGTTTTGTGTGCATTCAACTACCAATTTTTCTTTTTTATTGTGAATGAGAATTTTAAACATAATAGGACTTTATGTGAGTGTGTTTTGTAATAGTTTTATCTCTTTGTACTTATAATTACTGTTTTTCTAATAATTTTGAATATTATTTACTAAATTAATTTTAATTCAAATGATTAAATAATTCTTGGTTGGCTTCCATAATTAACAAGAAAAAAATCATTTAATATACTAAAAATAACGTTATAAATATCATATATTAATGTCAAAAAATACATGTATTAGATTTATTTTTTTTATTTTTCATGCTTAGTTAAGGTACACATTATCAAAGTTTTTATTAATCAAATAATTTATTCATAACTTGTCATGTGTTTAACAAATAAATATAAGTATAGTTAATATTTATGAGGTTATATATGTCAAAACATCGTATTTCAGATGTTTTCTTTTTAAAAAACAAACAACTTAACGATTATATTCAGATATTAAAAAAAACATGTCATTTATATATATGTGTTCATACTTATTTAAACTTTAATCAAATTTAGAGCTATTTAAATTTTATATAAAAAAAACATATGCAACCTAAGACAAATCTTCACTATGCTCAATCAATACATATATTTTTTAGCTATGCTCGATTAACTCTTCTATTATAATTAAATGGATTAATCTTTAGTAAATTTCTAATTTGTAATATATTATAATTCCAAAAAATCTTTAATATTAATTTTCTTCAAAAAAGAAAAAAGAATACGGAATATATAAGTCAGCAGTCTACATTTCCGATGTGGCGCAGTTCTACTGGTTAGTCCTACGTGCCTCTGCGCAACGAAACTTCGTAAGCTCCCACCTTACTCCCCCACTATTCCACAGTCCTGTTTGTTTCCCCAGAAAACTAAAAAGAAATTTCAGAACCATGGCGGTTCGAGCCACGGTGTCACGGTTTCCATCCGACCCGGACGCGCAAGAAGCTTCGGGTCTGCCATGGGGCGTGACGGTGACGCCGTTCGCGACGAAGGACGAGAACGGCGCAGCTCCGGTCTACGGATCCGACGGTCATATGCTTCCTCGTTGCGAGAACTGTTACGCATACTTCAACACGTACTGTGAATTGGAGCAATGGGCCTGGACTTGCTCTCTCTGTGGGTCCCTCAACGGCCTCTCTTCTCAGGCCATTGCCAGATACACCCATCCTCAGTCCTGCGCCGAGATGATCTCCTCTTTCATCGATCTTGACTTGCCCTGTAATTCTTTTCTGAAAAAAATTGAAACCTTTGTTTATTAGAATTTTGTTTGTTTTCGTTTCTTCCTTTTTTTTTTTTTTTTCATAATGTTGCTGCGCTGCGTTTCAGTGGAGGGTTCTGAGGAAGAGACGATGCAAGCGCGTCCGGTTTATGTTGCTGCTGTTGATTTGTCATGTAAGATTTTGTTAATTGCTTTTTTACTGTTATTATATAATCATCTTTATAGTTTTACTCATTCAGTTACTTGAGTCAATTAGATGAACATTATGATGCTAATTGTTTGAACTGAAAGTAATTTTGACTTAATAGAAGCTGAATCTTGGATCTCCTTGTGTTTCTTAGATTTGTTTTTACTATTTCTGTTGCTAGTATATGTTCGAATGAAAGGTATTGTTAGGTTTTTTTAAATTGTAGAAACATGTATGGAATGTGAATTTCATAAGTAGCAGTAAATTGCTCTGCATTGGAAGATTTCTATGTATTACAATTTCATTGATAAAATCATAGTGAGAATGTATTAATTGTTTGCAGCTGATATCAATTGGAATTCAGTTTGATTAGGGATCCTCGTTCCTTTGTAATTTGCATTTTTTTTCTTCTTATGTTAATTTTATGTTGATGATGCTACTCATTGTTGCCTCTCCTTTTGCGCTTAATTATATCTAGCCTAGCCTAAGCTCTTTATCATGAACAACATGATAATGACTAGTATGTATTTTTGATACTCTTGATAATATGGGGAAAAAATTATGCCAAATAACATAGAATGAATATGAATATTGAGCTCGTTCACATAACAATTCATGATAAACTTAATAAGAAATGACAGTGTTGATCTTTTACTTGATAAATCTGATTTAATAACGTAACTTTTAATTAGAAATCGTGGTGATTGATTCTCACTTTACATACTTTACTTGGAGCTTATACTTCATTTAAAATATGATTATTCTTTTTTGTTAGAACAGTAACATATGTTTACTTTTTTTAGTGTGCATGTGTAACATTGTGTTCGCATATAATATTTTAATGATCTTGTATTTATCTGCAGCTTCAGAAGAATTTTTAGAACTCACTAGAAGTGCACTGCAGGCAGCTTTAGAAGGTTTGCAATTGCTGATTCAAAATGATATTCTGATCTCTCTTCTGTATGAGCTTTGCCTTAGAAGCGTGGACTTTTCTTTCATTTTTTTTCCCTCTTTTGCAGCTGTTCCGTCTGGTGCGCTCTTTGGGCTTGCAACTTTCAGCCATAAAATAGGACTGTATGATGTTCAAGGGGCTATTCCAGTTGTAAAGAATGTCTTTATTCCCTCAGATACAGAGGACACCCTCTCACTTGAGCTTGAAGATGTCATGCCTTTGTCACAATTTTTGGCTCCAGTATGTTAGTTAGGGATATCTCTCCATCCTTTCTCCCTTGTGTTTGTTCACATTGCCGTGGCCATTGCTCAATTAGAGCTAAATGGCTAAAGGGTCTTTTGCTGAGCCCATGTGCCCAAGATGAGGAATAGTTGACTAGTCTTCTTTATTATCCAGTGTTTTGATTGTCTGGACCCCTGTTATTAACTGAAACCACACTCATGCCATGTGATTTTTCATCAGTGCAGTCCTAAGCTCAGAACATTTGCTGCAGGTGGAAACTTTTAAGGAAAATATCACATCTGCGCTTGAAACACTGAGGCCAACAACTTCATGGGAGAGAACTGCTGGAGCAGCTCAAGGACTAGATGGTGTCTTAATGGGTGGGCGAGGTTTTGGTCTGGCAATGGAATCCCTTTTCAATTACCTTGGATCAGAATATGGAAACACATTTGCACTAGGTAGGTGACAGAGTTTTGAAGCTCCTGTCACTCATTATCAAGCTTGGATTATGTTCCTGAAGACCCTGCTTTGAAACACATGATTTTGCCTTGCTCTTTTGATCTTGTTCTTTCTAAGATATGATAAACATATTCGTCTCCATTGAACATGAATGCAGCCAGAGTGTTTGCTTTTCTATCTGGTCCTCCTGATCATGGAGCTGGGCAACTGGATACACGAAGGTATGGTGAACAGTATGCTAGTAAAGGAGAGGATGCAGACCGTGCTCTACTTCCTGAACAGACACCATTTTATAAAGATCTGGTCAGTTGGATTTGGATTTTGTTTACTTGAACAATGGTCATGTGGTTTTTGAACTGTAGCATTAACATTTATTTCACAGGCTGCTGTCGCTGTTCAAGCAGGTGTTTGTGTAGACATATTTGCCATTACAAATGAATATACAGATTTGGCATCCCTGAAGTTTCTTAGTATTGAAAGTGGAGGCTCATTGTTTCTGTACTCAAGTACTGATGATTCAACTTTACCTCAGGACATGTAAGTACCAAAACGTCGTAGTGGAACGTTCTGGGATCCCAGTGACTCTTAAAATGGCATTATGTGATCATAGTTTTCAAAATAAGATAGTGCTAAGATTTAAAAATGCATTATGGCAAAATAAAGGGCTTACTTTCATAAATGGTATAAAATATTAATATGTCGACTCCAAAGTAAGTTCATTTTTACTCTCTTATTTAAGAAATGACCAGACATGGTTCATTTTCAAATAATCTATCATCCAGAACATAATCTTGGAAATATTGTTCTTTCTGCAGCTACCGGATGCTAAGTAGACCATATGCTTTTAATTGTATAATGCGGCTGAGGACATCTTCTGAATTCAAACCTGGACATTCTGTAAGTAAGACTATAAGTGTGTCTATGGATCATATTTTTCAGGGTTTAGTACTGGTATATGCTTATGACATTTGCATTTTGCAGTATGGGCATTTCTTCCCTGATCCACAATATGAAAATGTTCAGCACATTATTTGTTGTGATTCTTATGCAACGTATGCTTATGACTTTGATTTTGCCAACGCCGCTGGTTTTGCCAGGTACAATTATGTCATGATGTACTTGATACACTTCAGAACGATTTATTACTTTCTATAATTTGTTTAGGTTATCAATTGGTTTGTTAAATGTTATCTCATTATGCAGACATACTTCTGAACAACCTATGCTACAGATTGCATTTCAATATACAGTTGTTGTGCCTCCTGAGGAACTTTCAAGTGAAGGATTGGGTTCTGTAAGTAGGTATGGTTAATCTAATAGAAAGCTTTCCTCAAGTTGGTTTACTGCTCATTTTGTTTATGATATTTTTTCTTTTTCGGTTTTATGTGAATGTCAATCTTTTATATATTATTCTGAGTATGTTTGTAGGATCTCCCTCTGTCAACCTTGCATGTAAATGTCTGGCGCATAGTATTAGTTAGGGATGGCAAAATCCGGGTGCGGGTCCAGGTTTGGCCTTCCCGTGTCCGGACCCGGATGCCAATTTTACTTTACCGGACCCGGATATAAACCCGGTTTTTTCGACTCCGGGTCCGGTACGGGTTGAACCCGGAAAAAAAAACTGGGTTTCTGGATTCCGGGTTTCGAACCCGGATTTGATTTCGGCTGTGGAAAACAATCATCTTCGATTATTTCTTACAGCTCTGAATTTCTAACTGCAAATAGATGAACACACAACGACAATAGACATATGAATGCTCACACCCAAATCTGCCTATGGTTCTCCCTAAGCTCCACCCGCAAGTTGTCACACAGATAAACTTTTGGTGTAAAAGGAATCTTTGGGCCTTACCATTCCACACAGCCAAAGCTCCCAACGACACCCAAAAAAAAAAAATAATAATAATAATAAATAAATCTCCAAAGCATCTAACCCAACGTTTCCTCCCATGATCTGCGTGCAACTTCAACCCGTATCACAATCGTTGCCAATCGCGACAAAGAAGACTAGAGAGGCGGCTGATGACGATGATGATAGTGAACACAACTGGGAAGGACAAGGTGGCGAAGCGATGAGAGTGACGACAATGAAGATTTGATGAAGGGAAGAGGAAACATGTGATGCGGCTGTGAATTGCAATTTGCAAATTAGGGCACATGATTTTTTTTTTTAACTTCTCTATTTATAACTTAAAATAGTTTTAAAACTTAATATAAAAATAAAGATATACGGGTCCGGGTTCAGATAAAACCAGATCCGGACCCAGATATATGCGGGTTCATAGAATTACATCCGGATTCCGGATAAAATTAAATCCGGGTCCGGGCCGGGTCCAGAAAATATTGCCATCCCTAGTATTAGTTTTGATTGTGACGGTTCTGCTCCTTTTCATTACAATCTTGCAATATCAACTTTTGATACTCTATAGTTTAAGAGGAGTCTTTTGTTTGCACAGATTTGCTTCTGCGGCCGTTCAATTGTCTTTGAGATCCTGGAATAGACCCTGCATATTGATTTCTCAAAGTTTTCATTTGGCCACATCTTGCTTGCCATACTTTACTACCCCTTTAGAACTTTTTGTCTTAACTTGACATTATGTTTATGCAGAGGCAAGCATTCCCTAAAACGACGACTAAGGATTAGGACATTGCAATTTGCAGCTGCTCAAAACATTAATGAAGTTTATGACAGTGTTGACCCTGAAGCTGTTTTGTCGGTACTTGTGCATAAGGTATTTTTTTCTCCCATCCATCACTCTCAATAATAAAGAAGATAATGATATAAATGAATAAAAATGAGGAAAGAAAAGATTTAGGTGGTGCCATATTCCTTTTGTCAAACTTTTCAAGGTCCGACGAGACCCTGTTAATTCTGGTAGTTGACTACATATCTATGTGTTTGTCTTATCAATTAATCTAGGGAGATTACCAATTTCCCCCCTACAGTAATCAACATATACCATTTTTCCCCCTGTTGTTTTTATAATGGTCAAAAACCCCCATGATAGCATAAATTTACAATATTACCCTTATTTTCAACTACTCTTTTATTTATATTTATTATAAATTAAATAAATAGCATGAATATAAACTAAATAAAAAATTAAGCATTAAAAACAAGAAATAAATGTTTTGATATGAGAAAAAATTAATAATAAAATTTTTTTCTTGTACTTATTTATTTTGTGCAAATTTTCTTATAATAAATATATAAGAAAGTTATTATAAAATGATAAAAAAATTATAATAAGAAAATTTGAATGACAAATAAAAATTTATTATAAGATAAATAATAAAATATTTTGCCTATACTTTTTACATTTAATTTTAAAATATTACAAAATGTTTATTATAAGAAAATGTTCACAAAATAAATAATTATTATAAAATGATAAAAAAATTATAATAAGAAAATTTGAATGACAAATAAAAATTTATTATAAGATAAATAATAAAATATTTTGCCTATACTTTTTACATTTAATTTTAAAATATTACAAAATGTTTATTATAAGAAAATGTTCACAAAATAAATAATTACAAAAAAAATTATTATTAATTTTTTTGCTCATATCAAAACATATATTTCTTGTTTTTAATACTTAATTTTTTTATTTAGTTTTTATTCATGTAATTTATTTAATTTATAATAAATGTAAATAAAAGAGTAATTAAAAATAAGGGTAATATTGTAAACTTATGTTGTCAGGGGGGTTTTTGGCCATTATAAAAACAGAAGGGGGGTAAATGGTATATGTTAATTACTGTAGGGGGGAAAGTGGCAATCCCCCATTAATCTAATTGTAGACATGAGTTGAAAAAGATTTATGGGGAGGTTTGGTGTCAATAGAAATCCATTTAGCCTTGCACAATGGCATAGTGAGAATGGTGGCAAACATCTTCCTTTAATTCGGGCTCTAATAATCCTTAAGGAATACTATGCTTGCCAGGTGCCGATTGTCAGCAAATACGATTTGGTGGAATGCCCAGACATAATCATGATAACTTCTTCTTAGTTTTTTGGTCAATGTTGCATGATTAAGTTAGTGATGTTCAATTGAGTGGTGTAAAGACCTTTGGATTCAACCAAGTAGTCTGGGGTTCAGTCCCACACATGTCCTGATCTCCAAGGCTGTGGAGTACGAAGAAAGTTTATTTCTTTCTTTAATAATGAAAATTGCTTTCTGACTGTCAGTAAATGTACTGTTTGTTTAAATAGGTTATATTAGCCTCTCTTGAGCAAGGAGTTCGTGAAGGCAGGATGTTGCTTCATGATTGGCTAGTAATCCTTACTGCTCAATACAATGAAGCTTTTAAACTTGTTCAGCACAATATTGGAAATTCAGTAACTTCTCAGATTGATGTTGAATTCCTACAATGCCCCCAACTACAGCGTTTACCTCGTTTAGTTTTCGCATTGCTTAGAAATCCTCTTCTTCGATTCCATGAAGAAGGTGTTCACCCTGATTATCGGATTTATCTGCAGTGTCTTTTCAGGTATTTCATATTCTCATTATGACATTAAGGTTTTCTGAGCAATCAGGAGTTGATTTTTATTATCAGGAAAATATATGAGTTCAGTTGTCCCTGTAGTTCAGGATATGAAAATTTATGGATTTTAGAATTTTGAGAGTAAGACAGAATTTTCAAAACACAATGTCCTTAACAAAACAGCTAGTCATTCCCCTTTCTTTCATTATTATGCAGCAGGCATCTAAAAATTTGGCATATGCAATTATGTGTAGCGTGTTTTGTGACCTAATTTATCCTTCTTTTAATTTTTGATTCTTATCTTTTCTGTAGGAAACTACAGATTTGTTGTTCAAGCTTGTACAATTATTCTGGCTGTTACTATTGATTTGTCACATTTTATACAATGTCTCTTTGGAGGATATTTTTGACGTCCACAATTGTAGTTCATTGATGACATTATCATGTGAATCATTACCTATAATTTGTGATGCAGCGCACTCGAACCAAGTTCTCTTCAGCGTGCTGTTTATCCGCTGCTTACTTCGTATTCGACACCAGATAAACAAGCATTTCCGCGCCACTCACTGAGTCGTGCAGCATTGATCACTAGTGGCAGTCCAATATTTTTGCTCGATGCTTTTACAACTATAATTGTATTTTATTCTTCTACAGCAGACCCTACACTTCCTTTTCCTCCACCCCAGGATTGTAAGTTCTCCCTCATTTCTTTAGGATTTATATAAGCATACCATTTTCCTCTCTTTCACGTATAAAATTTCATTTTCTCAGGTTTGTTACGGACAACAATCAACAAAATGAAGCAAGAGAGAAGTATCACTCCTAAGCTGATATTTATCCGGGGAGGGCAGGATGATGCTACAATTTTTGAGAACTATCTTATCGAGGAACAGGATGTAGACGGAAGTGGCCTCACCAGTGTCATGGGTTTTGTTTCCTTCCTTGAAGAAATCAGCCAGAGTGTTGTGGAATACATGAAGTAGAAGTCCCATGCTAGATACAACTGGCAAGTCATGCGATCCATTCTGGAAACAGTAAAACTTTCACATTCATCAGACATGCATATAAACCAGCCAAAGAAATAGGCTAATATTTATACAAATGAATTTACTTCAACACTGTCTGGTCAGTTTAGATTGGGAAGTTAAACATTTTGTTAGATCCAAGTTGGAAATGGTTCTTCGGGAGTAGTGTGTACCATTCTTCGGCCTTGCAAATTTTACAGAGAGCACATTTAGGAACACATATATTCATCATTTTGTAAAACAAAAGTAGCACAGATTCAGCTAATTAGCTGACTGTACTAATAATTCTAAGGCTCTTTTTCAATCTCCTCAAAATGTGTTGGAATGAAACTCTATATTCAGTTTGATTAGGAATGGTTGGTAGCTACCATTTGATAATTTTTCCTTTTATCCTGAAATACTGCATTTCATTCATTTTGTTTTGACGTGTAATTTTGTCAAATGGTTCAAAGTGATTCCAGGTTGATCGAATTTAGCTCGTCGTTCGTCGTTGACTTTGTGTTTTTTTTTTTTAAATTTTCAAATCTGTGTCATCCGGAGCTATATTCCAAGGGTCTATTAGAAATTTACATTTACAATATACAGGTCTAATAAGCATTGCACGTTAATATGTTTCTACTGATATTGGGAAAATATCTACTTTTATATCATATTTTTATGGAAAGCGAATAAGACTCAAATTAGTGCTTTCAACAATGCTGAAGGCACTAGTCTATCATCATTAAGCAACGATTCCAGTGATGAATTTATTTATATTTAAATGAGGATATTTAAATGAGGGGGATTGTGACTTTCTCCCTAATATTTTTTATTTTCACCGCCACTTACCCCTAACAATTTTGATTGTTCTCAATATAACATTAGACAATGCATTACAATAACTATGGAAATAATTGTTAAGATAATTTTAAATGCAAAAATGGCAATGCTTTAAATGAATTTTCTTTTCTTCAATAACGCACCGCATACTAGTATAGTTCAAAACTAATATTTGAATCTTAAGAAACCATACTTTATACTAGGCCTTTCCTCTCTAAATGAATGAAGTTATGTTAAAATTAATTATTTTAAAAAAAATTAGAATTATTAAAAGTGTTTTTGAAATGAACAAATATATATATATATGTGTGTGTGTGTGTGTGTGTGTGTGTATGTATTCTGTAATGAGATGCTAAACTTCCTTTAAATATCTACTTTGCGTCAAGATCTTTATTATAATATTTTTGTCAAACAATTTCCTTTTTCCTAGTAAATTTGGTGAAAAAAAAAATTAGGAAAAATATCCACCGTCCACCCGTTTTTTCTAACTTTTTTAAAAATACACAATTCTTTTTTTTTTTTTTTTGCTGGAATCCACCTAAAGTTACATTTTGTTTCACTTTTCCACTTCCGTTTGGAATCCGTTAAGAAAACTAACGGAAACTTCAAAAAATGATCATTTTACCCTCAAAACAAAAATTACAATTTCACCTTAAAAATACCAAAAAAAATCAGATTTAATGATAAATATCATTATTGGTACGTTAATGAAGTATAAAAAAATCTTAACTACTAGAGATTATAACTCAATAAATAATAAAACTCTACTTATTTTAAATTCAATTGATGGTTTGCGAGATTAGGCTATTTTTAATACTACTATTATAATTTAGCATTCTAATTACAGACATATTTAAAAAAAAAAACATGCATTTGATGGTTGTGGAATTAATTTCTTTATTAACCGATGGGAAAAATATTTAGATTTAATTTGATTATTTATGGTAATTTTTACGGTGAAATTGTTATTTTCGTTTTGGGTGGTAAAATGGTCATTTTTTTAAGTTTTCGTTAGTTTTCTTAACGGATTCTAAACGAAAGTGGAAAAATGAAACAAAATATAACTTTAGGTGGATTTCAGACAAAAAAAAATTATGTATTTTTAAAAAAACTGAAAAAAATAAGTGGACGGTGGATATTTTCTCAAAAAATTAAACTGCTTTCATCGAAATTTAAATTCTTTTAAAAGATTTTATTTCATGAAAATTGAACCCTCAAGTCTCATTCAGTCATTTGTACTATATGATCGCCAATCATTTAACTAACTGGAGCTAAATAAAAGTATTCTTTATAAGTAAGACAATGATGAATACAAAATTCCTTTAATGATAAATTTATTATTATTCAATTTAACTGTCGCTCTCTTAGGGTTCTGTTCCCTTTACAATTGCATCAAATTAGACTGAGATAGTGCTATTTAATTCAGTTTAATTTAATTTAATTTTTTTGATTATTTCGCATGCAACACGACTAATCGTCGTTTCGACAGTCAGTCGGTGGTCAACTTTCTCTGCAAATCTTCGCTCTTTAGCTTCTCCGGTACTCTCTCTCTCTCTCTCTCTCGCGTTAGGGCTATGGCTTTGCATTTTTCTTTATTTTGTTATTATTATTATTATTATTTTGGGGGTATGATATGGGTTTTGTCCAATTTCATCTGGGTGTAAACAAATATTAGTGGGCGTGATTTATAAGTGAGGATTGGAGTAGTAAATTGTAAAAGTTGAAGTGAGTAAGAAATAAACCGTTTGGAGGCTGTTCATTGTAGAGTCAACCCATCCCTAATATTAAAATTTACTTTTTTTTTTAGCTAGAGAATTGCTCCAGATTTTAAATGCAGTAGCAAATAAAACTGTTAGGAAGGCAAAAGAATACAGATAAATTTAAGTGGATGCGTGTTGCAACGCCTTGATAGCATCGTAAAGCTTATGGGTTCATCGTTTAAGTTAATTTACATCATAGCTTGATGATGGATGATTCTAATGAGTATTCAGTATTGCAATCCTTTACCCGGTTCATGATAATATATGTGTGTTTTTTAGTTATAGGAAATTCTTCATTTATTACATTGTTAATAGGGGTATTGAACATATTCTGTTTATTGAATCTCTTGTGTGTCGTTGGTTGAAGAGTCTGGATTATTAATGACTAGCAAGTCTGGATTATGTTTATGGAACTAGCAAGTGTGATCGTCTGAATTCTGATTTTGTTTACTGCATTTTCAAATCACGCCTATAAATGTCCATCCCAAAACCCCTGTCTCAGTTACCATGCATTAATCCTTTACAGGGTAGGTGCAGTAATTGTCACATTTAGTTTGAACCTGGTATATTTTCTTTTTTGTGAGATTGGAGAATGTTCTGGTTTGGTTCTCCTTTTAGTTGCCGCAGTCTCATTCCTTTTTTTTTTTAATAATGATTGAATAATAAAAATCATGGAAACGTCTTTGTTGCGTTACCTTTGCATTATCTTCAAACATTATAGTTGTATGCATACTTCAGTTTTTATCTCTAATTTTGCTTCATATTTCTTACATGCCACTTCCTTGTTATTCGCACTTTTGTTAAGGGGTTATATTTACCCCTTGGAATGAAGCTGATTAAAGCTTAACTTGCCAATATCTCTTGTTTTTGGCAGCACTCTTGTTCTGTTTTCAACAAATTGATTTCTTGATATTTTGCACCACCTTCATAAGCCTCATAATTATCACTCAGATATCTCTTTTGCCTGTCTCATTTACAACTACTACTAATGTTAACATTATTCCTTTAGTACAAATTTCTTTCACATTGCAACACCCTTGAAACTTATATAATGACACGTTTCAGTTGAGATTCATGCTCTGCAACTCCTTTTGGCCATTCATATTGTTGCCTCCTTTCAATATGTCTATATTTCTTCCCATGAATTCTTCTGGCCTCTGTACCTTCTTCACAGTTGCCTTGCAAGCTTGTATACTTAGATACATAGAATGCCAAGGGAAATGGAAAGTGCATCTGCTGCTGCTGAGCCAGTGGAACTTGAAAAGCCAGTTGGGTCTGATGAGAAGGTTGATTTTGATGAAGACAATGATCCTGAAGAGACAATGGAAGAAGAATATGAGTATGAAGAAGTAGAGGAAGAAGAAGAAGAGGAAGTAATAGAAGAGGAGGTGGAAGAAGAAGTGGAAGAGGAGGAGGAGGATGCTGATACTCGGAAAAGTGGTGATATGCAAATTGAAGATGAGGATGAGAAGAAAAAACATGCTGAACTTCTTGCTCTCCCTCCCCATGGTTCTGAAGTGTACATTGGTGGCATTCCTCATGATGCTTCTGAGCACGACTTGAGGGATTTTTGTCAGTCCATTGGAGAAGTTACTGAGGTAATATTTATCTTTGTATAGAAAGTACCCTGTTTTCTGCTCTTTGTCAATACTTGAACTAATCGTATTTCATCTATGACAACAGGTCAGAATTATGAAAGGCAAAGATTCGAGTGAGAACAAGGGATTTGCATTTGTGACCTTTAGAAATGTGGAATTGGCCTCCAAAGCTATTGATAAGCTAAACAATACCGAATTTAAGGTAATTTAACCTTGTTTGTCAGACCTATATTGTCCAGTCTCTACCTGACTTTATGTGATGATTTGACTTGTAAGAAAAGTGGTGTATTCTTATCTTGAAAATATAGAAGACAATATGTTTATAGTTCTTTCTTCTCTTGGTCTTTCACTTTATTTCTCTTCATTTGTCTTCAATATCTGTGTCTTTAAGAAGTACTTGGTAGTTTGTTGTAGTTTTTAAACACCTTCCTGTATTCTCTCCATCTCTCAGGGTAAAAAAATACGATGTTCTACATCTCAAGCAAAGTATCGGTTGTTCATTGGTAATATTCCTAGAAACTGGGGATCAGAAGATCTGCAAAAGGTTGTGTCAGAAGTTGGACCTGGAGTAACTGGTGTGGAACTAGTGAAGGTTGGTGTTATGTTGGGCCACTTTCAACTTTGGTTGTTTATATGTTTGAGATTTTTTATTGACGTCTTTTCTTTCTTGTGATCTGACTGACTAGTAATTCCCTTAAAAGATTAAACTTATGCCACTGCTTGAGGTTTTTAGTTATTTTTTTAATAGATTTAAGCGTATTCGCTCATTGTCAATTCTTTTGACTGGTGACAGGATATGAAGAACTCGAGCAACAACAGGGGTTTTGCCTTCATTGAGTACCATAACCATAAATGTGCTGAATATTCAAGGCAGAAGATGACTAACCCAAATTTCAAATTAGGCACTAATGCTCCAACCGTGAGCTGGGCTGACCCTCGAAATGTCGATTCTTCTGGTGCTTCTCAGGTCTTGTTTATTTATTTATTTTTTGTTTCATCGGGAGATTGGCCTTTTCATCAGATTACAGCAGTTATGTTATGTTACATGAACCATTATTTATCTTTTAACTTTTTAAGCTGGTATTCTATGTTGGTGAAGCATCATGACCTCTCCCATTTCTTTTAAAGACCTTGGGACATAAGTTATTGCCTTTTGTTGCAAATTTTTTTCTGACATTCCTTGCTTTATGAAGTATGAATATTGTCAGTTTTACTTGAAGCTATCTTATACAGGTTAAGGCAGTTTACGTGAAGAATTTACCAAGGAATGTTACCCAAGACCAGTTAAAGAAGCTCTTTGAGCACCATGGGAGAATCACAAAAGTGGTTGTCCCACCAGCAAAGCCTGGACAGGAAAAGAATAGGATTGGTTTTGTACATTTTGCAGAGAGGTCTAGTGCCATGAAGGCACTGAAGAACACTGAAAAATATGAACTTGATGGTGATCATTAGCTTGTAATCTTATTGGCATCATTTATGTTCTAAAAACTATCAGTAATTTTGACTGGTTTGCCCTGATGGTCAGGCCAAGCTTTGGAGTGTTCTCTTGCAAAGCCACAGGCAGATCAGAAGTCAGCTGGAGGGTCAGTTTCCGAGAAGCCCAGTTTACTTCAAAATTATCCACCTCATATTGGTTATGGTTTAGCTGGGGGCACCTATGGTGCTCTAGGTGCAGGGTTTGGAGCTGCAGCCTTTGCCCAGGTGAGAAGATGTGTGTGTGTTTAGGTGCTTCTTCAGTTCTGAGTCAAAACTTTGCTTTGTGTAATATTTGCATTTAGAGCCTTTCATTGCATGAGAATCAATCAATTCATGTTTATTGCTAGTTGCTTTGTACTTAGGCCATGGTTTTGTCAAATATTTCTTATCTTGTGTGCTTTTTCATTGAGATTTGAAAAGAGTTGGGATAATTGTGAAATAGTGACTAATGGCTTTCTGGGATTGATTTCCTCTTGCTGAAATAATTTTCTTCTTTGGTACATTAGCAGCTTCATAGCTGTGGGCACTCCTAGACAATGCTGGTGTGCGTTAAAAAGTAATAGTTTGCAAACCATTTTAGCGAGCTTGTGTAACATAATTGATTACAAATTATAATTATTTAGTGTAGCCACTTGTTCTGAGCACTTCCTTTGGTATCATTATTGGTTTTTATTGGTTGTTTTACGAACTTTAATGCCTATTACAGTGGACGGTGTGCTGTAGGATGTTCTCAAATTTCTAGGTTTTTCCATCATGCTCAGTGACACTATGAGTTGTTTATGGTATAAACAAGTAATTCAGTCTTTTAATGGGCTACAATATAAGTATCTATTGTTGAGGTTGTAAAATTTTTAAAAGTTGAGTGTGCATATTGAAGTAGTGAAATAGTTATTTATTTTTCTTCCTATTTCTTTTAAGTAATTTCGTTTAAGGTTAACATGCAATACATATAATGATACATTTAAACTCCTGTCGTGATTCTTGGTCAAAAGCTTTACAGTGCTAGGATGACTGATTGCCCTTTGTTCTCTTTATTGAATCCCAGAAGGTCTTTTCTGTTTAATGTAGTGGTGACAATGGTAGTAGAACTGTGTTGTGAGTCTGTAATTGGAGGCTGTATTGCCCTTTATTCGTATTTCCATTACTTTATTTAAATGATCACTTGTAACTTCACACTTAATTGATGTTGTCTGTTAAATATGTATACTTCTTGCAGCCCTTGGTCTATGGAAGAGGAGCAAGTCCTGCTGGCATGGCAATGATGCCAATGCTTCTACCTGATGGGCGTATTGGATATGTCTTGTAAGCATGATTGCATCACTTTAGCTACAATGCGTAGTTTAGGAAAATATAGTAAAACCACCATTAGGAAAACTGAACTTTTTAAATGGAAGTTACTGGCTGTATGCACATATAATTTTAAATTTTATATGAATAAAATTACAGCTGGCTGTGACACTGATACCTTGTTTAGGCTGTGCCATTTTAAACGGAAGCTCTTACTGTTTTTCTCATTGTAGACAACAGTCTGGAGCTCAACCACACAGCTTGCCTGCACATCATGGGAGTAGTGGTAGAAGTAGTAGTGGAAGTCGCAACAAAGGAGGCAGTTCAAGCCGGGGGAGGCACGGTGATGGTGGCCATGGGCAACGATATCGTCCATACTAGTAGCCTTTTTTAAAAGGCCTATAATTATATATTGGGAATGTGTCTGCATTCCTTTACTGTTCTCATTGTAAAGTCCCAAGATTTTCAGGCATCTGATTGTGGCAACATCTTATTATTTAATAACGTGGTTATGGTATTAGTCTTCTAGTTTCATACTGTCTCTGTACTTAAAATACCATGCAGTCATTTGGTTTCCCGGTACATTTATATCTGTACTAATTAGGAAGGCTAATGCAATCGTTCTTTGTGCAATGCAAGGATCAGTTCGGAAACCCAAATGTACAAATCTAGCTTATTCTGTCATTGAACGTTAAGACCATCTAATTTGCCCACTGCTTTGTAGCTGAGTTGCATTTGCAGCCAGTTTCCAAGAACACGTGAAAGTGGCTTGAATTAAGTTTCTCAATTAATGAATTGCATAGGTTTCGGAGAATTGAACTTTACATTGTCTCCTAAACCACGTGCCTTTTATCATAGCTATCACGGGAGGAGTTAGTAAATGAATTAGCTAAACTCTTGAAAAATGTTAGTTAATGTACCAGCAACCGGCATCTGTAGGCAGTTGCTGATCCATACAGAATTCAAGCTAACACTCTCCACCGACTATGGACAATGCACGTTATCCAAGTAACTTGACTGATCTTCATGGATACATCCAGCAAAATGACTAGAATGTTGAGATAAACAAAAAATATTGTAGTATCTCGTAAAGAAAAAATGTAAAATTTTACAGGCGCAATTCAGTGTCTAAGACAAATGGCCTCTCTTTAGCCACCTCTGCAGCAAATAGAAAAATTGATGCTTGTTTAATCTTACAAGATCAACCTACAATAGAGATTACATCTTATAGAGATTTCGTCTTGATTAGTATTCTACACTCAGTTTTCTTGGAATGTAGATAATAATGTTCTTGCTCACTCCTTTCCACCAGCATCATCCTACTCTTCATTCTTTTTATCTTTTTCAGTTTTACCACAACTTTTCTTTGATGCCTCACCTTCTACTTTCTGTTTCTTTTTCTCTTCTTTTGACTTCGATGTTCCGGCTCTCTTTCCAGCATTCTTCTGCCTAAATTCTGAATGGAAACCAAGGATCCATCAATCACTCAAAACAGGGGAAAAAGAAGTTCAGTCAATTGTTACAAATAAAGAGTTGATTCCGAGCATATTCACACTCAAACTCAAACTCAATTTCGGGCATGCATCATCCCACCATTAACAAGATTAAAACAGTTGAGTAGCTCTATTAGGTGGGATTGGAGATCATTAGAGGTTGCAGCAGGCCTCAGCTATAAAAATCCAATGGTATCACAACATGCTGTTTGCAGGTTAAATAAAGCATCCTAAGATTGGTTTATGGCAGAAACAAAAGGTTAGCAAGGTAATCAGCCCTCACTGTGCAAACGTAGACAAGCACATTTCCCTCATTCAAAATAGTCCAAATGTTAACACAGAGGGAAGCATTTCAAAATACGCATGTTGTTCAATTAGTGCTTGTTATAAGGGTCATGTAGTTGAAAGGTCAAATGGTTCAAAATACATGTTCCTATTGCAAAGTATCAACATACAAGAGATAACACGCGTAACTGATATATATCTTAAGCAAGAGAGGTATAGCATCAGCTGAAAAGTTTTTGCTTGAACAAGCAGAAAGACACTAGAAAGATACAAGGTGTACCATTCCAATATGATGCAGTGACAAATGATTCGTCTTACATGGCTTCCTCGAAAAAAGAAAAGAGGATTTGAAGCAACCACCTTTTGGGAGACAATTTGTTTTGCTGAAAAGACACCATATTGCTTATCATGTTTCCGTTGATAAACTGGCATGACTAAGTAATACATTGCAAAACTAATTTCCCATCAGACTAAAAGTTATTTTGCTCCTGATACAGGTGTACCCTTGACAGGTGTTGAGGGTGATCACTGTGACTATTTCGTAACAAAAATATATTAAAGCTATTAGTCCCTACCAATCTTTTATATTTGACTAACTCAAAGATACTTCACAAGCTGCTCAATTAAAAATTTCAGTCATTAGTTAGATCAAAAAGTCTTTTCATCCATAACCAGACAATGAACTAGATCAAAAAGTACTAAGCATTCCTTCTTTTAAAATAAAAAGCAGGAAAATTACAGCAAAAAATGAAAATCCAGTTTCTGAAAGTTAACTGACCATCAAGGGAGTCTCTAAGAGGGTCTACAAACTCAGTAAAGTCAATTTCTTCAATTGCTTTTAACACATCCTCAGCGTTAATCGTTTGCCTCTTTGACTCCTTGCATATGTCATTAGCCCTGCAAATTATCATGAAACACTTTGATATGAGCTAGCATAATACTCTTTGCAAACCAAACGCACCCTTACTAAACAACTTGTTTCGAATCCAAATGTGAGCTTCCACAGAATATTTTAATTTAATTTAGTTGATACCCACTTCGAAGATTTTTCCCAAAATTCAACCTTTTCAAAGAAAAGTTATCAAATTTGCTTAAAAAAATTCTGAATTCAAAACAATTAAAACCATAAATAACGAAAATTGATTAGGTGGGGGTTCAGCTTACGTGGCGGAGAGGTAATGGATGAAGATGCGGGCGCTTTCGCAGAAAGCAAGGAGCGCGTCTTTGTGAACGGAGATGTCGGTATCGGGAGAGCAATTGTGCAGCTTATCCTTCACCACACGGCGCACGATAGTCTTCGGCAGCTCTTCTGCTTCCGGTACTACTTTCTCTGTTTCCATTTGCTGATTTGATTTATTTTTCCTCTGTCACAAAGAAAATTTTGGGATTTGGGGATTATATATATAATTTGCGATCGTTTCTAGGTCTTGTTTCCCGCCATTACTGTTACCGTTCCTTGGGCCTTGCATTCTGGGCAAAACTTAGGGCGGCCCCATTGGGTGGCATCGTATGTCCGTGAGTCCGTCATATGATAAACACATAACACAATTTTATAACTTTGCGAATGATACAGAAATTGTAAACCAATTATATAATACAATGTGGCCGTGGTACTCTTACGGTGAGATTGACACGAACTCGGAGTGCTGTCTAAAATATTTTATAGTCTCACCCGTGGCTAGGGGTGGCAAAATGAATAAATAAATTACATTTAAATCGTAAACGAATTGGATCAAAATTTTATTAATCTCGATTCGATTTGTTTATTCAATTTGTTTAATTCATTTAGTAGAATTAATAAATGAATCGAATCGAATTTGGATTCGTTTACAATTCGTTTATCCTATAAGGAAGCAAATTGAATATGAATTCTTTTACAAAAATTATGATTAATAAGCAAAAATTAGGCAAAATAAAATATAAAAAGACTACAAATTTAGCATCATATAAAATACAAACTTATTATCATTTAAAATTACCACATTAGTATTCAAATTTTAAAATTTTTACATACATATTTAAGTATAAATAAGTAAAAAAAAAAATTCTACGGCTTGAAACGAAAAGCTCCAATATACCAAATATATAAAAAAAAACAACAATTGAAAGTGAGCATTATATACAAACCATGGGAAGAGACTATCAAGCAACAAATAATTCTAGTATAAATAAGTGATTTAATTAAACAAATTTTAAGCAAATATAGATCATATTCGATTTGTTTATAACTCATTTATTAAATGAATTCTAAATAAATAAATCAATGTCCTCAAACCTGGATTCAATTTATTTAATTAGCAAATCGATTCGAATGGAATAAACAAATCTTAACCTACATTGTCACCCCTACAGGCTCCCACATCTCCCTAAAATGGACGGTGTCGTTTTAAGTAATGAACAAAAACAACATCCTCCAATTCAATTAAAATTAAAAGACTCACCCTCCAAAAGGTATTTTGGACGAAAATACCCCTCATTTCAAATCCAAATCCAAACGAGTTAATTATAGGTTGTTAAGAGGACAAAAATCAAATGAAATTTTATTGACAAGTTATAACTACTGCACGTGCTCGATGAAATTGTCTTAGGCTTTAGTTTTTTTTTTTTTTTAATAAATTAACTGTAAAAACAAAGTTTAGTTGTTTGTTGTGTTGGTTTGAGTCAATGGAGAATGATATGTTGATTTAAACCATTTGAAGATGATACTGGTTCGATAGGCACCATGTGTGCCTTTGTTTTGGTGCCTATGGCGATGGTGCTCGGCGGCGTAGAGCTGCTGCTGCTGCTGCTTGGTGTGGATGAGGCTTTGGTGGGTTAATGCTTTGGAACTTGAGCGTGCTAAATGCCTGTGAGTGTGATATCGTGCTCATAAAATGGTGCCGTCTTTCAGGTTCGCGCGGAATGCTCGTGGGAAAGTATCATTTTGGTCCAAACATAAATAACAAATGACGAGAAATCACAAATGTTATTTAATAAACGATTTGTAGTTTAGTGATAAAAATGTTATTTAATAATTTTGTAGTTAAATAAAAAGAATTTAGATATTTTTTTTTTATATAGTAAAAGATTTATAGTTTAGTGATAAATGTATTATTTGATAATTTTAGAATTTTAATTCAAATCTCAATAGCCACGTCATTTTGTTTTTTAAATATTTTATAAAAATTACCTAAAATAAGGATATTTATATGCATTTAAAATAAATAATTTATATTTTTTATAAAATTTAAATAACTAATCAAATATGAGTTTTTAAGTTTAAAATAAATTCAAGTGAATATTTAAAAAAAAGTTCTAAATCAAATAAAATTTCTTGAATTAACACCCGTAATTTAAGTTTCTGAAGCAAAGCGAGAAAGCCATAACCTTCCTTGTGATAATAATGATCAGACGAAAGTAAAATTTCAGGCACGCGCTTACGCAATTAAGCTGACCACGCACGTTCTCATAAAAAAATGACTGAAAAAAATATCTTAACCGTCCATCTTCCCATCGCAGCCGGTTACCGAACTCTTTCAACGATGTACAGCAAATCTAATTACGTTTTTAAAACGACAAGCCACCACCGCCAACAATCATAATTTGAAAAAATTTAAATAGTTTCGAATTTCATCCATCACGTTCCTTCAGGAATTCCAGAAGTCTCTCTCACTTCTCACGTTTGTGATCTTGTTCTGCTCTGCTCATAGCGTTGACGTTTTAATTTTTGTAAGTAAATTATTAAAAAATCCGGTACCAAATCACAAATCATAATCACCATCATCATCATCGAATGTCAAATTACAGCGGATCCTACTCTTCATCTCAATCCTACGCGCCCTCTGCGCCTTCTCTGCCGGAGACCCACAACAACTCCTCTTACAATAACTCATCTTCGGCTCAAAGCTATTATGCCCAGCCTCCTCCGCCTCCGCCGCCGTCGCAGCAGCAGCCGTACCCCGCGCCGAGTCACGGGCAGTTTTCGGCGTATGGGCACTCCGCGTTTCCGCCGGGGACCCACCCAGATGTGATAAGGAGCTTTGAAATGGTTGATAGAGATAGAAGTGGGTTTATTGATGAGAATGAGTTGCAGCAAGCACTTTCTTCTGGGTACCAGAGGTTTAGTCTCAGTACTATTAGATTGCTCATGTTTCTTTTCAAGAATCCTCATGATTCCTTGAGAATTGGTAAGTTTTTAGATGCCCTTTAAGGGGAAAAAAAAATTTAAGTTCATATTTGGTTAGAATGAGATTTCCTTTTTTTGTGAATTTAACTAATTAATACAATTATTGAGATGGGTTTTTGGATCGCAAATTGAATAGGTGACTTTCATATTTTAGATTACAATTTTTCATTTCTATGCCAATGGTTTTGACTTCTGTATCAAATTGGCTTTTTGGCTTTTTGCTTTACTTTGTTGGTATCTTTAACTCTCCATGAAGATGAATTGATGTTAGCCTAAATCTACTGTTGCAGGGCCTAAAGAATTTGCTGATTTGTGGAGTTGCCTTGGTCAATGGCGCGTAAGTATCCTTACTGATTATTCTTTGAATTTTCAGAATCCTTCCAAGTAATTGATGAAAAGTTATATTCCAAATTTTTTTCATGCAACTCTCTTTTGTCATGCCTTTAACAACTAGCTTTTCCGGCTATGCCTGTTTTATGTTGGCATGATGGTTTCAATGTGTCAATCCTCTCTGTGTGGCTGGTTGGAATCTTTTGAAGGTTGAGTAAAATAGAAAGAAGTAATTTGCATTCTGTTAAAGATGTTGATGTTTGTCTTCTTGAAAACACTACCGAGCTTTTTGCTAAGGCAGAGTTTCTGAAATTCATTTTTGTCACTTGTTCAACATAAGTTTGATGAAGTGAATTCCCGCCTGAGCAATGAGTTTTATTCACTGCCGTGACTATCTAATGTTTTTCCAATATGCAAATTTTGTTTATATGATGTGTGGTACTGTACATTTTGTTTGTGCTTATGAAATTTGCTCTTGTAGGCTATATTTGAGAGATATGATCGAGACAGAAGTGGGAAAATTGATCTGATGGAATTGAGGGATGCTCTCTACAGCATTGGGTATGCAGTCCCACCTTCAGTTCTCCAGCTTTTGATGGACAAGTATGATAATAGAAGTGGAAGCCGGAAGCTTGGACTCAGTTTCGACAGTTTTGTTGAGTAAGGCGCCTCTTCCATTAATATCAATAGTTATTTTTGTTTATTCGTTTTCAGTTTTTTGAGAATTTTGATGTGCTATATTCATGTTGTTCTGTTTAATTTGATGTGCAGATGTGGAATGGTTGTAAAGGTGAGTCCACAAATTCCTACTATTTCTGGCTTTGAAGCTACGTTAGAATAGCTGTTACTGACCACTTCAAATAAATTATAATTGGGTCAATCAATCGCCAAAGTTCATGTTATGATGGCAGTTTGTAAATCTAATTTGCTATGCCAATGTGCATAGACGCCTATGAAAGATAAACTCAGTTTTTCTATTTGGAACCTAATAAACATTCTCTGTTTAACAAGTCCAACTCCCCTCCTTTCATATTCATGCATTTGATCTCATTATGCAAACTTATTGTGATTTCAGGGTTTGACTGAAAAATTCAAGGAGAAGGATCCACGGTATACTGGGTCAGCCACGCTTACCTATGAATCATTCATGAGTATAGTCATTCCATTTATTGTGTCATATGATTGATTTAATTTGTACAATTAGCCTTGCAATGTTGATTTCTTTATTGTTAAAGTTCAAATACTTATCTGGGTTTGAAGTTGTATATTGAGAAATGGTAGGTATGAATGTGATATGGGATTCCCTCTTTTGTGAGAAGCGAGTACGACAATAATTCTTCCCATTTTTCATTTTTAAAAATCTGAAAGGAAACATACTGTTGTTATTTTAATCTACAAAAAAATGAAAAGTGTTTTTTTAGTTTTTTCTTTTTCACTTAATAATTCGTTCCTTCTCTTTCAAATTTCATTCTCTTCTTGGTTTCATTATTTTACTTTTTATTTAGCAAGAAGTGATTTCCATTGCTTCACCAAATAATAAAATCCCCTTTTTTAATTTGCCTCAACCCACGCAAAATATAAATTATTAACGCTAAAACTACTTGATCTCACTGTCTTATTTAACTAATTTGATGAACTGTGAGTATGTCAATTTAGTTCAGCTTGCTCCAGTTCCAGTGTTACTCTTCAAAGATTGACAAGCTTTGCTTAAAATTACATGCTACTTCTAACCATTTCTCCTACATGCTTCCCTTCACTAGCACAACGGAGCGAAGGCAAGTAGAGGTCCTTTGAAGAAGAGTTACAACCGATTGGTTTTCTCCAATATCTCGTATAAAAAAATAAAAATAATATAGAGCCATTCATTAGTATTTACTTGGATTGGATGAGATTTGTGTCGATAATTACTTTTTATATTAAATGAATCGGGCATTAGTTTTATATAATTTTTCCTCAGCAAATACACTCTCATAAATAAATCATGTAAATTGTTTAACTACTACTTCACGATAGCATAATTGTGGAACAATAATGAAAATTGGAAAGCAAGCCGGTGTGATAAGAGCTTCACTTGCTCGTTACAATGTAATATAAAAGATATAGCAAGCATATAATTATCATTAAAAAACACACACACACATTTCGTTTATTTGTCGTCATATCATTTTTGTTACACTCAGTTTTGGTCTGTTTTATAAAATATGCAAACGTGGGATGCTTGTGAAGTTCAGTCCAGCCACACTTATCAATGACTGTGTCATACGATTGACAATCGACTTTATATAATTTCATTAAATTTTTTTTTTCTTTAAAGTTTTTACTAAACTATTCGATTAAATTTATATTTAACGAAGAAGGTGTTGATATTAAGATTTTATTCACATATTGCTTTCAATTATAATTAATTTAACAACCTAATATTCTGCTAATTAATGCATAAATTAATAATTAACTAATTTACAATTAAATACATATGATATGTATATGAGACTTTTATCATATAACTGTCACTTTGCAACAAGAAATTATTCAATGCTACTATTGTTTTGAGAACTTATTTACATGGGAGAGGCTCATAGTAGAACTATCATCTTCAACTTTTTCTTAAATATTTAAGGATTATCAAGGGATTGCTTTACTCGATCAAGATTAAATCAAAATCATATCATGCAACTTAATAAAATCACTATATTATCTAATTATACTACCTCGCTCTTTTTTCATAAAGATTCTTATTATGAATGTGATATTATCTTTATAAAATAATAAATTATTATTAATTTATCAATATGTTAATATTCATTAAATTAATAGTTTTTTCAATAATCCAAAAACTATTATTTTATAGAGATTCTATTGTGCCATATTATCCCATCATGTTAAAACTGTCAGAGAGAAACTCATTATGTCATAAAACAATCACTTTTCTATTTTGGTTTTTAAAAATATATTTTTGATTCATTTTAAAAAATATGAGAATCAACTGAGCACTTGGTGTAAACCCTTAAGGATCAAAAGAGCATTCAGCATGTTCAGTATACAACCGAAAAGGCTTTACCAAGTGTTAATGTTTAGCTTTAAAAAAAAAAGAATGTAATAAGATTTCGACACTACAAATTGCTTTTCGATATGCATCCACTTTAAGCACATCCTCGTCAGTCATCACTACTAGCAATTTTTTTCCTTTTTCTTTTTTTTGGCAGCCGAACTACTCGTACAATAAAAAAATTTATTCTTTATTAATACCATTATCTTAACAATAATTTTATTAGGTATTTAAAAACTATTTTATTTTTAAAAAAATAATAGATCTTTTTTAAGACAAAAAAAATAAAAATAGATGTTGAAAGCATTTTTGTGAGTAAAATAGTCGCATGTTTTTAACATGTTAGTCAGCGAATTTTGATAAATTACAAACTTTCCTTTACTGGAAAGGAAAATTTTATGAAATAGCAGAAAGTTCCATGACTAAGTGAAACTATTTAAAACTATATATCATTTAATTCATGTATAAATGAATTATAAATTACATGATTAATCAATTGTCTACTAAACTTAGAAAGGAGTTCATATGCTTTGTGAATAAGGAAAATTATCATAATCTGACGAATTTGAACATGAAGGTGGTGTTCGTTCTTGTTAGATGAATGCACTTGAATAAAGTTGTGTGATCATTGTATCAACTTACTTGTTTTCTCGTTTTTGTCATTTTTAATTGTTTTTGTAGATCCATAACCGAGCATGGGTATAACATTGGTATACTCAGTTTGGTTTCGTGCACAATTGAGCTTCCTTCACATTATATATTGTTACTTAGTTTTCTCTAATATCGCACACGAGAAAATAACAAAAACATTTATTTGTGATTATTGAATGATGTTTTTGATGATAATCACTTATTATATAGAAAGCAATAACACTAGTATCGTTTGTTATAGATAAATACATTTTCATAAACAAATCATTTATATTGTTTACCCACTACTATACTGGCTGTGTATGACCGTCACACAATTTAGGTTTGTAATTTTTTTTTTTCTAGAGAGATTGTGTGTTCACTTGTAAGACGTGAGAATCAGATTAAGAATTCAATGTGATATGCGCAGCACTTGCCCATTTTAGCATCGATTCCTTGTAATAAAGGGAGTTAATAGCTAGCAAATTATGACTACAATATTTTGTTATTGGGTTACTAATTAATTAATTTATAACTTGTAGGTATGCATTAAGGGTGCGTTTGGCACACTGTACTCTATCAATTTATTTGTGATTAATTTAAATTATATATTTAGAAAGTAATATTGATTAGTACTTAAAAAATATTAAATATAAAAATCTTAAATTTTAGAAATTTAACTTTTTTAATAAAAGTGTTAAAAAATGTCATAATTTTTCATAAGGATCAAAGTTTATATTCTTAAATTTTTGGAAATATAACATTTATTTTTCAGTATTTTCTAAATATATAACCTGTGAAATAAAAATCGAAACAAATAATTTAATCAAATAATCTCTAAATAATATAAAAAACATAAATAAATATTTAAATCTACAAGATTAGTTCAAAAATCATCTTAAGATGATAGAATAAAATTTTATATATACCAAAAGATAATTACAAAATAATAAAGTGATATAATTGTTGTCACTAACAAAATAAATTGTGCTAAATTATCCGGTAATTATTTATATTATTAATTTTCAATTATTATTCAAATTTAAATATTTATTATTAGTTATATTAAATTGTTGAATAATAATCAAATTTTATATATTAATTACTATATATAACTAAATAATATAATATTATGTTATATTTTTATTTATTATTTAAGTATTTATTATTAGTTATATTAACTTATAAAAGATCAGTCAATTTTATATACTAATTATTATAATATAATTAAATAATACATTATATAACTATATCTTTAATATAAAAAATTAAAATATAATATAATATTATTGAATAATAAATTATTAATTTATTAATTTATATTAATAATTATAATGTAAAAATAAAATAAAATATTTTATTTTATTTTATTTTATTAAAAAAATTATGTTTATTTATTATTATTATAAAGTTAAAAAAAAAAAAAAAAAAAAAAGAAGTTAATGCGGCAAGGTGCTGCATTTACAGCAAATGCAATGCAACCCCATGTATCAAACGCGCCTGTAATGAGGGTACCAAACACCCCCTAAAGAATGTTAGAAATAGAATTAAGATATTTCTTTATTTATGTGAGTTTCTTCCGTACAAAATTCATGGTAGGTGGTGATTGGCAGGGCTGAGCACATCGTTAACTTACAGATGCCCACTGGTTTAGTTTTCAATTTGGCTTTCTGGTTTTTTGCTTTACTTTGTTGGTATCATAACCCTCCAAGGAGATGAATTGATGTTAGCCTCAATCTACTGTTACAGGGCCAAAAGAATTTGCTGATTTGTGGAGTTGCGTTGGTCAACTCTCCTTTGTCGTGCCATTGACAACTAGCTTTTCGGATTATGCCTGTTTTATCTTGGCAGGATGGTTTCAATATACATGTCAATCCTCTCAGTGTGGCTAGCTGATATCTTCTTAGGAAAACGGAGTAATCTTAAAAGAGTAATTCGCATTCCATTAATACCAATAGTTTATCTTTAGTTTTTCTGGGCTACTTGCCTTAAAATTATAATCGATCAATGAATCGCAAAACATCATGTTATTATGATAGTTTAATCTGTCATCATCAATTTCTATTTGAACCTGCACACACTCCAAAATAAATAAACCAGCCTCCTTTCATGATCATGCATTTGATCTAAATTATGCAAACTGTTTGACTGAAAAATTGAAGGAGAAGGATCCAGAGTATACTGGCTCAGCCACGCTGACTCGTGAATCATTCGTGAGTAGGGGCATTCCATTTATTGTGCCATATGATTGATTTAATACCTTGATTCCTTCATTGTAAAGAGTTCAATTACTTATGTAGGACTGAATTTGTTTGTATTTTTGAGAAATGGCGAGTATGACTGTAAGACAGGATTCCTCTCTTCTCTGAGAAGCAAGTGCGACCATAATTCATCTCAATATTTTCCATTTTTTAAATTTGGAAGGGAACATACTGCTGTTATATTTATCAGCAATATTTTTTTTTCTCTCTGCGGCTTAATATTTCATTCTTCTCTTTCAAATTCCATGTTTGTCTCTTGAGTCCAATATTTTTAATTAGGAAGCAGTGATTTTTTGTTTTTCTGTAATAATGTAATCTCCAGTAGTTCATTAATTTGCCTCATCGCAGACAAAACATTAAATTATCTGTTGAAAATGTGATTAAAAAAATGTCAAAAATAAGGTGGCTTCAAATTTGATGGCTCACGTAACTTTGACATGAAGAAGTGTTGAATGGTGACTATTTTGAATGTTGAATGGTGGCTATTGAATGTTGACAAATTTCTTGGAGTGATTTTGGGAGGAAGCTCAATTTCCTAACAGTGGTATCAGAGCCAACGGTTCGTACTTGGGGTATACGGTACTATTCATGCGTATGGTACTGTTCATGTATACGGTACTGTTCACATGAAGCAATGGGAACCAATCCAAAATGTTCGTGGTGAAGAGCAAATACTGATCTGTAAAGCATATATGTCAGTAGCTAGTGTTTTTCAAACTTGGTGGAGTTTGATGCTGTTGAAAAATTAATGGAAGAATGATTTTTTTGACTTGTGGAGAATTCAAGTCAAATATGTATCCAATCTAGTATCCACAAAAATTTGTAGGCGTGAGCAATTTGGCACCTTAAGGAAATTGTCAAGAAAGTGGAGCGGGCTCGAAAAATTGCTCTAGAATCAGTAAAGGAGATACTGATATTTTTGCAAATGGTGAGCTTCTTTTTATAAGAAACTGGGTTAGCTTTTTTGGTATGTAGATCTCCAAGTTGCCATGAAAGAGAACATGTTACTATTAGCGAGGTCCACAAAATTTGCACAAAAGGCATGATTGGCATTGATGCAAGGTGTGTGGTGAAATTTATGTCGATGGTTGACGAACTTCCAGGAAAGCCAACATGGAATTTACACCATAAATTTCAGCAAAATATTTCGACATGTGTCAAGAAAAATTTTAAAATGATTGATTTTAAGTGGTATACTCTTTATGGTAGAGTATGATAATTCTTTATGTTAAGAATTATGATTGTTGGTGAAGACAATATTTTGTAGCAGTGGCTATTAATTTTTTTTTAATCATGGTGGAGATTGTAGAAAATGTGATTAAAAAAAATGTCAAAAATAAGGTGGCTTCAAATTTGATGGCTCACCTAACTTTGACATGAAGAAGTGTTAAATGGTGGCTATTTTGAATGTTGAATGGTGGCTATTGAATGTTAACAAATTGCTTGAAGTGATCTTGGGAAAAAGCTCAATTTCCTAACATTATCAACCTTAAAACTATCAACGCTATGGATTTGACTTCTAGATTTATAAACTGCGCTCATATGTGATTTTACAATTCAAATTAATAAGTTAGAATTACTGCTATTCACGCGTATATAAAATTTTAAATTATTAGATTTCAATTATTTTTGTAGTGAGAAAAACTACACCCTAAAGTTTAGAAATGGTCATCTATATCCAAATTTTAGTAACAGCTCAGAATGTTTAGTTATAATAACATTTGAAAAAAAATTGAGTCAAAATCAAATATAAATTAGTAAAATTTTCAGAATTCAAGACTACTGCTCTTCTTTTCTATATCTGCATCTTAGAATTTCACTTAATTAAGGTGTTCTTGTTCTTACTCATTGTTTGTCTCTCCTAAACTCATCATCCTAATTACTTTGAGTTAAAACAGTTAGATTCGAATAATACTTTTCAAAAATCCACAAGAGCATCCCATAACCTTGATTAGATACTACTTTTATATCTTCTCATATTTTGCCAATTTGCTTCGCTTGATTAGCGTAAAACAATGAAAGTATGTAAGGATTCTTTTACTAATAGCCACTAGCAATTGGTTTTCTCTAACATCTCGTATGAGAAAATTAGAAACAAAAAAGAAAAACCATTTATCAGTATATTCTTGTATTGGATGAGGTTTTGTGCTTTTGTCGACAATTACTTATTATACCGAAAACATCGGCACCATTGATTGATAATTTTTTCTTAAAGAAATACATTCTCATAAATAAATCATCCAGAGTAGATTGTTTAACAACTACTTTACAATGGATTAAGAGTCGAACAATAATTTAGGTTCATGGCTTTTGGGGGAGAGGCGATTTAGTCATATGGGCATTAACATGACAATTGGAGAGCAACTCGATGTGATAAGAGCAGTACCTTCTCATATCATTATAGGCTTATAGCATCATTTGCAAGTAATATAAGATAAGTGTTTTGCTAAATCACTTTCGAAGTAACTTACTATCCATGCAAAATAGTGTAAAAATAGTAACATGATAGTGGGACTTACTGCTTTTTACATGGACTGTAACTTAGTAAAATGCATAATATAAAAGCAATTGAAAACATATTATCATTAATTTAAACAAAAAATTCGTCTTGGTATCATTTTTGTTATATTCGTGTAAATGTTGGTCTCTTTTAATTTATAAAATATGCAGAGCTGCAGATCTGGGATGATCTAAAAGTTGAGTCTACCGACGCTTATTAGTTATTAGTGACTGTGTGTCATAAAATTGATTAATCGACATTTTATAATTACATCACCGTTTTATTTCATTACATCATTTTTTCCTTTGCAGTTTTTACTCAATTGTTCGATTAACTAACACAAAATAAAATAAAAATTATCTTCTTATCTTCTTACCTCTGATTGTTGACACAATTAACTTTAACACAAACTCTCGAAACTAATTGAAAACATTAATAAATAATTCTAGTTAATCAAATTCCATCACTCACGTGCTCATGAGAAATGAAAATATCACACACACAGATTTCTGAATCCTCATTTTTTTATGCAAATAAGGTCGTGAAATTCTTTCCCTTGAAAACTAACTTCCTTTCCAGAAATTTCCATATGGTATAGTCCATGATAGTTTGTTCCCTGCATTATCTAGAGATGACTAGAATATTTTGTACACATATATAACCATTCTACAGTTGATTTATAAGATATGGACGTCCAGACATAATCATTGCGTTTATTTGGATAAGGGAAAATATCCACCGTCCACCCGTTTTTTACACATTTTTTAAAAATACACAATTCCTTCATTTTTTGGCTGGAATCCACCTAAAGTTTCATTTTTTTTCACTTTTCCACTTCCGTTTGGAATCCGTTAAGAAAACTAACGGAAATTTAAAAAAATGACAATTTTACCCCCAAAACGAAAATTACAATTTCACCTTAAAAATTATAAAAAATAATCAGATTAAATCTAATAATTTTCCCCATCGGTCAGTAAAGAAATTAATTCCACAACCATCAAATACAGGTTTTTTTTAAAAATATGTCGGTAATTAGAATGCTAAATTATAATAGTAGTATTAAAAATAGCACAATCTCACAAACCATCAATTGAATTTAAGATAAGTAAAATTTTATTATTCATTGAGTTATAATCTCTAGTAGTTAAGATTTTTTTGTACTTCATTAACGTACCAATAATGATATTCATCATTAAATCTTATTATTTTTGGCATTTTTTAGGGTGAAATTGTAATTTTCGTTTTGGGGGTAAAATGGTCATTTTTTTAAGTTTCCGTTAGTTTTCTTAACGGATTCCAAACGGAAGTGGAAAAGTGAAAAAAAAATGTAACTTTAGGTGGATTACAGCCAAAAAATGAAGGAATTGTGTATTTTTGAAAAATGTGTAAAAAATATGTGGACGGTGGATATTTTCCCTTTGGATAATTATATCGAGTTCTTAGATGAGTTTTTGTATTTTAAGGATGAATTACTGTGTTTACATGTTTAATATTAATGAACGTCAACGGTTTTGACGTTCGAATAGAACTCGGGCTCACTCGATATATGATTTTTCCGAAGACTGAACAATGCCGACCAATTTGTAGCCATAAATAGTAAAATCATACGTTCAGAACCAAACCCATCAACAACGCTCGAGTAGTTTTGGGGAACCAATAATAATATTAGATAATCATCTGGATAATATTGGATGTTTTGAGTAATCAGCTTAAATTACAGTGACTAAAAGAGAATTCACCCTCTCTCTTAATCCCCTAATTAGCCTTAAACTCACGGCGTAGTTTAATTTAATATATCCAGAGGGTTGCATATGTCGATGGAATGCAGTGCCTGAGGCATCTCTAGCATAATTTCTTCGCAATTATTAAAATATGAATAATACCAACAAAATACAGATTAAAAAAAAAAAAACCAAAAAAGATCGTATGGCAAATCATATGCCATCTGCAACATTTCTCCTTGGAGAGTCCTATTCATCACCGGAGGCGTGGCGGCGCCGGCGGGCTTATTTGATGATGATCTATGAGTCTGTTGTTATAATCAATCATTCAACCACATCTTCTAGAACGTGATCGAAAATAACTTCAACGATTAGAATACGTATTGTTTTAACAACTAATCATTAAGTTACAACAACCCCAGATGACAAAAAAAGAAAGAAAAAGAAGAATAAACATTAAGAAACATTCAATCAAACGATTGTAAGTCGTATATAATCAGAGGCACAATCAGAGATCATCACCGCCGTCCATCGAGGCCATATATTCAGGTCAAACGGCAGGACTTTCCTGAACAACGACGAAGAAAAAAAACGCAATCATCACCATCATCAGTATCCGACGATGAAGAATCGGAATCGCTCCGATAGTCACCCCTGCCGCCGTGTTGGGACTCAATTAGAGCCGCAACACGACGATTCCACGACGGCCTTCTCCTCCCGCTGGAGACGTGGCGTCACCTGATTCGCTGACCGGGGACTATTGCAGGACTCAGCGGTGCTACTAATGCTGCTCGCCGCGGGGCTGATGACCGGACCAATCGAGTGAAACCCTCCATTTTCCTCCGAAATCGTAGAAATATTGAGAGGAAAATTGGTCTTGGCCTTGGACCCACGGAGGCATCGAGCGGCGGCGGCGTCGTATGCACGCGCGGCGTCTTCGGGGGACACGGATATGCTGAGCCAGGCACGGATACTCTTAAAGGGATCTCGGATCTCGGATCTCGGCGGCGAATCTGCCCCTGGGACGCTTCCTCACGCCTTCGTATCGGCTCTCGAGCGATGTTTCGGGTGCGGTACGTTTCGCTATCGGCTTATTGGGCGCTGCTGCCATGGTTCTGCCTCGCCACACGGGTAGTTAATGGAAAGGAAAATCGGAAGTAAAGGGTGGGAAACGTGTAGGAGACTTTGTTTAATGAGAAAATGATAAGGAGAGAGAAAGGTGAGAGAAATAACGAAGAAAAGAGTAGAGAGAGTGGGTGGGTTGAGACTACAGAGATGGTTAATTTCTTAATTTTTTTTCTCTATTTAGCATCACTTTTATTTAATATGAGGGCTACCACCGTGTTTCCATTTCGTTTAGGCAGATTAGGGATTTTGAATCATTGATAATTTTTGCAGGAATGGATTAGAGAATCGGAATTATTGATAGTTTTAACCGAAATTGAAATTAAAATCGTGGTTCCAGATAAATTTAGAAAAGGGAAATTTCCCATTTGTTAAGATTTTTTTTTAATTTTGTCTCCATTAAAATTTTTATTATAAATTACCTTCAACCAATTTTTATTATTTTTATATTTGGTCCCTATAAAATTTATGAAAATACTCAAAAATTTATATAATTTACAAGTAGATCTTTTATTATTTTTAATAATAATTAAAATAATATATTTTAAATAACATTAATATAATAATAATAATAATAATAATGAAATTAAATAATAATATTTATTATTATTATTAAAATTTATTTATTTATTTATTTTAATTGTTATTATTACTTTCATTAATGACATTAATATTAATGTTATTTAAAATTTATTAATTATCATTATTATTATTTATTATTAGTATTGTCAATAATGTCATTATTATTATTATTATTATTATTATTATTATTATTATTATTATTATTATTATTATTATTATTATTATTATTATATACTTAATTATTTTAATTATTATTAATTATTGTTATTACCATTTTTATTAATAATAATAATAATAATATCATTTGAATAATATTAAATGAAATAATAAAAAAAATTAATGAAATAATATTAAAATAATAATGACATCATCATCATAATATCATTATTATTATTATTATTTTATTAATTATTGTTGTTATTATTTTTATTAATATTATCATTATTAATTATTATTATTATTAAAATTTATTAATTTTATTATTTTAATGAATATTATTATATACTTAATTATTTTAATTATTATTAATTATTGTTATTACCATTTTTATTCTTCTTCTTCTTCTTCTTCTTCTTCTTCTTCTTATAGGCTACAATAGTTTGTTCCCTACATTCTTTAGAAATCATTAGAATAGTTTGTGTTTGAGGGATAGAGGGGGAGCACGATTGGGTGCATTTCAACAAAAATCATGTTCTCCTCGACATTCGGGTGGTAGAAAGCCTCCTCAAGGTATTCTCAGATGGAGCTCAAATAATAAAGAGGCAAGCAGATTTCTTAGCAAATGTGCTCACGAAAGGATTTTGCGAGAAAAGATTTAAACCAAAGTCAACCTGGAGACGCGGCAAAGAGTCAACTCATAGATATTCTCCCAAGAATGAGGACATGACCCGTATCCACTAGTGGCTACTCTCTTTATCAGTAACAAGAGTCTCGATCCTCTATAAAAACCATTGAAAATTCAAAACCAGGTAAATAATCTTTTTTCCTCTCTACCGTTGAGCTCTTTTCTTCTTTTTCTTTCTATCTCTAAAACATTCTCCAATATCCTTTAGATTTCTTTTAAAGCTTTCTTGTTTAAAAGTAAATGGTAGGAGTTTTTCTAAAAGGCCGAGATAATTGACTTGAGTATCAGATGATCCCTATTGAAAAATCTCTGGCATCCCCCTAACCATTCTCTGTGAATGCAGGTGATCTTTCACATGACGTGCTCGAGGTCGACATTACCTGCTCGAGTGAAAAGCTGCAGCGTCAAGCCATCTCCTCAAAAAAAAATTTATGTGTTGGCGTGGACATTGGTCGTAACAAGCTTGATTAAATTTCTACATCAACATTTTGACGCCATCTATGGGGAAGTGATGAAAAGTTACTTCTACCAGACCAAATTTAAGAAAGAAAATTTGCATTTAAAAGAAAGCGCAATAAACATGAATATAGGGGATAACGACGCCCAAGGAACTAGATCTAGTGGAAGAAATTCAGTGGAGAATCAAGTCATCTCGGAGCCTAACAATAGAATGTTTCGAAACGAGCAGAACCTAGGGGTAGGAAATCTAATTTGAGGCAAGCAGAATCCAACAATGCTATAGGAGGGGTGAATATTGAAGAAAGAGAGCTACGGTAGCATTTGCGAGACATTGAATAAGAATGTGAATAGATTGCCGCACAAAATCCTCGTCATGTAGGAGAATTAGAAGGTAAAGTGCGAAGGCTGGCCCAAATTATTAAAGAAATGCAAGGTCAGGGAAGTGGCCTAAGCTGAAGAATCATGCTAGATAACGGATCCTCACTTTCAGCGAAAATTATGCGAGCAACAATGCCAAGGGACTTCCGCTTCCCCAATCTAAATTATTCCAGGAAAAGCGACCTTTCCGTGTACATTAAACGTTTCAATGACACAAATGGGTTGCAAAGCTTAATGCCATTACAAAGGTGTAGAGTATTCCCATTGACGTTGGAAGGGCGAGCATGTGAATGGTGTCATAAGTTAACACATGGGAGTAATGGAAGTTTAGAATAGATGTGCAGGGACCTTACAGAGCAATTCAAGGAGCGATAACTCCAGAAGGCAATATGATGGAGCTGATGGGGATCAAACAAGGAAATAATGAGTCTTTTAGGGAGTTTGTCAAGAGGAATCGCCATGCAGTCCTCGATCTTGGAGCCTTCAACCACCCCTAAGCTCTAAGGGGATTAAAGAATGAGTAAAGATATAGCAGCTGTGGTACAACATGAGGAGTCTAGTAATACACACTTATTTTGCCACTTACGAGCAAGCAAAGAGGGATATTGAGATCGATGAGGAAAAGACAGCAAGGGTTAGGAGCGAACAATTAGAGGAACTGAGATGCAGGGAGATGAGAGCTTAGAAAAGGAAGGGGCCAGTCAGGCACAATGAAAGACCATTAGCGAGCAGGGGAACAGAAGGCCGAGCAGCTCCTTGCTCCTGTTACCAGAAACCACCATCATTTCCTTATAGCAAAGCCCCGCCTTACCATTTTCTAAACTAGCTCCATAACCACCCTACCACACAACACTCTATCAGCTAACACCACACAAAATACTAGATTCCATAGGCCGAATCCGCAACCATCAAGCCCTGCTCACAACAGTTTTCGAAGGGATAAAATGATGCAAATGATTGACTAGAGTACTACTTATGGGCAGTATACACTCTTGAAGATCCTGCAGCAGGAGTTGTTCTATGCAATAAAAGATCGGGGTCTGCTGCATCCTTCAGCACCATTTGCAAATCACATTCTATTCTCGTGTAATTACTAAATAAACCCATTAAACATATTGAGTTTTCAATTTAGCTTTTGGCATATTTTGCTTTACTTTGTTGGTATCTTAACCCTCCTTGGAAATGGATTGATGTTAGCTTAAATCTACCGTTGCAAATCCTAAAGAATTTGCTGATTTGTGGAGTTGCGTTGGTCAACTGTCCTTCGTGCCATTAACAACTAGCTCGTTGGGTTATGTCTTGTTTTATCTTGGCAAGATGGGTTCTGTATGTCAATCCTCTTAGTGTGGCTAGTTGACGTTTTTGTAGGAAAATTGGGTAATCTTGAAAGAAATAATTCGCATTCCATTAATACCAATAGTTTATTTTTACTTTTTTTGGGCTACTGTCCTTTTCAAGTAAAATTATAATCAAACAATGAATTGCAAAACATCATGTTCTTATGATAGTTTAATTTGTCATTATCAATTTCTATTTGGAAGCTAAACATACTCTAGGATAAATAAACCAGCCTCTTTTCATGATCATGCATTTTATCTGATTACGAAAACTTGTTGTGGTTTCCGGGTTTGATTGAAATATTCAAGGAGAAGGATCCACGATGTGGCTCACCCACGCTGACTTGTGAACCATTCATAAGTACGGGCATTTCATTTATTGTGATGTATGATTGATTTAGTACCTTGATTTCATTTATTTTAATCTCATTACATCTTTTTTCCTTTTCACTCAATTGTTCAACTAACTAACAAAAAATTATCTTCTTATCTTCTTACCAAAAGCGATTGTAGAAACGAAATTTATTTAAGTGCATAATCATGCAATCTGCTAGTAACATCATCTAACTTAATCCTAGATTCCTAGTTGTTGGGTATTAAATTACTTGACACATTGAACGAATTAGAATATTAATTTTGTAACGTCTGTATGCATTTACCTTCAATCCCTAAATTTGCTAACTTTAAAATAATTAACTTTAACACAAACTCTCGAATTAATTGAAAACATTAATAAATAATTCTAATCAAATCCCATTATTTAAGTGTTCATGAGAAATGAAAATCTCACAAGCACATATCTCTGAATTGTTGAGTTGTGTCTTATATTAGTTAGTAAATGAGAGTTATTGGGTTTACAAGTAGGATAAGTCTCTCCATTTAATAAGCTAGTCTTTTGGTTTGGATACTTAGAAATGGGTGGTACCAGAATTTAATGGGCATGTTGGACAAAAGAATCTAATGGTGGAATAACTCAAGTGTGTTGAACGAAAGGATTATCTAGCAGTAGTTTCATCCGAGGGAGAAATTTTTTATTTGTGTCTCTTATTGGCTAGTAAAATGGATTTACTCATATTGTATCTCATATTGGCTAGTAAAGGGTAGTTACTTGGATAGGTAGGATAAGTCCATTCACCAATAGACTAGTCTTTTAAGTTAGATACCTATAAATCCTAGCTAGACCCAACCCCTAGCATGAATCCAAAATATTAACTTCCTTTCTAGAAATTTCAATATAATATAGTATATTATTAAATTGACATCCAATTTTAGCTACAGATGATGCCTTGTGCTCGAGGGGTTTTTGCATGGTATCTCAGCGTGTTTATGGTCGGGCTGCTGAGACCTCTCGGCACTTATTTGTTAACTGCCAACGGGTCCACCAAATTTGGGTTTATTTTCAATGGATAGTGGGTATGCGAGATATTGTTTTTCTAACTCCCCGTACTTTGCTTCTTCATTGGCGGTGGTGTGCCTCATCTCGGCATCATATTCGGGTCCTTTTGCCTTGCTTTATTTTGTGGGAAGTTTGGAAGGCCCGTAATGCTTTCCAGTTTCATTCGTGGTCTTTCTCTATTGATGCGATCATCTTTCAGGTGGATTCAGATCTCAGGCTAGCTAGTTCTGCTTTTGGTTTTAAGCCTTCTCAACTGAGGGGAGTCTGCGGTTCTCGGATTGCAGAGGGTTTGCGAGTTATGGCTCCACTTAGGAGGCAGATTTGATTGGTTTCTTGGATGAGGTCGGCTCCTGGGGTGGTGAAGCTGACTATGGATGGGTGTTCTAGAGGTAATCTTAGGATAACTGCTTCGGGGTTATTCTGCGAGATCATCGAGGTGTGGTTTTGGCTGCTTTTAAATACTTTCTTGGCCGCCAGCCGATACTTTATACTAAGCTCATGGCTGTGTGTGAGGGGTTGGAGCTTGCTCCTTAGCATGGTTATCGTATTCTGGAGGTGGAGTCGAATTTGGCTACGGTTGTTTCTTGGATCCATTCCCGGGATCCTATTTGTTGGGATTATGCTTACTTGCTACGTCGGGTGTGCTATTTCACATCTTTTTTGCCTATCTTAGTCAGGCATGTGTTTCATGAGGCTACCTCTAGCTACTGATTTTTTGGCCAATTGGGCGTGTTCCCACCGTGTCAGTAGGTGTTTCTCTTATTCCCACGATTTTTCCATTGGCTTATCTAGTATTCTCTATTTAGATGTTCGGTTGTTCCTCATGTCAGGTGCTAGCATTGTTGGCTTTCTATTTCTTTTATTCTTTATTGGCTATTCGTGTGTATTTACATTTACTTTTGGAGATTTTTTCTATGTCCCCTCCTTTTGTATTCATTACATTTTCTAATTTATATTATAGGTAAAGGTCTTGCCTAACCCCCCACCTTCAGATGATTTTTTTTTAAAAAAAAATCAACATTCATTTTAACACGCCCAATGAAATGAACTAAATTGCACATAATTCGAATATGTAATTTATAAAATATGGACGCCCAGACCTAGTTACTGAAGAAATTGTATGAATCAATCATTTATCAATGAGTAACGTTACAATTTATACAAGTCAGGCATACTTGGCTAATAAGCCAAAACACTATAAGATAATTTATAGCCTATATGATAAATACAAGCTAAGCCATAACCTATATGATAATTACAAGCTAACGGTAAAGAGCTATAAAATAAGATTACAAGTTATTGAAACAGAGAGTAGTTATCTATGTACATGTTTGGCTAATACGCCCCCGCAAGATAGGTGTTCCATCTAGAACTCCTAGCTTGGAACGTTCAACAATATAATGACTGCGAGACAGTGGTTTAGTCAAGGTATCAACCAACTAATTTTCTGAAGGAATTTGAGATACACAAAGAAGACCTGATGCAATTTTATCACGAACAAAATCAAAATCAATTTCTACGTGTTTCATCTTTGAGTGATAAATCGGATTTGAGCATAAGTATGTCACTCCAAGATTATCACAATGTAGAACAGGCGTAGAAAATTTTATACCAAGTTCAACCAACAAGTTCCTAATCTAACATATTTCTGAAACAGCAGTAGCTATTGCTCAAAATTCTGCCTCTGTAGATGATCAAGCAACAGAATGTTGCTTTTTAGATGACCATAAAATTGGATTACCTCCAAAATAAATAACATAGGCACTAGTAGAACTGCGATCAACAAGATTTCCTCCCCAATCAAAATCAGAGTAAGCTATTAAGGAATGCGATTAAGATGAGCGTAGATGTAAACCATGAAAAATTGTCCCTTTCAAATATCTAAGTATTCACTTAGCAGCTTGCCAATGAATTTATGAAGGTTGTTGCATGAACTGAGATAATATTTTGACAACAAAACTAATATTTGGTCGAGTTAACGTTAGATACTGTAAGGCTCCAATAAGTTGACGATATAGAGTGGAATCGGCTGGTGGTGCCTCATCATTTAATTGAAGTGTAACTGAGGAGGAAAGATGAGTACCAACTGCTTTAGCATCACACATGCCAAAACGCTGCAGGAGCTCACGAATGTAAGAGTGCTGTGACAAGAGAATTCCAGTGGTTGTTTAAAGCCCCCAAATCTTTAAGAGAGAATTTAGCTGAAAGAGAATCAATGAAGTGAAAAATAAATGCATTATGGCTGCCCGTTATAATAATGTCATCAACGTAGGCAAGAAAGTAGACTCGTACACCATTTTTGCTATAAATAAACAATGATGCATCATATCGAAATTAATGAAAACCATAGCAAGCAGGAAATAATGTAAAGCTGTAAACCATGCACGTGGAGCTTGTTTTAAGCCATAAATTGATTTATTCAACCTGCACACAAAATTATGTTTGTTAGTGTCAACAAAAGCACTGGGTTGTTTCATAAATACTTCCTCTTGAAGATGACCATGGAGAAAAGCATTATTACTATCCAGTTGCCGTAAAGACCAACCACATGCCAAAGCCAGACAAATAACTAATCAAACTGTAGTAGGCTTAATAACTGGACTAAATCATGAAAATCAATCCTAAGATGCTGATGGAAACCTTTAACTACTAGACGAGCTTTAAATCGATCAATATTACCATCAGGTTTCATTTTAACCCGAAACACCCACTTACTGCCGACAAGGTTCTGATTAGGTGGTGGAGGTACAAGGTCCCATGTGTTATTTGAGATAAGGGCACGATATTCAGTAGTCATGGCAGCAAGCCATTAAGGATCTTTAAGTGCCTGTGTAATGGAGGTGGGTTCACAAGAAGTTGGCAATGGATGATTGGAGCGTACATGTAGATGGTCTAAAGTGGAAGTTTTTTTTTTTTTTTTTTGGTTTATGGATGTTATTTTGGGAGCGGGTTGTCATTGGGTGTGTTCGAGCAAGTGGATTTGATGAAGAATGAGGTTTAGATAAAATTGAATGAGGATTATTGGGTTCTGGAATGGTGGGTGGAATTTCAATAGAATTAGGAGATGATAAGGACGTGAGGATCTGGGGACTTATGGTGGTGGGGCTAGTATTTGGTGGGTATGATTAAGGATTATTGGTGGTGGGGTCAAGAGAGTTCTCTTGGAACGAACTTGGAGGTTGTATATTTGAATTAGAATTTGCTACAGATAAAGAATAAGAGCCCAAGTGCGATGCCATTGCATTGTCAGATAAGGCAAGTGACTGAGTGGCATTAGAACTGGAAGTTGAAATGATGGGACTAGATACATGAAATACATGAGGAAGCCAAGACGTTATAGGTAAAGTAGAGAAAGAAGACAAAGTAAAAGTAATAGAGTTATAGAGAAATACAGACTCAACAAATTGCACATCTCGGGAAACAAAAATTTTCCCAGACTTTGGCTCCAAACATTTATAGGCACTTTGTTAAGAGCAATATCCTAGAAAAACACATGGAAGTGAACGTGGTTCTAATTTGTTGTGAGTGTATGGCCGAAGCCATGGATAGTAAAGACACCCAAATATTTTTAGTTTATTGTAATTAGGAGTCTCTTTAAACAATAATTGGAAAGGACATTCCATGCCAGTGGTACGAGAAGATAGCCTATTAATTAAATAGACAGTTGTCTGGAAGGCAAATGACCAAAATTTTGGTGGTAATGATGATTGGTGCAATAGTGTTATCCTGGTTTCAACAATGTGTCGGTGTCTACGTTCAGTTGTTCCATTATGTTGTGGGGTATAAGGTAGTGTATATAAATAAGAAATGCCACACTTAAGAAAAAAAATCTTTGAGTTTAATAAATTCCCCACCTTCATCAGTGTAAACAGCAAGAATATTGGTCTTAAAATATTTTTCAACACTATTCTTGAATTGAACAAAGGTACCAAAGACATCAGATTTGAATCACAATGAATAAAGCCAAATATACTTCGTAAAGTGATCAACAAAAATCACATAGTATTTGTAACCTTCCAATGATGTAACGGGAGCAGGACCCCACACATCAGAATAAACAAGTTCAAGAGGACTACTACTTTTCAATGTGGGCTCTCCAAAAGGGAGGCGATGACTTTTATTTGATAAACAAGACTCACATGATGGAGGAACTAAAGACCTAGAAATAGATAAATGAAGAAAATGCAAAAGATGATTTAAAACTTATATTGATGGATGACCAAGACACTGATGCCAAATGAAGATGAAGGTTTAATAATGACACAGGAAAATGGTGAAGACGATTTGCTGGTAAAGAATGAATTTGGCCACTTATGCACTCCATCTTTATTCTGGCCTTGCAATAGAATCGCCCCCGTGGTCATGTCCTTCACCTCAAAAAATTCAGGAAATAATTCAATAGAGGTATTATTTGAAGCACAAAATTGAGATAACAAAGATTAGATTTTTATTCATAGAGGAGACATAAAGAACATCATGCAAAGAGAATTTGGTATGAAGGGAAGATAAAGATAAAGATCCAGTGTGAGAAATACCCAAACCTGTACCATTTCCAACTAACACTGAGTCAGAACCTTGGTAGGGAGAAGCAGTAGTTAGATTTTTAAAATCTCTTGTGACATAATGTGAGGCAGCACTATCAACGAGCCAATTTGGGGAAACCATATTGGATGTAATAGTGTGGTTCAACATCGGAGTATTTTTGCGAGAGGAGAAAACTGGATAGTCTTTGGCTGTGTGACCTTTTTGCTCACAAAGCTGACAAAATCCCTTATAGCCAGATCCTTTCTTACGAAATTGAACATTATTATTGGTGAAATTTTGATAGTTGGAGGCATTATGGGATTGGGAAGAAAATTGACCATTATTAAATTGGCCATTTTGATGTGGCATAGGAGAGCCACGGTTGCCTTGCTTGTGATTTGCACCATGCTTATTATATTGTCGTTGTGTAGCTTTAACCGTAACAGGAGAAATTGACATGGGATCCTCTCATTTCAAAGTTGCTTCAAAATCAACCAACTTGTCATATAACTCGTCAAAGGAAATAGCAGTTTCACTTGTTCTTACCCCAGTAATTATTTCTTTGAATTCTGCGCCAACTCCATTAACAATATGAACTACAATATTGTCATCAGTGATGGGTACATCAATCAATGATAATTCATCAACAGTAGATCTCAGGGAATTGAGATAATCTGCCACAGATTGGATCCACGACGGGGGCGAACTAGACATTTTTTTAGTGAAAACACACGGCTACGGCTAGGATTGGAATAAAGTATTGCTAACTTATCCCACGCTTGTTTGGACGTTGTGGAACAAGCAATCAGTGGAGCAACTCTTTCTGAAGAGTAGGCAATGATGGAATATAAGATCAATTGATCTTGACGTTTCCAGTGAAGGTATGATGGGTTTGGGGTGGATGCAGTTTCACTGCTAGAGGCCAATGTTGGGTCTGGACATGGAAATGATCCATCTATGTATTTGATAAGATCATAACCAAAAGCAAGGGATAAAAATTGAGCTTGCCAAGTAAAACAGTTTTCTGGTGTAAGTTTCAAAGGAAGCTGTGCAGCAGCATTAATAGAGATATACCCAGTAGATTGTTGGGTTGATTGGGTAGGGGAAGTGGCTGTAGAAGTAGGTGTTGTTTGATCAGCCATTATAAAAAAGAAAAATGTGATCTTTAGAGACTAGAGCTCTGATACCATGAAGAAATTGTATGAATCAATCATTTATCAACGAGTAACGTTACAATTTTTACAAATCAGGCATACTTGGCTGATAAGTCAAAACACTATAAGATAAGTCATAGCCTATACGATAAATACAAGCTAAGCCATAGCCTATATGATAATTACAAGCTAACGGTAAAGAGCTATAAGATAAGATTACAAGTTTTTGAAACAAAGAGTAGTTATCTATGTACATGTTTGGCTAATAGTTACCAGGTCTGTTTAATAATTATATCGAGTTATTATATGAGTTTTTGTATTTTAAGGATGAATTAGACTTCAGTTGATTTGTTTAGATTATATCTCCGTGCTGTGTTTACATGTTCAATATTAAAAAATGTCACGGTTGTGACATTTCTATAGAACTTGGGCTCACTCATATGTTTCAATATATGAATTTTTCCTGAAACTGAATAATGCTGACCAATTTGTAGCCATCAATGGTAACATCGTAAGTTCATGACCATGCCCATCAACAACGGTCAGGTAGTTTTCCGAACCAATAATAATACTGGACAATCTGGTCAATATTTGGTGTTTGAATAGTTAGGTCAAATTGTTGTGGTTAAAGGAGAATTTACCCGTTCTCTTAATCTCCTTTTCATAAATCTTTCATGATCTCTTAATTAGTCTGAACTCACAGCACTGACATATAGAAATTCATTGAGTAAACACATTATATCGCCACATAATTATTTTCATTAACTATCACATCATTTTGCACACACTTACTCATATAAAATATTTGTGGTTGTATAATTATTTTTCAAACCTTTTCCAAATAAGAGTACATAATTAAGCAATGTTCATTATTTAAGTGACATGATGACATAAACGAGAGAATAGTTGACAACAACATGAGACAAATGAAAGTATCATATATATGATATCCTCCCTCCTCTTAATTGTTGTCATCTACGATATTGACAGCAATCAAGACAACAACAGGCACTGCTTTAGCGACAACTCCTAGAACTTTAGACATAATTTTTTTCTTGCTCTTGAGTTTAGTGAAAATGACATTAAGCACCCCATCCTCCACGGAAGCCTTGAAGCAATTCGGCTTCACAATCACACCCTCTGGCAAGTTGAAGCTCTTGGAAATATCAATCTTGCCATCACCGCTGCTGCAGCACTCCTTGAGAACCCACATCACAGCAGCCTCGTGCTCGCCGTCGCCGTTGTCTCCCTCTGGCAGAACTTTGCTTAGTTTAAGAAGCTTTCCATCTTCAGTACTCTCAATCTTCAACTCCTCCATCTTTGTCCCCGTGGGAAGGGTGGCCTTGAACATGAGGTTGTCTCCAGCATCATCCCACTCCCCGTTGATATTCAGAAACTCCAAGGCTGGTTTAACGGCCGTCACAAAAGCATTTGCAGCGGGGACCAGCTCCCAGTCCATATCTGTATCGTCAGAGGACATGTTGATGTTTGAATTCAAGATTTTTTTTAGGGATAATACCAAAACACTTGTACTAAATTAAACTGCCAATTTATAATAGTGAGAAAGCGCGTACTGCGTTCTTGGATTTATACATTGTAAACAGTCTAAAATACCCTTTGTTTTTTTTTAATTTTAATTTATATCTAGGAAAATATTGATTTTTCATTACTTCTCTCCTTCATTTGGAATTTAAATCCGATGCTGAGCTAAGTTGTGTTGTGCTGAGTTTAATTTACATATAATTTGTCATGCACGCATTTATAACAATGTATAAAAATTTAATCACATATTATCACGTAATCTTTGGTGCTGTTGTGGGAAGTCATAATTGGTAAACATTTTAGTCCACAATTAAAGAATTTGAGGTTGGTTTCATGCTTTCACCTTTTCAATTCTACTTGGAAAACACGGAACAAGCACCGCGCGCTTTGACAATTTTCGGCCTTTTATTCAGAATGTTCAAGCTGATTGTGTTTCCTATCTTTAACATTTTGCGGGATTTGCCCAAGTTATATTGCTTCATATACGGACAGGGCGGTCCTGGATGCTTCAGGGATCCCTCTCTCAAATTATTTTCTGGCATTGTCTCTCCTGCTGGCTGGGTTAAACTGACTTTCTAAAGGTAATCCAAGGGCTGCTGCTGGTGGAGTTATTTTTAGGTAATTACTTGGGTGGTTTTGATTATTTTCTTGGCCATCACACGGCTATCTTTGCTGAATTAATGGTTGTTATCCTTACTATTGAACCGGCCTACGATAAGGGCTGGATGCAACTTTCGTTAGAAAGTAATTCAATGCTTGTCATTCAATTCCCTAGCAATGTTGATTCGTCTCCTCCTTGCATGTTTCACGAGCGGTGGCTGAATTGTAAGTCCCTGCTTTCTGGTATATCTTTGAGATTTTCTAAGTCTTTTAGGAAGGGTGACACTCCTTCACAACCAACATACACACACGCACACGCCCCAAAAAAAAACAAATATTAATTCCAATATAAAGACAACAAATAAGTTTTTAATCTCTATAACTTTAAATATTTATAGTGTAGAAGACTGTCATAGTTATCTCCTAATTAGTCGTGATTAGATTCCTGTATTTTGTGTATATATCATGTTTATCTCTTACTATTCTTTAGGAACAAGTCTGTACAAAGAGCTATAAAACGTCATGTATCTGTAGTATCAAAGTATGAATAAAAAGATATAGGGTGAGACAATTTGAACCCATATTTATACTCTTTACACCTATTTTATAATAAAATTTTATATCACAAAAATATCCTCATATATAATTACGAAATCATCCTCTTCTTATTTCTTATCTCTCTTGCATCAGCCTTTGTGTATATTTTCTCATTAAATTGATTTTGGTTAAGGTAGAAAAATGCAATTCCATGAAATTATATAATTTATTAATAGCTAATTCGAATATAGATGCAATTGAAATTAAAAATAAGCTCTTAGTTATCACAAGAAAATTGATTTTTTCCAAAAAGCAATTATGAACTACCATTCCTTTCCGGTCCAAAATATTTGCAGGTGAACCAATATTTTTCAAGACACTAGTTTCATATTTTAAAAATGCTTGCAATTTATCAACTCATTAACTTTCCTGTTGGGGTGAAAAAAAATGTATCAAAATAGTTACCTTTATAACTTCTATCTATTCTTGTATTTGGGAAGATATTTGCTATATTTATTATTTTTTAGGTTAGATTGTGGAGAGAATTTTTTTTTTCTCCCCACTCCAAAAGTATTAGAATTTTGGGCAAAATTCTTGCTGGTTGCTGCAATTTCAGATTTCGTTTATACTCGTGTGGAAGCATTTTTTGGAAGCAAATGCATAAGAGAAGAAGATAAACGAAGAAGAGTTAGTTTTGGAACATGAGAGGGTTTGTTGAGTAAAAATGGATGTTTTCAATTGTAGTGATGGGTGTATAAAGAAGAAGAGTTTAAAGAGTAAAAAATTGGGTTCAAATAGCTTCACCCAAAGATATATATTAGTTCCTCAAATCTTCATATAGTAGTTTAAAGGAAGATGAAAAAGATTGGGGGTCAAGAAGGCACTTCAATTGGATTGACAAACCAACGATGGTTATTAGATTTTAGATATTATCAACATATAATTTATGAATAAATGAACAATTATGTATAAAACACTCATATTGAGACTTTATCTAGTGAAATTACAATATAAGGCGAAGAGATGTCAGAGACTTTGTTCTAGGTAAATTATGGTCACTTTTAAGGCTGTTGGAAGTTGTCAGGCATAGCAAACGGAAGACCAGTCGTCAAAAGGTTAATGACGCAAATGTCAAAACTTTTGGTAATAAAATGACAAACGACGAGTCATCCAGAGAATGGACTGCGCATGCACTTTACGCTAATTGGTTTCAAAAATTATAATTAACGACAAGTCGTCTTGCTCTTAGATTATCGAATGGCAAATTGTATGATAATAACAGGATAAATAATGCTTCATCCAATGGATGCACTTAGAGGTGGCCAATGGGCCGGACGGCACGAGGCACGGCACGGGCACGACACGCGTTTGTACAGTACGGTAGGGCACGAGTACATAACAAGGCAAGGCACAGCGCGCACGTGGGCCATGCCGGGCTTAGATTTTGGGCACGTGGGCCTTAAAAGCACAGTAAGCGAAAAAGCACACAATAAGCACGTTCCATTTTTTAATGGAAGTAAACTTAAAAATTTATGATTTTATTATTTATAATTTATAAATAACTTGAAATTGAATCTTTTAATATATTTTACTAACTCAAGTTTTTTTAAATTTATTCAATTCTTAGTTTCAAAAAAATTATAATTGATTTATGTTTATAATTTATTAAATAAATAATTGATATCATGATTTTATAAATATGTATTAATATTATTATAAACTATGATGTATAACTCTACGTAATTCCAAGTTAAAAATTAAGTTAACCCTAAAAAAAATTATTATTGTTGTTGTTGTAAAGTACTAAAAAATAATTCTAATACCATAGAGTCAAATGTAGCGACTAATATTACATTCTCTTATTATTATTAATTTATTATTATTGAATATGGACTTGAGTTTTGAATTTTTTTATTCTATTAAATTTGAATAAAGGCACATGGATCCAAAAGAAAAAAAAAAAAAGATAACTTGACATGCGCTCTTAAAAAAAGAAAAAAGAAAAAAAGCTTAGTGGGTTTTTTTTCCTAGGTACAGTACGACACGAAACGCATAGTGAGCACGGCACGGCACGAGCACAAGCACGTGTGGGCTTCCTTTGATGGGCCTGAGCCAGCACGGCTTGTTGGCCATCTCCATATGCACTGCCACAAACACTTTATTCTTGTCGATTCTGAAAATTGAGACGGATGTAATGTCGTCTGTCTATAGGGTGGGTGGATATCATGTCGTTTACTAAATGACTCGTTATCCCGAATGATGCTTCGAATCATACTGTTTACGCTTGTTGATTTCAATAAATTTAAGTATAACTTACGACAATTAACTTATTAATTATTAATTTAATAATTTAAATTACATTATAGCTTTTTTTAAATTTACTTTATAATGAATATTGAACGCACAATGATAAAGGTTTAAATTGTCCAAATGAAAGTTACCTAATTTCCTTTCAAAATTTTCTTATAAAATTCTATAGCAACCCAAACATTAAATTTCATTGCACTCTACTATCATCTCCTTTTCTCTCTTTTATTTTCATTTCCTCTCATTTTTTATCACCAAAAACCATCTCGGGGTGCAGTGACAATGTTATTTATCATCATAATTCTTATTCCCTTTGTATTGTAAATATTATATAAGAAAAGATAACAACACCTATAATTTGGCGAACACCAGCAATCCGCCATAAAAATATCCTTTATTTTCATTGATGATCATATATATCTCTTTATGGACAGCTACACCCTATCACTAGTGACCTAAGGACGTGTTTGGCGCCCCGCATAACACGGTATTAGAACTTCACATTGTATTAAAATATTACAATATAATGTTTTGCAGTTACTCGGTATTGCATAAGAAAAAATAATAATGCGGTAAAGCCCGCATAATAGAAACCCGCGAGAGAGTTGGGTATATATCGCATTGCATTACATTTTCATTCATTGTTCGTTTTGCATCATGTCATGAAATCTCAAGAGCGGTCCAATTGAGCATAAAAGCAAATCCCTTGCAACTTTCAAGAGTCCAAAAATGGGAGAACAAAGCCAGTTGCTAGTAACCAAAAAATAAAAAATTCATCTTTTCCTCTTCCAAACGTGTCAAGCAATTTCTTCTTCTCCTTTCCTCCAAATGCACAGCATCTTAGCTCCACCACCATGCCATCTTGATTTGCCACGCAACACTGCAACTCCACCACCTCGCGTCGTGTGATAACCAACTTCACCGCCACTATCGCACGACACCACCAGCTCCAATGCCTTCACTATCTACCTATGTCAAGCTCATATCACAAACCTTTAAAAGAACATAAACCATTCACCAATAAAGAACCAAAAAAAAAAAAAAAACTAGATTCCAAAGTCAAGCTCAAATCATAAATCAATAAACTCATTCGCTAATCTCTCAAATAAACCAAAGATCAAAACTTTATATGAAAAAAATCAAACCTCTTTTTGATAAGTAGCAGTCTTTGTGCCCGTTCAAGATGAAAAATGATTATGAATTGACACTTTAAAGAAACAAGATTTGTGTTGCGATCAAACTGTGGTTGCCAATTGGGAGTTGTGACAAAAGGTAGTTGGTGATTAGTTGATAAAAAAAGGTTGGAGAGAAAAAACGAAGTGGGTAAAGGGACCAGGGAGGTGGTTGGTGATTAAATTGTAGTTGGAAATTAGGAGTTGTGATGGGTGATTGTGGTTTTGAACTAATCTTGTAAATTTAAATTATTTATTTATGTTGCGATATTATTTAGAGGCTATTTAATTGAATGATTTGATTTAATCTTTATTTCATATATAATATATTTAGAAAATGCTGAACAAAATAAATGTTATGCTACCAAAAATTTAAGGTCACAAGTTCAAATCTTTATAAAGAATTATGATATATTTTTTAACATTTAAATTAAAACAATAATGTTAAATTTTCAAAGTTGAATTATATACTTAATATTTTTCTAAATACTAACTACTAATAAATATTATTTTCTAAATATATAATTTCAGTTAATTACCAAAGCAAATAATACAGTACAGTGCAATATCAAACATAATATAACTAAAAATTAATACAGTATAGTGTAATACCAAAATTTTTACAGTATTATTATAATACATTGTTAATGTAATACAGTATAATACGATACACTTGTATTAAAATAATGCAATACATCATAATACAATATAGTTTGCCAAAGACACCCTAGGTGTATTCAACTAGAAATAATTGTCCAAAAAGAGATATGTCCGGTAATTTTTTTTTATTTTTTTTAGTTAATCATATAAATTAATTTTCTTAATACTTTTGCAGTCCCAGAAAAAATAAATACTAACAACAACAACAACAACAACAATAACAACAACAACAACAATAACAACAACAACAACACTTTTTTTTTTTTTTTGTTAGAGTGATGAGATTAAAGAAATTATTGAAAAAAAAAATATAGGGATAAAAAATTTTATTGGTAAAAAGAAAACTTAATTTTTCACATAATTGATTTTGATGATAAATAAATACAATTAATCAAAATGATTAAATGGACATAACAATCATAAATATCGGAAACTTAATTAAAAGATTTAAGAAATCTCCTAAAGTCGATTCATCCGTTAAAAAAAAAAAAAAGAGAGAGATGTTTCAATATAATGATAACAACTACGTTTTTAATCTTTGTAAGGTGAAGGTCATCCTTGAATGGGAGCCTTCCATTAAGGTGCCTGAGTTGCGACTTGTCGTTTCGAGGTTTTTCTTGAAGATGACATGTCATATCTCTATTCAGTATATAAACGACATGTCATCCATTACATTTATATAACCACATAGTATGCAGTATGCACAGGCTGACAGGCGCACACTATTGTTGACTCATCGTTCATATTTTAACTGAAAAACGTCATGTCTTTCATATTATCGGAAACCAGACGACATGCCATCTTTATCTTTTCTTGATAAATGACGCGTCATCTATTATATTGAATTCCAGATGATTTTACTAAAAATGTTCTTTTTTTTTTACAATTACATAGAATACTAATAATTACAATTGTAATTGTTAAAAAAAAAAAAAGACAATACGAGTGAATCTAATATTTGAGCTTCAATTTGAATCCCTACTGTTGCGGTCACTCACCTATTAGATAATAAGTTTTATAATTTGTAAAATAACTTATTTACCATCCAATTGATTTGTTACATAATTTTATTAGTAATTGCAATAACAATTCTAATTTAAAAGTACAACTACTAATTACAATTAAAACCATCATTATGATTATAGTAACAATAAAAAGATAATAAATTTTAGTTATATAAATAAACATTTGTAGTAGGGGTGTTCAATGATTCAAATTCATTAAATTTTATCAAATCCAAGTTCAATCCACCATATATTGAATTTGATATTTTGGATCCAATCCAATCCAATCGCTTAATGAAATCTAATACAATCCAAACCAATGAAGAGTGAAGTTCTTTTTAAATTGATTCGATCCAATCAATCTGTTAAAAATAAAAATCTATAAGCAAAAACCGTCAATTACACACTAGAGTTCTAATTATTTACCAATTTAAAAAAAAAATCAATTTCTTTAATATTTCACGATTGGTGTTTTTCTATTATCATATGCTTGGGAAAAAAATTAAAATTTGAATACCTTGAATCTGTATTATGTCTTATTATCATATATTTATACTGTATTATGTCTTATTATCATATATTTATACTCATATAAAATTAGGTTTTATTGTTTTTAGGAAAATAATTAGGTTTTATTTTCGTAGAGAGGTGAATATAAAGGTAGTGTGATGAGGATGACTCGTCATGTTGCGGTTGTTCCTGACAAAGACATGTCATCTAACCAATACATAAAAACGACCTATCATCCAAGGTTTTCATGTAGCCGACATACATAAATATATAGTACAAGCCAGCGCATACTATTATTGATTCGTCGTTTCCATTTTAACAGAAGATGTCGCGTCATTCATGTTATGCGTAGCGAGACAAAATGACATCCCTTTTTTTTATATAAATGATGCGTCATCTGTCATGTTGGGCTTCACATGATTTTAATAAAAGTGTTTTTCTTCTTCTTTTTTCGGTAAGAAAAAAATAATTATATGGAATAATAATCATTTTCAAGTGTATGAAAATTAAAAAAAAAAATTAAGAGTGAATGCAATATTTTTTGTCCCAACCCTAGTAAAATTGCCTCTTTACCGTCTAATAGATATGTTACTCAATTTTAATGGCAATTGCAACGACAATTCTAATTTCAAATACAACTAATAATTAAATAAAAACTATAATTATGTTTATAGTGACAATAACAAGATAATAAACTTTGGTCATATAAATAAACCTTTGTAGTAGGGGTGTTTAATGGTTCAAATACAAGTCCAATCCATCATATATTGGATTTGATATTTTGAATCTAATCCAATCCAATCCAATCATTTATTGAAATCCAATATAATCCAAATCAATGAAGCATGAAATCCAATTTAATCTGATATAATCAATCTAATAAAAAATAAAAATAAAACTTTACAAGCAAAATAAGTCGATTGCACTCCAAAGTTGTAATTACTAACAATTATATATCAATGTCTTTAATATTTCATGATTCGTGTTTTTTTATTATCGTATGCTTAAAAAATAATTGAAATTTGAATACCTTGAATTTGTATTATGTATTATGTATTATTGTTATTATTTATTTATACTCATACAAAATTAGGTTTTATTAATTTTAGGAAAATAACATTTTATTTTCTTAGAGAGTTGAACATAAAGGTGACATATGAGGGTGACACGCCATCTCACAGTTTTTCTTAAAGATGACATGACATATTCTTTTTAATTTTATAAACGACATATCATTCTAGTCATTTATAGAACCAACATATGTAAATGTTATACGCCAGTGTATACTTCTGATGACTCTTCCTTTACGTTTTAATAGAAAATGTCACTTTGTGCATGTTAGGCACTATGAGACGTCATGACATCTTTATGTTTTCATGATAAATGACACATCATTTATCATGTTGAGTTCCATATGATTTTATTGGAAGTGTTCTCCTTCTCCTCCTTCTGCCCCTTCTTCTCCTTCTCCTCCTTCTTTTCCTTCTTCTGCTCCTTCTCCTTCTTCTTCTTCTCCTTCTCTTTCTTCTTTTTTTTCTTCTCTTTCTCCTTCTTCTTCTTCATCTTCTCCTGCTTCTACTTCTCCTCCTCTTTCTTCTCTTTTTTCTCCTTCTTCTCTTTCTCTTCCTCCTCCTTCTTCTTCTTCTTCTTCTCCTTCTCCTTCTCCTCCCTCTCATTCTCCTTCTTCTCCTTCTCCTTCCTCTCATTCTCCTTCTTCTCCTCCTCCTCCTTCTTCCTTTCTTTAAAAAAAAATATTACATAGAATAAAAATCATTACAATTCAAGATAACAATGATCTTGTATATCAGTTCTTGGAGAACTATGCCTTTTGACTAATGACTTGAGTGTATTCATCTAGATATAATTTTTCAAAAGAGAGATGTGTGTGGTAATTTTTTTATTTAATTGTATAAATTAGTTTTCTTAATACATTTTATAGTAACAATAAAAATAAATAATAATAACAACAACAACAACAATAGCAACAACAGTGACAACATAAACTTTTTTGTAGGACTGATGAAATTAGAGAAATTATTTTGAAAAGAAAATATAAGAGTAAAAATTTTATAGGAACTGAAGAAAGAGAGCTTAATTTTATACATAGTTGATTTTGATGATAAATAAGTACAATTAATTAAAATCATAAAATGGACAGAACATCCATAAAGATCAAAAGCTTAATTAAAAATAAAATTAAGTTTAAGAAATATTCTAAAGTCAAGTGATTCGTTAGGGGAAAAATGATGTTCCTACATTTATGCACGCCTGCGCGCGCGCACACACAAAGTTCAACATAAAGACAATAATTAAGTTTTTAATTTTTATAACTTTAAATATTTATTGTAGTTTAAAGGAAGATGAAAAAGATTGACTCCATCTCTATGTAAACGCATAGTTTTTAAACTATTGAAACTTTTCAATATCAAGAAAACATGTGTGAGAAATATATGTTTCTTATGGATCCATTTGCAACACGTTGATGAGAAGAAATCTGAAGTCAATATTTCTTCGTAATATCACTTTGAACTGAGATTTGTTTGTGAAAATATTGTCAGGTGATTTTATACAAGTATCTGTCAAAATGATCAATTTTGCAACACTCTTAAAAGCATGAATTTAAGGACTTATTATTAATACATTCATGATTATTGGGTATCTGCATCTAAGATCTGCAAATTTATCACTAATCAATATTACTTAATATGGGTTGCGTGTTGGTTGCTTTTATTTTATTTTACCGTTAATGTATAACATCACTTCATCTATCAATTGATGGCAGGCCGTCTATCATGTTCACCATTTTTGTTCATCAGATAACAATTATTCAAATTTCATACAACACAAGAATCGGATCAGATTTCTAAAAGTACCCCATATAGACAAATCAAAACAACCTATAACAAGCCCCAAGGAAAAAAGAAACCGAAACATATGTAATACATACATAATCCATTCTCATTAAGGTCCTCAAGCTGTTACATTAAAAGACTCTATAATGTATACACAAGAACTAGCTTATTAGACATTAATTAGTTAAAAGAATCATATACTAATGGCATTTCCATTAGTGCAAACTCAATGCTTGAGATTTTATTCCTTACTATTTTAGGATGAATTATATCTATCCAAGATGCAGCTTCCTGGTGTGTTAGTGACTAATAATGTTGGGGGTTATTGTTGCACATGTAGCATCATCATAAAATTTCTTGCTCGACCTGCTGCCACTTTGTTCCCTGCATATAAAAGTTATCAATTCGTCGGTCGTGTGATTAGGAAGCAAACAACAGACACACCTCACTGAAAACGATAAATTATTTAAACAAATCATGTGACACAACCATATTTAAAAATTTCAAAAAAAAAAAAAAAGTAAGACGTACGTAAAGTTTAAAATTTATTCTTTTATTTTAAAAAAAATTAAATTTGAGTTATCAGTTAAATAGAGATATTTGAAGACCACTTGCCGATCTTATGGGATTATGACGTAAATATTGATTATGAAGCGAAATGGGGTATCAAATATTTTCGGTAGATATTATGTCACTATTTTGAAAATGGTCAATTTTGATTCAAGCTTAATATCTTATCCTTAATGGGTCCATGTGCTGAGGTAATGAATAGAACAAATAAAGCAACATCGATTTGCATGATGTTGACAGCCACCGCCCCCCACCAACAGCTGATGACGTTTGCACACATTTTCAACTTGAAACCTGAATTTTTTTTTTTTTTTTTTTCAAATTAGATGTTTGCGGTTAACATAATGCAGCAACACTGCAACAGCAACAGAAGAAGGCTGATGCTGCAGGTTCTCTTTTGGGAAAAGAGAGAAAAAGATACAGACAAAGAACGATAGATGTGTTTTCGAACCAAAGACAAAACTAATGCTGATTACATATGTGTGAAAGGGTGCCTAAAGATAGTGTATGATCTATCTGGGGGCGGTTTCTTTTCTTGATAGAAACCAATATGGACTTTTGTCAAGCTGAAGACAAGAAGAATTTTTTTTTCTTTCTTTCTGGACAGATTCAAATGCATGATTGCAATGGACATACAGAAAGTTGGAGACCCTTTATCATCATATATCTTTTATAAAAGAAATATCAACCCTTGTATCGTTGAAGTGTCCAGTTGTTGCATGTATGAAACTGAACTTTGATGACAGGTTTGCTGCCATTAAAATATAATTTTTCGGTGAAAGAATCCGAATTCTCTGCCGTGTGATTTGAAGACTTTCGGCTGGCTGCCTTTGAGCACCAGCTGTTGATGATTGTGTGAGGAAATATTAAACAAAATAGGTTTGGTATACCAAAAAAAGAAGCTGTTTTGAGTAACAGAATTATATTGTTCGTTGAAATTGGTGTTTCTGACTCTTTGACCAAACAAAAAGGAATTTCAATACCTTACCTACATCTCTACTGGCATATGAATAATATGTATATTAATTAGTAATTTTGTTATCTATTCTTCTGTGGTCTCTAGCTCCCCCTCCTCAGTTAGACGATTTCTCGAGCTTTTATGCATAGATTAAATATGCTATAACATAGATCAGAAGACTCAAGCATACTGGCAAAATCTGCAACAAAAAACACATTGGATATGCATTAGATGTATTATTAGTAAATCAAGAACAATAAAAAAAAGACTGTAAAGAGATTATATGAGAGATTAACTACCTTAATCTTGGGTGATGCTGAAGAATAGTCCATTTCTGGAAGATACCCTTTTATTCCAATGTTATAAACTGGGTTACCATTAGGATAATAGAGTCCATAATTTCTCTCTGACGTCGGACCGGGCTTCAAATTCTCATTAAAAAGTGCAAAAAAATAGACGTCAACAGGAACTGATGGTTTTCCAGGGGTGCCTTGCTTCTGCTGTATCCTTTTCAGCAAGTTCCCATTGTACAATTCTGCATTCTCCACCGTAGCTCCAGCTTCGTTTTCATCTCCCTTAGACGGCCACCCTGTCTCCGAAATCCTAACCTCGATATCCGTGTGCCCCATTGCTTTCATTGCCGAATAAACAGCGTCAATTTGGGCATACAACATGTTGTCATATTTCAAATTGGTAATTGGATCCGTCGTCCCTTGGTTAGGCTGGAACAGCACGTAGTCTAATGGAACCTGATTTGGGCTGTCCTTGTATGCAAAATAAGGATAAGCATTGATCAAGAAAGGTGACTTGACCTGAGAGTGAAAGCTGAGAATCGGTTGAATATATACGGCAAGATCTTGCCGGAAAGATCCAGCTGAAGGCGGAAAAGAGTTGGCTAGGATGTCGAGTGAATGCGCGGATGTGACAATAACTTGCTTATCAAGGCCAAGATCAACGAGCGTTTTATACACCGTTTGCATCGCTGGGAGGAGATACGAGTAGAGCTTGGTGTCCTCACCTTTGAACACTTCATTGCCTACTAGTATGCAAGTGATTCTTGTCTGAGGCAGATGGGGCTGAAGTCGCTGTTGGATCCAACTCTGTGCCTTGGCCGGATCAGTCATGTTTTCGAGGTACTCGTTGCCTAGGCCAATGATGAAGTCTACGTTACTGTTGGAGAATGCCGAGAGGACGACGGGATCTGTGTCGTAGAGTTTAACTCTGCTGATGTTGAGAGATCTTAAGAGGACGGAGACTCGGGATGGGGATGGCAGATTGTTTGCTATCTGGCCATAGTTAATTCCAACTCCCGGAAGGCCTTGGATTCTGGGTACTGAATCTGAAAACAGAGTGAAAAAACAGAGTATAAAAACAGAGCAATAAAGCAGAACAAGGGGGAAAAATTTTGATAGTGAATTTGTAATGAAAAAATAAATAAATAATTCTATTCAGATGTCCCATATTATTATTTAAAAACTGAACCAAAAAATAAATTGATTGAATTCCTGATATTCACAAAAGAATTAAAATACGAATAAACATATTATACAGCATGCATACTAACATAGAATTCAAAAAGAAGAAGGTAATGTTCCAATTCCTAGAAATTGATAAGAATCTAAAGTTTCAAGCAAAAAGTTGAGAGCATGAAAAGGAAATTTCAATATCAGATATTTGAAATTGGCAAAAACGAGGAGCAAGATGAATAGAAACTAATTACTAAACTCAGCCATATTCTTGAAGGTATATTTTAAAAAGAATTTCAGAATCAAAATTTTGATAATTCCATCCATGAAACATTAGAGAATAGCCCAACCCAGAAACAGTGTGTCAAAACTCTCATTCTTTCCCCTTTATTTTTTTTTTTTTGATTCCGTAATATTTTTCTCACCAACCAAACAGAGCAAAGCAAAGCAGAACAGAGGGGAACGAACCTGAAAGAATGAGAAAGAAGAGAGAGAGTTTAACGATGGAACTGAAGCTGAAGCTGCCCATTATTGATCTGATGATTTTGGCAGCCAAGCGAAGCAAATTGCACCTTTAAACACTATTTTATTTCAGACACCGGCCTATAAACTAACTATGTTTCTAATATCTCTCTGCTTTTTATAGAGAAGCTGCAGTTACTGTATAACCTCTGTTTTGTCTTATATCGTATTACCGCACGCTCTGTCGTTTTTTAAAGTTTTGACTTTTTTTTATTTTATTTTTTGAGTTGCCTATGTGGATTTCAATAATATTAGAAATTTTAATACATAAGTTTCAATTTAAATTCCAATACTACGTGTCTCTCATTTATTAAAGAATAGATTTTATAGATTATAAAATAATTTAATTATGATCTAATAAATAAATACCACACCAATTAAAATTCAAATTAGGATACCTATAAATATTGTTACTTGTTTAAAGCAGATTTCCTTTTTCTTAAATACGCTTTTCCCAATTTGAAAAAAAAAAAATTTGTCGAATGAAGAATACAATTTGTACACTATTTTGTTCGATTTTATTTATTTGTAGTAGCTTTCTTGTACGAATTGCATTGACCACTAGCTACCGTAGTCTCATTAATTAACGGAATTACCGACATATTATTTTTTTGTCCAAGACTGCCCCTGCTTCCCTCCAAGTTTACTAAAAGGATCCGTCTTCCTAATTGCCAAGTTCACATGGTCAATTCCAATCCAATTATAGGATGTTCAAATTGGACTGTGTTAGATTCTATTTTAAACATAATAAACGTGTTATTATTTGTACTTAGAAATAATTGATAGAGTTTATTGTTCACTTGACTTAATAATTGATAGAGTTTATTGTTCACTTGACTTTTTTACTTTGTATTGAAGAAATTTGTATTTTTATTAATGAAATGTGGAAATTTTTAAGGTAGGTACATGTAGTGATTCACGTCTATTTATGTATATCACGCTTGTTGTATCTCTAAAGGGTGGATTTTGTTCTAGGTGCACGATTGTGCCTATGTCAAGATCTAGGAGAAAGAACTTTCGAGCCCACGGCTCTTTTCTCTCAAATCTGAACATGTGTGCAGTTGCGTACTAGTTCGTTACTCCTCCAAAAAATAGTTAAGTTGATTTGAATCATAAAATGAAAGGATAGCTTAATATCAATTATTCACTTATATTTAATTACAACATTCAAGTGGAAAAGTGGAGGTGCAAATTCAATTGTAGCTTAATATCAAGTATTGATTTTTGAATGATTTTAAGAATAATTTATTAATTATTAATTTTTTTATATATCTTATTGGAGTCTCCTGTCTAAAATAGAGCATACTCAAATAATCTATTTAAACTAACTTGTAATCATATTGTGTCGATCCATCTCAAATTTTTATGTTTCCCATAATCAAGAATAAAAAGAAAATAAAAATTCAGGACTGCAATGGTTAATTTGTTTGGTGCCGTTTATGATTATAACGCTGAAATCAAAGAGCCAATAATCTTTAGAGATGGTGACATTGTTGAATGCGGGGTGTTGTGCGTCAAATTCAATTCAATTCAATTCCGTCAGCCTAACTACTCATAAAAATCACGACGCCAGATGAACCAGAAGCTCAAATTGTCAAGAATTTTTTTTTTTTCTCTTCACCAACCAGAATGCAAGACCCGTAAAAATCATCCACGCGGCACACACCAGCATCGTTGGACGGAGAATCTGTTATTGGGTGACAAAAAGAAAAAGCAACTTTTCAGAGGTCCAAAAAAGTGATGATCTGAATTCTGATGTGAATACCAAATTTTTTTTGAATTAATTAATCCATAATTTTAAATATATAAAATAACGTATCTGCTGACTCGAATCTTAGTAGAACACACGTATTAGCCACCGTTATTAGGCGGCTTCTTCGCTCAGAGATCAAGGAAGTCGGCGCAGACACCTCAGCATTCGCACGTGTTATTTTTCTTTCCGAGGTAGTGGCCCCCTTTGGTTTTACGAAATTACGAATATAGCCTTCACGTGAAATTGTCAATTTCCGTTCTTATCCCGCCTGTCTGTGATTATAAATTATTTTATTACAAGAATATCGAAATTGTCATTATTCCTATACTCTTGTTTATTTCAAGATGACCAGTGATACATATTTATAAAGTTGCCATATTATTTTGCTATCCCATCATTAATTAGTAAATAATTGTCAAGTACTAATGTATTAATTGATTTTTTATATTATTACTTATAAGATAATTTCACGGTACTGATAAATAAATATCACAGCGAGTGTCGTATCTATCCACTACAATATAAATTTTATATATATACCAACTATTTTAGCATCTTATTTATTACTTATACCAAAAATCGAATATTGAGACATTTAATTATGGCCCAAAAGATAAAAGGACATTTATATATATCTATTGTCATAGGTATGAATGTTGTTGTGCTATAAATCATTTATGTGAAACATTAAATTTCATGTCCCATCTATAAAGAAAATGGGACATTATTGGTTATGATATTATAGATATGGTGCATCTTCTCACTTGTTATTATGTTCAACAATTTTGGACGCTCCTTCAAGATAAAATAAATAGATATTGAATTGAAACCCCATCCATATCCTTTAAGACCTCTTGGTTTGGAAGGCCGAAAAGGATGGAATTGAAAAACGGTGCGCTTTTGGTCTTTTGGCTATATCGAACAAACCTAATTGGGGGGCCATATTTTATTAGATATAGAAAACCGCATGACATTCACCGATTATACATTACGTCTGTGAGATGAAGATGATAAATTGTCAAAGAAGCATTCAGATACATGTCACTACGTGGAGAAATGATGAGGCATCTAGGCAGCTCTGTCCCGCCTTGATAAAAAGGTTTTGCCCACTTGGCCATACATCGAAGAGGCTTCTTGAAAAAGCGATGCACAAAATAATATATGATTGAGAAAAAGCAAAAGAAGATGAGTCAATTTTTCTTTCATTGAGGTTGTCAATTGACAACTTGTCATCGCAAGTTGATTTTCAGAGAAGCAGTTTTCAACCTTTTTCACTCGTTTTTCAACTGGAACATCTGATTATTAATTTTCAACCAAATTAGCTTTGATTGTGATACAAGTTAGAGCAATAATTATTCGGACCCCAACTAGATCTACTTTGTATTTCGACCAACCCAGTACTGATTTTTATTAACTGGGAAGCAATCATATAACTAGACAAATGATTACAAGAGGGAATTTTTACAAATGATTTAGCAATTCTTTGACAAATATATTTACGGCTCAAATATCCTTATATATATATATATATATATAGAAGATTCCAAGATTATCATTGCCTATTATTAGTTTATAAGGTGGTATTAAATGTTTACAATTAAATAGATACATTTTTTTGATACAATGATATATTACAATCAGTGCTCTACTGATATTTACAATTAGAGATTAGTCGGGGCTCTCTTAAATAATCATATTATAGCACAGATCGAATGTCAACTATCACTTAAAGTTGGAGGAAAATCTATCATCACTATTAAAATTAGAGGAAGATCGATTCTACCCCAATATGGGGAGACAAATAGACCCTTATTACACAGGGGAGTCAAGTCCCAGCATTATACTTAAATAGATGCATTTTGGATGAAGGAAGTTCTGTGACATATTTGTGTGCGGATGAAACAAAATAAACATTAAGTACATATATATGTTATAGACTACGGAAAAATTTTGAATATTTCGACAACACCACATTTTTTTCTATTTATTTATTATTGTATGTATATTTCAACCACCCGTAACAATATTCATATGTACATGATAGACAATAAATGAATAAAGAACAATCTTTCAGGAGAATAAATCTATAAATATGATGATTATCGCAATCCTCAGAAAAGTGATTATGAAACCAAGAGAATTTTGCCCATATTATAACCTATTACCACTGCATTTACATTAATGTATGGGACCAATATAATTAAGACCCTACAAACACAATCTTCTAAGAAATTTGATAGCCAGGGTATTCTGTCTGCTTGCCTTTATCAGTGCACATAACAAAAAGTTTGATGATCCATCGTTGGAGGAAAACAATGTGAAGACTTTGAAAATCATGAAAACTTTTGCCTTAATAACTTTTAAGTAGGCAATGACAAGGTGGTTTATGCTTCTTGCTTCCAGTGTCTTCTCGACGCGTATTGTATTTGACAAAGAATCTTGTCCGGCTATATAGGCTCCTTTTTATGGCGACAATAATAGATAATGGGGTGTGTGTGTGTGTGTGTTGTTTTTACAATATATCTATATATTTTATATGATATATCCTTCTTCCTTATCCTCCATCCATAAATAGCTTATGTGGTGGTATTCTTCTATACTTTTGGGGTCAATGGCATCTTTCTTATTATATTTTATGTAGTATTATTTATATTGGCCATGCTACGTGCTAGTGATTGCATTGTAACAAAGCAGGGGGCACCTCCAATATCGCTGTTCTATTCGGCAAATATAAAGGGCTACAAAAATAGTATACTACCTTTTTATGTTGATAGCCAATTCCTATTCATTACTTACATTAATCGGTAGGACTGATGATATAATTTTTTTTTTTAAAAAAAAAAAGATAAATGTTTGTGTAGTCCCTACAGTTTAAGTTAATTATTTGGTTAATCTACATATTTTAAAAAATTACCTAAAAGATCTTTGTTGTATGCATATTTTGTTAAAATTTGTTTAACTATTATCTATTATCTACCTATTGCAAGTCAAATTTATTTGAATTTTAAGTTATATACTGTAAAAATGCTATGTTACTTTCAAAAAGTTAGATCCAACAATTATGAAAGTAACAACAAAGGTGTTTTGAGTAATTTTAAAAAATACAAGGATAATTATGACTGTATGTCGATACTTTAGAAACCTAGAAAAGCAAAGGGAAATGGAAAAAAACGGACATAAGCTCTAGTCAGTGAGCCCACTCCAGCGCCAAGTCAATAACGAGGCTTATAGAGTCTAAAATATATAGGCATATAGCAGAAGGGCGAATGTGTTATGTTTAAGGAATCAACAATTGAGATTATATCATGAGAACAAAATGAAAGTAGGCTATAATTCAGTGTTGTAGCCCTATCGCCGTGCATTTTCATTTGCTTTTCGTACACTATCCAGTCATATAATTTAAGTCAAAATACACCACCTATGGCCTATGGTTTTCAGTGATAATATAAATGTGCCAAAGAAAGGAGTGCTTCGGGAATTTTATTTTATTTTTTTTTTATTTTTTAAAAAACAGAAGACCTTGGATGAAGATTGGGCTAGCATGGTTTTGAGGATTCGAAATCAATCATGTCCTGTGATTGATTCTCTTCGTAGTTTAAATGATTTGTTTCCCTATTTGCCCTTTTCTTGATGTCTTTCATTTTTGCAAAAAGGCCCACGTAATTTTATCGCAATTGCCACACGCCAAATCCACTTTGTTAGAAAAATTCAAAAGAATTGGGATCCAAATTCCAAAGTCCATTGATTCCAAAGCCAAATTTTTCTTATTTTTGAAACCAAATAACAACTGTTTACTGTTAGCAACCATAAACTTTCAATTGCATTTTTAAATCGATCGGCCCATGGTTCAACTTGTGAGGGCCGATCGATTTAGGCCCTGCTCGGGGGTAATTATCTTATTTTGAGAAATTATACACCCTTTCACATGAAATGAAATCCCAAAATGCCAGTAATAGTATAACTAAATGAAAAATTACAGATTCCATTGCACCAGACAACACGCTGAAATCTAAAAAATATTGTAGGCCCATGAGAAACCTTATCAGCATACTCAGGCACTTGATCACAGTTCATACTTGAAAAACCCTAAACCAACTGACAGCAAAGGCACTCAGCAAAGCTCTTCTTCCTTGTGAGACTGAATCACGCAATCTGAAGTCGGGTATGAAATGCAAGTCAGCAGATAACCAGCCTCCATTTGATTGTCATCGAGGAAGGAACCATCTGACTGGTCAACTGAACCAGACACCAACTTCCCAGCACACGTCGAGCAAGCACCAGCGCGGCAGGAATAGGGCAGGTCGACTCCTGCTTCCTCAGCTGCATCGAGGATGTACTGGTCTTCCTGGGCCTCAAACTCATGCTCTTCACCCTTAGGTCCAATCAGCTTAATCTTGTAGACAGCCATTGATGCTTGGAAATTGGGAGAGCATTTCAGGCCAAAGGTCTTGGAGATGCCCTTAACAGATCCAAGTGAGGTTGGGCTCTTGATTAAGTTCCTTGATAGTTGATTTCTGGGTGCAGCTTTAACCATGCACGGGGCGCTAAGTGTCACAGTCGACATCTTTACCCCTGAATGTCATGAATTCACAGCAGAGTAAGAATTACCAGGATAATACCAGGATAATGCATTCAACAAAAGCCACATCAAGTCATCCAACAGCATCACAAAAAGAACATTAATGGAAAACATATAAGATGAAGAAAAAATTGAATAAGAAAAAATTGAATAAGTACAATCACATCATCCTAAAATATCTTCTGGGAGGTTTGGGCGGAAAGAGACTAGACTGTATGATTCATTAAGTCAATGTGAGAATTGACTATTTGGCTACAAGTGCATACCTCCCGGAGGGCACAAAAGTACTAGGAAATAAATGTTATAAGGGTGCTTCATATTGAATAAAGTAAAATATTAGATTTCCTAGGAACAACACTTGGTTAAATTTCAGACACACGTACAATGACAAAACGGCTAGACTTCCTAAGCACTTACAAACCATCTCCAAGCCAATTTAGTAGAATTTGTACACCATGTCAAAATTATGTGAAAATGGAACCAAACAAACCATTTCTGTAACAACATGGTAGTTAATGTTTGGAGCACAATGAGAAGAACAAGCTAGCGGCTATCTGCTCTTCACTCGAGGCTCCACCTTATTACCAAAGAAAACACAATTGTGGACCGACTTGAATGATAACGGTAATTGTTTTTCATTTTGAAAATAAAAAATATGTTTAGTCGCATGTTACAAACTTTGTTGTCAAAAGCAAGAGACATTGTTCTCAAAACTATAGCTAAAAGGTTAAAAAAACAATAAGTTCTTGTTTTCCACCATTTTTAAGAATGGTCCTAGAATAAGACCAAAAAAAAAAACTTATGATTTCAAGTGGATCCCACACAATTAGATGCAATGCGTCGCGTTTATATTTATCCCACACCATTTAGCTTTATTTGATTTCAAGTGGATCCCTTTAATTCAATTTCAAATATGATAATAAACATATTTTTTGCTTTTAGTTTTAAAAAATTGTTCTAGAAAACGATGTCAAACATGTATTGATTCTCAAAGCATCATTTTCATTCTCATTTACTGTTTTCAAACACCATTTCCATAATAATAATAAAAAAAAAAACTCCAAACACAACCTTAAAAATGATCTCCTTCAGAATGAAAATGTGTTTGTATGTGAGAAAAAATTTGATTATGACTACATCGCACCCACACGTTGTCTTATTGTAAAACGATTTTCAGAACTGATGGAAAACAACAATTCTTTTTTTTCTCCCTATTCAGCAACAATTTGAAAGAACATCATTTTTTTTTTAATTTCTTCAAAAGCTTGTTTTACAAAACCGGTAACCAAATGAATTCTTCCCTATGTTCTTACTGCGAATTCATTAATCACCAACTGTTGTTTGCATCAAACTCCAACAAGTTTAAGAGATGTTAGCCATAATATGTCGTCTAGTCTAAAACAATTCTTTGAGACGATCAATATATCATAGCGGAGGAAGGATCTTAAATGGCGATGAAATTAGATTCTTTTAAAAGAAAAAGTATTGTGGGAAATTCTAAAATTTGGTGAGGGATTTTTTCTAGCAGAAAAGAAAATTTTAGAAAGCTTTGGACATAATTATGTGACAACAACAAACACTCCTACAATATCAGTCTTCCTTGATTCTCAGCCGCACCTTGACGACTGAATCAATAAATCTCTATTAACAATAATATTATATATCTCCAGTTCTACCATTCTTGAAATCAAACAAATGCAACCAAACTAACAAAGAATATAATGAAACACTCAAAAGATCACCATCCATAAGAAAATCAAAAGGATCATCAGAACAAGTAAAAAGGGGAGAGATTAAAGGGAGGAAGAGATCTTACAGAAAAGCAAGAGATCGAGCGGCGGAGCGCGCGAGGTGGCGAGTGGGTTGGTGGGTGGCGGTCAAGTGAAATGAATTGGCGTTGTGTTTGTTGCGTTTGAGTTAAATTAATAATAGTATTTAAAGAGGAGATGGCGGAGTCCATAATGACTCTTTGGTCTAGTCAAGAAAAGGGTACCCTAATGCGTGCGCCACGGGCCACTTTCATTAAAAAATGTTTTTAGTGTTTTTGTGACTTGGGCTTTGAATCTGCAACTAGTTGGCGACGTAAATGGACGGTCAGCAATTTGCACATTTATTTTTTCATACCCACACTAATCACTATCATATATTAGAGAATGACATAAAAGCCCGTTCCCATATTTCAATTTCGTCCACTTGCTCTCTTTATATATATATATATATATAAAAAGGAGAGACAACCCCATTTCCATGGTTTGATAGAATTGGGAGATAACTCATTTTTAGGAAATACGTAAAGAGTCTGTGTGTTCTATAAAAATATATTTTTTTTTGTAATCCGATAAAGTGTTTATAATTATTTCGTTAAATTAGAAGGTGTCGTGGTCTTTTTTTATTTTTATTTTTCTAAAATTATATATGTAGTGTTTGATTTTGCCATTGCATCTTTAGATTCACTAAAAGACAAACGTAGTCTAAAAAAGCTAACAAATAATGTTAAATTTTATAGGTCTCTCTTCCTTTTTTTTTCTACCCCATATTTGCTTCTATTTTTGGCCTTTAGCCAGCCTTCAATTCTTTCCTTGAAAAAAAATGATACTAGTTGTCAATCATGCAGAAGAGTTTTTCTTTTTATAATTTACTTCTAATGTTAAGTAGACTTCCATGTTTATATTTACCAACTCATCTAAAAGTTATTGCCTATTAACCTGTTGACGTTGAAATCAAAGTAATCGAATATATCAAATTATTGACTGAACAGAAGTCCTGCCACGAAAAATTTTAAAATTCCATTTTCTGAAAATTAGTTAATATGACTAGACAATTAATGACATTTAAACGAAGATTAAAAATCGGGAACAAAATTTAAGTCACAAGGAGGTAATTCAAGAAAATGTCACAAAGGAAAATCTTAATAGTTAGTTTTATATCAAATTGTATTTTCCCTTTTTTTTTTTTAACGTGGACAATCGGTTTCTTAACTTTTTTTTTGTAAATTTGTTTGGTATGAAAAAGAAATTACGTATATATTTATTCGATAGTTGCAAATTTTGACCGGCAGCCAATGATGAGGTTGCAATTACCATAATAGTTTAAATCTGGCCTGTAAATTACAAAAATGGTAAGGGGTTGTTGAGCACTTGAACTCATGCGGTAGGTGATTTGGCGAAGGGGCTGGTGGCACAATTTTTTTGAAAAGAATTATAAATTTCCGATTAAACTAGTGGTGCTCCATTGAAGAGCGATACTAATATTTGATATTCTAAATTTGCTTCTTATATGATAGGGACTAATTTAAGAATTCAAATAAAACGATTGAGTAAATCCAACTAATGGCTAATACAGAAATTTTAAATCATATCACGATACGAAGGTGTTGTATTTTGAATTGTGGATATTCACAGTTAGATTGCATGGATTAATATATAAATTTTCCACGCTTTTTAATTAGATGAAGAGGAATTCATCACTAGGCTAAAAAGTAGGATTGGCAAGTAAAGTATTTTAAGATTAGAGATTTCAACACTTGTATAAAAAAAAAACATTTATTAGTATACTCACATGAATTGAAAATTTCCATAAAATGAAGTCTTTTTTCATTCTCATATGCCTTAGGTATTTAAAATAAATATGTGAACCGTGATCACAATTGACAAATAATTGTGTTGTGTTAATGGTTTAATCTCAATTCGAAATTCCAATTGTTTAGGACATTTAAGATAAATTAGTATACACGCGTGTTGGGAGGGTTTGGCCTAGAATTTTTAGGTATCCAATCCAAAAGATTAATTTATTAGGTAGAGTGACTTATCCTACTTATTGACCCAAGTATCACCCCTCGTACAAAAATAAGAGATTTTTGTACACCTTATATAGATATCAAGAATAAATATATGACATTTGGACAAATAATTGTATTTTATTAGCATCTCAATGCTCATTCCATTTATATGAATTGGTGAATATGTGGACAAAAAATCGTATTGTATTAACACGTCAACTCTTATTCAAAGATGACAATTATTTAAAGATAAATGAAAATATTTTCCAAATAAGAAAAATTAGTAAATACGTGGTCGAATAGTTATTTTGTGTTGACGTGTCAACTCCAGTCTGAAAATGGCAGTTATCAGAAGATAGATGAAAATATTTTTCATTAAAAAAAAGGATAAATACGTGGACGAATAAAAAACAATATATCGACGTGTCACACCAATTAGAAGATGACAATTGTCCAAAGAGGTGTCAAAAACTTGTATAAATAAGACTTTTATCTTTGCCGTACTCCCCCGTAGCCCATTCATTCAATCTACTAGGTGCCTCCTAGAAACCTTAACCTATTTCTTCAGACTTTCAATCCATCATGATTAAAAATACGAAGCCTTTCTTGCTTGGCTTTCAAGAAATCACATAAACTTCTTGCACCAAGAAGCAGCAACATCGGATTAGCGATTTACCAGAAGAGAATGAGGAATGGGAAGGGAAAAGCCTAATCTCATCTCACTCTTTTTCGGCTTATGGACGAGAAGAAGAACGAGAAATGAGCGGACAAAGGCTGAAGCCATTCACTCTTTATCCGCTAATGGCTTGGTATCGGTTAAGCAAATCGCTTGGCTGGGATATCAATTAAGCAAAACCTTTTCAGTCGTGGACCTGTTTTCCATTTTCCATCCTGTACTAGTTTTATTTTTAATGCTTTGCAGTGCAATTTATTATTATTATTTTTTATTTATTAACAATGAAACATGAGTTTTATTTTAATGTTGAGCAATGTTCTAACGCTGCAATTATGAACTGCTTAGACTGCATAAAAGTTCACTGCAGAGGAAACGTGTTCATGCAACACGACTGAAATATAAATTTATTATTACACATTAAACCAGGTCATATGAAGCATAAAATATTTGACTCGTCTTCTGAACCCTATCCAACTTCAATCCATCTTCCCGTATTTTCACGACCCACACTCAATGCAAAAAGCAAATACACAGATGTGAGTCCATTTTGCATAATCACTATTCAATCAATGTAGGATCAATGAATTTGATCCTTCGGCTCCGCTGGGGATCAATGGCATCAGCTCTAAGATCACTATGCTTGTGCCATTTTTCACTGTCTTCCCCCCCTTTTTATGATTGACTAAAGATGTAACTCACTTCATCCGCCAACGGTTTCAAGGAATCAAAACCACAACTGGATCCCCTGGCCAAGTCCCTCGTCAGTAATGGCTACTGCAGTGCCGGTTTATATCTCTTCAAAGACTCAATTGATAATTTTTTTTCACCATGGGTCTAATCAAATTCAATAGACATTCCCCAAAATTCGATTTCATTTTCCACAAATTTAGTTTTTGGCATGTATCATATATACTCAGCCCATGCCTTTTGTCATTTAACCTCCCAAGGACCTGACTTGAGCTGATGCGAGTGCAAACTTGGGGGTCTTCAAAGCTTCAAACAATCGCCTGGGTACTGAGTTTACCGTTATTGATGGATATCAAGTGGGAATTGATTTTGATTTCTGTTCAATCTGCCGTGGCATCTTACATGGGTGGTGAATAAAAGTATGAATGCGTATTGAGAGGACAAGCACTTCTGCAGGCAGGATAAATCCTGAAGGTGTGTTCACATCTCCAAAAACAGAAAAGGTCTTGCAGCCAAAAAGCCTGGGAATTAATGCAACCCCAGAAATACAGACCTCACATAGAGAATGAATAACCATCGATCTAACAGAAAGCAATCATGATTCAATTCAACATCTCTCCAACAAAAAAATTCGTACAAGTCTACCATATTATAAGATTACTAGTGCATTAAATTCAGAAAAGAAAAAGAAAAAGAAAAAGAAAATTGCAGGTTGTGACCATTCAAAGAAAGACATTTTGGGTATAATAAGATCACACTAGGTTTTCCCTACAAAACTCCAACATAAAGCAGAATTTCTTAAAAGATGCGGTTTGAAGGACCCATGGTACTCTTCAGATAGAGGCACCTGACCTGGTAGGACCAAAAAAAAAAAAACAAGGATTAGACATCAAATGCATAAATGCCAAGAGAAGCAAATACCAAAACAGACCATACAAGAAAGATCAAGGAAATAGAAAACTACCTGCAGATAAAAAAGGGGGGAAGGGGGGGATATATTCTTAATTATAGCAAGAAAAACAGTTTACTTTTCATTATTCGAACAAAAAAACAGTGTATATTTAAATGGTCAAGTCGATTTAGTGTTTTCTAAATTTACCTCCCGAAGGAAAACATTAAACATCTAAACCAACTTAGAAGAAATACAAGAGATGGCAGGGTTACAAGAATAATGTGCAGCAGAATCTTATGGAGATAGTTATACAGAAGAAGTTGAGGTTCAACAACCTCATATTGAACTCAAAAGTACAAGTAGTGAAGCAAAAAACAGTGAGTTTGTATAAAACATTACCAACTACAACACCAAAATTGACCACAGAACCAGTAGGTAAAAATAAGGTTAGAGATAGAAACTTACATTCTGCCAGTTTTTCTTCAACAATGAGACAAGGAAGTTAACACTCATTTGAACATTCTGGAAGATCTGCTTCTCCTCCATTGAAAGGTTTCCAACAGCAACTCCCATGCAAAGCACCTTCTTCAATTGGAACTTCACTGTTGCCTTAGTCTCGTTGACTTTGGACTCCAGGGATTCTTGGTGAGTAACAAGGGTAGGGAACTTTCCTGAATTGAGAAATAAGCCAGGTCAATAAAGGTGCAAACCATACATAACAAAAGTACAATACTAACAGAATACCAATCAAGCAACACTGACTGTCCATGAGGCAGAAGCTCATGAAAACTACCGAAACCAGTAAATCAAAACTATCATTTATTGCAAAAAAACAGAACATAGATTGTCGATCTTAGTAAATAAATCCTCGAGTGAACATTATACAATCTCTGTCAAATACTTTTCAAAAAATGCAAATGATTCAAACATCTGCGTAGTATACTTGCCTGCCTTGTTGAGACCAGGACCCAACAAACGAGGAATCTGCTTGATGACAGACTCTGATGCCAAGAAAGCATGATATTTCTTGGCAAGTTTCTTCACCAATTTCTTGTTCTTGTTCAATTTTTTCAATCCTTCAACATCCATGTAGTCCAAACCAATCTTCTCGGCCTATAAGACAAATTAAGGATCTAACATGAGTGCTTAATGAAGTGCTTTACCCCACCCCCACCCCCCACCCCAAAAAAAGTCATTTAAAGTTCTAAAAACAATAGAGAAAAAGAAAGAAGCAGAACCACTGCAATATGAACATTTTAGAAAAGTACAGTTTCAAAAGAGCACAGAGCTTCTATACATGTTTAGAGATAGTAAAACAATTACCTCTTCAACATGTTGAGCATCACCAAGCATGCAGACCTTCATCTTGGGGCGGGGAATGTGAGGCAACTTAACAGAGCCACTGAAACGCTTGTCCTTTTGTGGATCATAGTTCTTGAGACCAATCTGAAGCTCAATAGTCTCGGTGAAGTTCCTCTTCTTTGTCTCCTTAGAGTATTGCACAATACTAGAGACGGCCTCTCTCAGTGCATCACTCTGAAGCTTACTGCAGTACAACATTACACATTCAAGACACAGAGCACAGAAAAATAATTAGCCAAAAAAGGGCACTACACCAAACAGATAAAACCAACTCATTTAATCTAAGCCACGTCGCATACAAACAACAATAAATTCAAGAATATACCTACAAAATAAACTAATCAATATTCAATTGAGAGTCGACGCAAATTCCACATATCAGTAATCAGAAGTATCCATCATTCAGTTTCTAAAAACTCATTACTCCTAGGGTTCAAGTTTAGACTTGACACGCGTGAAATCAATTTGAACAACTTAAATCTATCACCAAAAATAATAATAACACCTCCTTTTATAACAAAAATCGAAAAGTAACGAAATTAAAAAATAGAGAAACGACCCATAATACAAAAGAAACTAAGATTTTAGATTTAACATACCTCATGATTGAAGCGCTTGGAGCCCTTTACAGAATTTTTTTTCTTCTGTAAAAATTAAAAACAAAATCATAAATAAATAAATCAAGTGAAAATATATAAACTACAGCTAAGTTGTTAAGAAAAATGTTGTTAAGAAATTACGCCTAGTAGCACAGAATGATCAAAAGATGAAACGGGAAAGGAGGATAGAAAACGAACCAAATACGAAAAAGAAACCCTAGAGACTTGGGAGCGGCGAACGCTCGTATTATATAAGAGACTAGGGAAAGTGATAAACCCTAAGTTCGTAACTGGATTTTTGTTGGGCTCAGCCAAGCCCACGTTCCTTTGGTGTCCAGAGGACTTGATGATTGGGTTTAAAAATGACCAGATCATGCCACGTAACAGAGTGAGATTGATTTTAATCGGGTAAAAAAAAACTCGCTTTTAACGCTCATCGAAATTTTTTATAACACCCCTTGAATGTTATTTCTTAAAATACTTCTGGTTTATGGTTTAATTGATGAAATATAAATTCATTTATTAAAATTAATCATCAACCATAAAGTTTTATTTTTAAATAATCTTCTTAAATTACATATAAATCCTAAAATATTAAATTTATCACAAATTTGTTTCTTCTTATCATATAATTTCTATTTTCATAACTCTAAATTCTTATAATTTTCTCAAAAAAAAAAATTAACTTTATAATCTTATTAATGCATGACATATAAATATAAGTTACGTCAATTATTATACAAAGAATGTATCTCAATTGAATAATTATAAAGTTACAAAAATTTGTACAAACCATGTGGCATGAATGGATAGGTAATTGAAAGTATAAATAATAAAAATAAATTTGTGAGCCATATCATACCTTTTATTCAACCAATTATAATATCCCAATTGCTACTTCAGTTTGTAGAATATTATTTGTATAAAAGTGTTAGTAGTTGTATTGTTACTCATTTCAATTATGTTAGTATAATATCAATCAAAGTATTATCTTCCATTTACTATAATAAAATCTCTTTATAGTCATAATGTTGGGACCAAAGTAATTTACTTATATGAGCAGCTTATCACTTAATAGAGGTATAATTGTGAAAATTCTTGTTTTGACTTAGGTGGCGTTTGTCTTTTTGTCTAAAATCTAAATAAATTTGAATTAGTCTGAATTCTGAATATGACTAAATGTCTGGATCTAAATGATATAATATTTTTTTTAATCACTAAAAGCAAATATTAAGTTTTTTTTTTAACTTAAAAATCTAAAAATTAGTATTTTTACATTTATGCCCTTACAAATCATAAATGTTAAACAAATAATAAACATTCCGAACAAATTAATAAGATAAAGGTAAAGTATATGCTACATTGATAATTAATTGATTGAGCATCTCCAATCTAATATAAGAACAATGATAAAAGAGATAGACATAGTTTCAATAAACTAGTATATTTGTTTATCTAGTAATAGAATTACACAAAGTTTTCTTGAAAGTCTAAAAATAAATTATTTTCTAAAAATAATTTAAAAGAAAAACACTTCATTCCACTTTAAACTTTTAATATAGCAAAACATATGTTTTTCGTAATATACCAATAACTATTAATTTATAGAGGAAATTCGCTAAGACAAGATCATGAAAAATTTTAACTTATTATAATATGAAAATTATTCTTATTTATGACCGACTCAAATTGGGATTAAATTTTTATTAATATCAAATATCACCATAGAGAGTTTTATTATATGTATTTATAGAAGTACATATAATAAAACATGCAATTTAATGTTGGATCTAACAGTTGACATGTCTCCTCGCCTCATCCGTAAGGTCGAGAGTTTGAGTTTATGGATATGGTCGTGGAAGTAGACGTGTAGTGTTTGTTGGCATAACCTTCAGAATCATAAAGTCTCACTAAATTTCTAATGATAATATTACAATATAATCATATTGTAATATTTAAAAGAAAATAATAATAATAATAATAATAGCATAGAAAATGGCATAAGTTAGTTGTAAATTGCTACTTCGATTGAATTTTTTTTTTCTTCTCCCCGTTGTATTGCAAGTAACAAACTCTACTACTAAGGACCACTGTCATGTCATGCTTTATGCATGAATACATTTCTCACATTTTCGCAACGACTCATGAAATCTAAATTGTGTAAACTAGCAGTGAATAAACAATCTACATGATATATTTATAAAATTGCAGTTCTAGAAAGACAAGTACTAAATTTTTCATCAAAATAATATAAAATTATCCACAAGAACCTCATTAGCTCAATCTAAGTATTTTCTGTTAAATAGTACTATTGTTATATTTTTGTTTGAGATATTAGAGAAAACTAAGGAATAATTAGAAGTTAATAGTGCAACAATTTGGAATTTTGGCCTTTGATTAAGGAAATAGAAAAGTATTTCAGAAGTGCTTGTAGCCCTTTACAGGTTTTTTTCTTCTGTGGAGATTAAAAAAAAGATAAATAAATAAATCAAATGAAAAATATATAAACTACAGGTGAAATGTTGTTAGGAAATTTTGCAGTTTTTTTGGGAATACATAAAAATAACCAAAAAGATGAACAGAAAACAAGGAGAGAGCACCAATCAGAAATAAGAAAGAAGGCATGCAGACTTGAACAGAAGACAAGTAGAGAACACCAATCAGAAATAAGAAAGAAGGCATGCAGACTTGAATTACGTGGCCAACACTCATTATATAATAGACCAGCTGTGAAAGTGATAAACCCAATTGCCTCTTTGGTGGGTTCGGAGTGGCAGTGGCTTGGTGGGTACTGTGTACATGAGTTGATTATTGGGTTTACATGAAGTTGATTTAATCCAAATTAAAAAAAAGAGAGTAGAACTTTTAATACTTGTCTAAAATATTTATAACACTCATTTTCAATGTTATTTTTTAAAGTATGGTCGATTTAATTGATAAAATATAAACTTATATATTAATATTAATCATCAACCATAATTTTTTTTCATTTTTTTTATAAATTGCATATAAAATTTAAAATATTAAATTTATCTCAAATTTCTTTTTCTTCTTATTATATAATTTCTATCTTCATAACTCTAAATTCTTATAATTTTCTCAAAAAATATTAATTTTATAATCTTATTAATAATATATGCCACGTCAATTATGATACATACTATGTATCTCAATTGAATAATGATAAAGTTACATACGTTTTGTATAAACCATGCGCCATGATATGGATAGATCATTCAAATTATAAATAATAAAAATAAATTTGTGAGCCATATCATTTTTTTATTTCATCAAAATAATATAAAATTATCTACAAAAAGCTCATAAGCATAATTTAAGTATTTTATTATAAATAATACTATTGTTACATCTTTGTATGAGATATTAAAGAAAACTAAGGAATAATTAAAAGTTAATAGTAAAATTTGGATGTCACAACAAAAGAGAAAATTGAATATGAACCCCAAAGATTTGTGCGGCTAACACAGTCTTTGTAATCTGAACCGTTCGCACCCCTATAAGCTTCTCATAAAATTCTTTTTTTAGAATTCATAATTTTTTACCCTGACAAAGTTTAAAATATTATATATTTTAATTAAACTCCTATATAATGATCATCATTCTTTTCGATCAGCATATGATTTTCGAAAGTATCCCTAACTTAATTAAAAGTCTTCATTTCTTCTGCTAATCATTATTTTTAATACTTTATTCCAAAATTTAATAGCAATACTTTTTTTCCTCCAAAAGAATGACACAAGGGGGAACAAAAAAAAGAAAGATAAATGTTATGAATTTTGGTAAAGCAAATGGTCATTGAAAAGCAAAAGAAGTTGAAGGAAATTGAGAGTAACTCAGTGAAAACGTTATGTCTAAAAGAATTTTAACAACTGCAAAAATAGCCTAAAAAGCATTTTATACACACACACACACACATGTATATAAACACACGCACAAATGTATGTATATATATATATATAAACACACAAACACACTAAGATCACTTTCCTTGAGGTATGTATCAAGTTCTTAAAGCTACACTACAAAATTGCTAGATAAAATAAAATCGAAGGTATGTATAACACGTGATATATACATATAAACTTATCGTGTATTTTTAGAAATACACGATATGGAATAATTTATTCATGATATGAAACGATTTAAAAATACACAATATATGGAAGATAAAAGAAACCCTACAATAGAGGGCTGTCGGCCGGACAGAACCCTTATATTACAATTATTACATACGGCGAATTACCAAATGCTTACTAATATTAGTTATTTCACAATACATCCATGCATAATAATTAAGAATATATATATATATATATATTAATTAGGAAGACCAACGCTGGTGGGTCCATTAGAGTGGCCGGCACCGGGACTGTGGCCTGGTGTGGTGGGACGGAAGTCGTCAGTACCATCCGCTGAAAGTCTGGGAACACCGGGGCTGTGACTGTGACCCGGTGTCAACGGACGGAAATCATCCTGTGCTGAAACGTTGCCAACACCAGGGCTTTTACCAGCACCCGATACAGCATTTCCCAAAAGGTTGCGGCGCACATCACCATCATCTCCACAATCTTTTAGAAGCCTTTGCTCGGTGGAGATGATTGCATGTGAAAAAATCAATGCAAAAAGAAAGGCAGCACTGAAAGTGGGCTTATAATAATTATCATTGGCCATAGTGAGAGATTATGGGGAATTAATGCTAGCTAGATAGCTCTTTCTTAGCTGAAGAAAAGAAGGCTCAAAGAAGATTCAATTATTTAGATAATTAATGAGGGAGAGCCAGGTATGCTTGAACTCAGTTGACACCTTGGGTATTTATAGAGTTTAATAGCCAGTGATGGAGTCGTGGAGCTAAGCAATTTTCAAGCAGGTGACATGATTATGTTTCCTTAGATTCTTTTTCTGTCTGAAGAGTGTGTGATCAGTATATTCTTTTATTGGTTGAGGGTATATAATTTTCTATTTTTGCATGTCCCATGCAACTATCCTCGGTAAAATTTAGACACGCAAGTGGCGAAAAGGACTTTTCTGGTAGAATTTCAATATTTGACTAAATGTTTGGTTCTTAAATTTGCACTAAAGAGTTTAAATGGAGGTTGGAGACTGGAGAAGACTGTTTTTGCATTATCTTTTTAGTGCTAACGTGGTGAAAGTACATGCATCTGCGCTTACTTTATACATCTATATGGAAGTTATTCCCAGTTAAACAGCTATCTAACATTTTTCATTTCACTGATCGCTGGATTCCACAATTTAAGTCGGCCATTTTAATTGTGTGGGAGCAAATTGGCTCGTCTGATAAAAACTCTTGGACGATACGACATGATGGACTTGTTCAAATGGATTGGAAAAAAATATTTAATAATTTTCACTTGTGTTAATTTTTTTTTTTAAAAAAAAAGGAAAGAAAATGCGCCGTCTCAGAAACTACAAATGAAAAACCCTAATAATTGCAAAAATAGCCTAAAAAGCACGCAAGAGTTGGCATATATATCTCTAACGCCAAAGAATGAACTGATAACAAAGCATGGGAAGAAGATGATAAAAAATTTTAACAGCAATCTGTAAAAGTTGTTGGAATTAAAATGTCATTTTTCTTCAAAATCATGGATCTAATCTCCTTCAAGCTTTTAAGCTTGCTCTTAAGCTATGATTTTTTTTCCCCTGAAACATGTTGGTAGTTTTCAAATGAATCGTGCATACTGTCTTTGAATTCTTAGCTAACATTAAGTGGTTGGAAACTTGGAATATTCCAGTTCCAAATCTTCAAGTGATATTTTTTTTTACTTTTTTAATTTTTATTTTGAGATGAATGTCAATGTTGATGTGGTTGCAGCTGCTAGAGATAACTTAACCTTATAAAGTTACTAATGGAATTAAAGAGGGTGTTGATAAAAGTAGTGTAATCTACGTATCTATTCAATGGGATGCATTTAGAAGAGGGGTTTCAACTTTCAAGAGATTTTCAAAAGGATTCAAATAGTTCAACTCCTTTTAATCCAAATTTAAAAAAAAAAAATTACATGACTTTACAATAAAATTCACGTTAATATTAGGAAAAAAAAAACATCTGATCTGAATTCCAACAATAAGTTTTGAGGATATAAATTTGAGAATCAATGAAAGTTGGAATTTACCTTCGATTATGTTTAGAATTATCTTTACTATTATTACTGATTCCTCGCTTATAAGTTTGAGTTTTTGGGTCAAATGAATTATTTAACATAATATTAGAACCAACATTTCAAGTTCAATTTTCTTTTAAGTGTATAACTTGTTTTTTTGCTTATCTTACAATAAATCTGATGAGTTAATAAAAAAGTTAATAAATCTGACGAGTTAGCAAGTTTTTTACTTTTCTTTTAAGGGTAGAGAACGAGATTATTAGAAGGTGAAGTGGGCTGGGTTCTGTTCACCTAGAATGGGCTTAATGTCCAAAACGATAGGAGTAGCGCCACTCCCACCCCTCTCAAAGTCTCATAAAACCGATTTGTTGTGGGCTTATGCAGTGCATCACATAATTAACCTTAATTGAAAATTACTTAATAAAACAAAACCAATTATTTAAATTACCTTTGACAGATAGAAACACGTATGCTCACAAGTTCTCTCTCGTGAAAAATGGATTAGATATTTCTTGTGCTAATGGCTCCCACAAATTTTGGTGGGTAAATTTTTTTTTTTTTAAAAAAAGAGCCCCTCTTTTTTGCTAAGTTAATGGTTTCACTTCACCCTTAATGTTCTAAAACATATGGAAACATCCTTATGAAAATTTAGATAAGGAAATTCTTGGAGACTTTCGGAGAAATTAAACCCTCTGTTGTTAATGGAAACCAACTAGTTTAGTAGGTGATTCATAAGTTATTATTTAATTTGTATGAGTTAATAAAAAGTTAAGAACAGAATGCTGGAATCCATGCATATGCGTTTGTTTTGCTATACTAATTAATTAACTCACACGTCATGGGCACGAAACACGCTCTCACTTTCTGCAACTACCCATGAATCTAAATTTTGCGGCAATTATAAACTAGCTTAAACAATCTACACATGATTTTTTTACATAAAACTGAAGTTCTAAAGTGAACAAATTAATAAGTGTCGGTACTGGTAATACACTTTTTCATCAATATAATGAATAATTACCAACAAAAATCACATCCAACTCCGTCTTTTATTGAAAATTAATACAAACACTGCTCATCTTTTGTTTGAGATATTAGAGAAAACTAATAAGTAATAGCAAATTAATAGTACAACAATTTGGGTGTAGTTAACCATTTGTGTTTATCAGTCAAGGAATATCAAAGAGTTCCAATACTCAGTAAACAAAGTTGGCAGCACATTGACATTTAATTAAATTCTTGAAAATTGAAATGCATTTCACTTTTGTTTGTTTCTATAATATTGTTGGAAATAATTTCCTTCTATCGTGTTCCCTTTCACTACACGAAAGCCTATCTCTAACCCAAGATCAATCAATGAATCAAACATCAATCACACAAATAATGAAAGATTCAATCTTTGAAGAATAAGAACAGTAAACAGAACAACCAACCCAAGAACACAGAGATTATAATGGTTCAACACTTAAACAGTGCCTACATCCACTTGAGGAAGATTGCAAATGTTTTCACTAATAAAAAATGTTACAAGATCATCAAGTGTATACACAAAAAAACAAGAACAAGCTCTCTGTTCTATACACACTTTGATCTCTCACTGATAAGTCCCCCCAGAACACTCCAGAATTAGCTTATATAAACTGATCTGGGTTTTTTACATTAGCTGGCATTTTCCCTCCAAAACTAATGGCTTTTAACAGCTTTGCTTCACCTCCTTACTAAAGACTCCTCTAAATGACATTTAATTTTGCCGTTAAAACTGCTTATTTCTATACATGTGCTATACATGCAAATTTATTACCAGATATTCATGTATAAAGAAAAAATTATATCATTGGGGCAATCTCATTTAGATGAATGACGACAAAATTATTTATTCAACACGTATTCAGTCAGATTTTTTCTCCAAAATAGGGTTATAATACTTTTTGTTTACAATCAGGGATTTTATACATTATTGCTTTCAGCATTATATATTACTCACTGATCTTCATCATATATACATCACCATTATTTTCATTTCATTAGATATGAGTGACAGTAAGTCGATATCCTGGACATGGACGGAGTTGATCAATGCAGTACCGGATGCTGAAGAAGTATTATCCTCGATATTCAACGGGGAGAACTTGCAAGAGATCCAGTCTCAGCAGTCGCCACCACCTCCACTGCAAAATCAAAACACGATCAATGTTGGAGACCAAAATAGGGCTAAATTTATGAACGGATTAGGGTTTCCTAATTATTATTATTATTATCAGCCACAGTTGCCAACAGTAATATTACTGGAGGAAACTGAAGAGGAACAAAAGAAGAAAAAGATTTTAATTAAAAATAGAGCTTCAGCCGCAAGATCTCGAGCCAGGAAATTGGTAAATAATAATTTTGTTATAATGTAATTTTAATTTGTCAAAGTTATGTTATCATCATCGTGCATGCAGTAAAGTAATTAAAGTGTATATAATAGTATACCATAATAGTGTACCAAGAGCAGTCTTTTTGTGTGCATATCTTCTGGGAGGTTAATTAATTTAATTAAGTTTCTTTGTTAATTATAAATATGCAGGAGCGTATTAAATTTCTGGAGGAGCAAGTGGAGACATTGAAAGAAGAGAATGCTAAATTGAAGAGAATAATACTTGTTAGTTATTAAATTCTTAAATTTATTAATTGTTATTCTTGATTCTCAATTAGCATGCAATCTCATCTTAATTTGATTTGATCAGGAGGAAACACTGAGAAGGAGATGCCAAAAGGTAATTAAGATCATACTTTATCAAACTTTTGTATCGCGACGTGAACATATATTTAAGCAGCTAGCCGTTAATCAATGATAGAAAACTATTGTAAAATAACTCGATGTTCAAATGATCACTTAAGTTCAGCATCGCTCACTAACAAGAGCCAGTAATCAAAATATTTTAATTCCTGATTTAAATTATTGTTCATTGTAGACTTTATAGTATATGATTCTAATTAAGTGATGATTAATATTAATTAATAATATTTAATTATGCTTGTGATGAAAGTATTCCAATATTATATATATATATATATATATATATGCGCGCGCGCGTGCACGCGCATCAATGCTAATATTAATTATTAAGAGATTTTAATCATTCTCTTCATGAAAGGATAATTTTTTTTTCTCATAATACTTATGAATGCATTTGTTGGCATTTACCTTGTTTTGGTTAACAGATACAAGTGGAAATGATCAAGGAGACGACTGCAAAGAAGTTAAAGGAACAAAGAAGGACCGTAAGCTCGTGATGGTGAAAAAAAAAATTATAAAAAAAAAAAAAGAAGAAACGCACAAGTCGTGTACTTGCAGCTTCACTATGTAATTTTAATCTGCATTTTGTGCATTATTTTAGATTTAATGTGTTTTAGTTGATTTGAGTTTGTCTACGTTACAATCGACTTTTCAAAGTTCAAACACCATATTAATACGTTAAGCTTTAATTTAATGATTAAAATTTAAATTTTTTGGTTAAACGATTAGTTAAACTGGTATATATGAGTATCAGGAATCATTGAATTCATTTGTCTGTTTCAATCATAATTCAATAAAGTTTTCTTAATTTATTATTATAAAACAAGCAATTTTCTCTAGCTTCGGTCAGTATACGACATAAATTACAATCGTTGAACAAAAATTTGATGAACTAAGGTCCTCCAATTAGTATTCAGGTTGAAAAGTTATAGCACCAAAATATTTGATAAACATTAACTGTTGTAGCTTGAAAATTAAGGGGTTGTTTATTTGTTTGTTTGTTTTTTTTTACTGAATGACTTAATTGACTTAATTACAATTAGTTAAGTTTAAGTGATCCATTTATTTTTTCAACTTAACAAATATTTTCAATCATTAAGTTATTAAGCTAATATTTTACCTATTACTTAATTTAGAAAGTCTGAATAGCATCATTAAAAGATATTCTCCAAAATATCCTTATCTAATTATTTAAATTTCATCCGTACCTAAATAAGTTTAATAATTAGTATTTTTACCAATCTCTATAACTTATGATAATATAGTGGTAGATTATTATTGTTTTCATTTTTTATTTTATTTCAAATTAGCATTATTTATCTTTATAATTTATAATGAATATTTTTCATAAAAAACATCATAAACATCATTAAAATTGATTAACATATACTAATTTAGAATATTAAAGAGTTGTATTCAATTGAGCATGATTATGTTGTGAAAAATATTATCTTATTTATGTTATTTGAGATGTTACTTATTGTTTAATATTGATAATTTATAAGGGCATAAATGTAAAAATGCTGATTTTCAGATTTTTTAAATTAAAAAATAAACAACTTGATACTATTTTTAGTGACTTAGACAAAAAAATAAACTTATCATTCAGATTTAGACATTCAACTATATTCACTAATTCAAATATATCTAGATTTCAGATAAAAAAATAAATGCTGCCTAAATTAATTTGACCCAACACTTGTGTGATAAATAAAACCTATAATATCTTTATTATTTTTGTCAAAATTCTTATTTAAAAGTCATTTACTACGCACCATCAATTATTATTTCTTAGTTGTAGCGTTTTTTTCTTTATAGTTGTGGCTTAAAATTTAGAACCTCAATATTAAATAAGAACTAACTAGGGCTGTTACAAATCAGCAACCACATCGCTAAGGATCCAATTTCTGAACTATTACTGACAAATCTTGGCAATTTTCTTACAAAATACTTCGATGTTAATATTTTTAATTAAAGAAATCATTTACTGAAATTAATTTCCTAATCATTTCACTTAAAATCTATATAAATTATAATAATAGTTTTGCATAGACCTTTTGCATCTTTCACCATCGTAATCTAATAATTTCAAAATACTCATAATTAAATTATAAGATCATGTGCACATAGCAGAAAATACAGCAATCTTCTTCCCAATCCTTATTTATTCTCCAAAATGACAAGAAGAAACTACAACGTTTATTATATATGATTTAAAAAAAAAAAGCCAAAGAGATAATTAATAAGAATCTCTTTCTAATTTAAAGAAAAATAAACCACATAATTAAATAATTAACACCTACTTTCTATCCTCAGTTGCTGAAGAGAAGTAGTAGTGTTACTGGCTCTAGGGCTACCCCTATTATCAGCAACAAGTGCTTTGCGAGCAGAAGCAATTTTATTAGGAACCATTAAAGCCTCAAAAGCTGAACAATCAATCCAATTCTTAAGCAGACCCTCTTGACCCCATGTATCCGGTATCAAAACCCGACCCGCCACCTCTTCTCGGTGCCTCTTCAGCCTCTCACGTCCACCACCACCACCACCACCACCACCACCTTGATCTTTATGTAATAAGTCTTCATTACTATTCTCGTCTTTCACGTGCATCTCTCTGGACTCCAAGATTGAGCCATGCAAACAAAGATCGGACGTGCCATTCGCCTTGTTCTTTTCTGCATGGATTCGTCGAACAGAAGAAGATGGTGAAGAATTTTTTATAACGTTATCATTCATGTTATTGGTTTGATCTTCTTCTTTGGTGAGCGATGACGATGATGAGAAGTGGGGATGCTTCATTGCGTGGGGATATGGGCAATGAGAAGCAATGTGAGGTTCGAATGGGATTTTATATTGGATAAATAGTTTTTCAGTCTCTTAAGTTTAAGATAATTATACATTTAGGCTTATATTTTTAAAAATTACTCAAAACGTCTATATTGCGTATCTATTAGCGTCAAAACCTGCTTACTTTGTTTTGTTTCCAAGTTATATGAGTCAAGAATACTATTTTACTACCACTAGACTTTAACCTAGTGATTAGAACTCATACCTCACAATTGTGAGGTCATAGATTCGAGCCCCCACAATGCATTGTGGGGGTTTAATTTTTTTCCTCAATTTGAGTAAAGAAATTTTTCTCTCGACGTCCCTCGAATATTAGAGAGGATAAAAATCTGGACGGACTTCATAAGAATTGATGTAAACTAGTCCTAATAATAGTCTGATTTGTAAATATCAGTTGTAATCTCATGCAATATGAAGTATACTCTTGAACAATAGTCTCGTGTAATAAAAAAAAAAATACTACTTTACCTTTTTAAAAAGAAAAAAAAAATTAGATCCAACAAAGTATGAAATCAATGTTACAGGTGTTTTGGATAATTTTAAAAAATTAGAGACTAATTGGTAATCGATCCAAACCCTAAGGACCACAAAGTAAATTTTCCCTCATATAATATATACATTCTGGTAGAACGTGAAGAATGGGTGGGGGAATTAGAATACACGTCAAGGGGCTTTGCGTGGGGAAATAATGCGTGGGGAAGAATGGGCCTACGTTTATAGCTTGGCATTGCATTCAGTATTGTGTGGTCTTTAGTTGTTGTTTGGGGAGGCTTTAAATGCTTTTTTTGCTTTTTAGATATTAGAAGTTAAGGAATGAGAAGTGGACATAAATGTTTTGAGTGGAAAGTGTGTGATTTTTGTTTATAAAATGAATGGTTTTGTGGCCAATTGGGTTGGTGGATTTGATTTTAAGGCGGCCTTTGAATCTTCTTAATTGAGGTGGAAGAGGCAGCACCTAGTATTCGAATTCAAGGCTGCGAAGATGTGGACAAAGTGCATTTTGAAGAGAGATATTTTGGGACGATGAATATTCTTTTTCATTATTAATATGTGTTTTTTTTAATTAAGATATAATTGAATATTAAAATAAGATATTAATGTATTTTTTTTGTCATTATTAATATTTTTTTTAAATAAGATATAATTTAATATAAAAATAAGAGATTTAGAGGTTCAAATCTCGCTTACATGAGTAAGAAAGAAAGAAAGAAATTGAGTTGGTAAAAAACTATAAAAAATAAAAGTTCATATAAAACCCAACTCGGCTTCAAAAAATGATGAAAAAACTTATTCTTCTATCAAATGCTGTCACATTTAATCATCTTAATTAGGTTTTCAAAATTATTATAAAGTTCAAAAGATTGGGTAAAAATCTCTTTTGAGTTTTTCTTTGAAAAAGATTATCAAACACTCTTCTAAATTTGGACTTCTTCATTTATTTTTGCAAACAAGAGGAAAACTAATTAGCAATAAACTTATTCTAAAAGAACATTTTTACCTGAGGAACCATTAGAGAGAGAACAAGTTTATACTGTAACTCAAGTTTGCGAGGAACTCAAAAAAGGGGGGAAAAAGTTTTAAGAAAAAAGAAAAGAAAAGAAAAGTATAAATTGATGTGCACATTTCCAAGAAACAAAATAAAACATAGAATGTCAAGCTCTTGGATGGTAAATGTGCGGCCTCTTCCTTAAGAACTCGGGAATCTCTACTGAACCACTACCTGAGTTAGAGGAACGTCTACTCATACCAAGGGACACATCATTATGCGAAAGGTGGGTTCCCTGCTACATTTTCACATATCAAAAGGACATAAACAAAATGATAATTGACTCAGAGATATAGACCGAGTAGACATACCTTCCCTTCGAGTTTATCTCTTTTGAATCCAGTGGCAATCAGAGTTATGCTCACCTAAAAAGCAAACGAAGACACATCTTTTGAGCTGTCAAACTCTTAAAAGAAGTTTTATCTCCTTACATTACTAGGCAAATCAGGAACTGAATATCATCTTTTAGGGGTAATAATGCGAAGGCTAGACTTATAAAAGACAAACCTTGATATTTGACTATTAGTTACTGCCAAGATTTGTATTTATGAGAAACAATAAAATATCAAACTCAGATTAACAAAGAAAAGGAGAATGGCAATGCATTCAGTGTACATAACAGCCCAAAGTTCTGTATATTGATTTGATGATGAGAATGAGTTCACTAAAAATTTTGATCAGCGGGCAATAAGAAACTTATAACTAGTATACCTTGAGTTTCCTACATGACTAATGATATTCTAATTAAAAAAGACGCTTTTTTTTAACCTAAGGCTAATCAAGTGGGAATTTAGTGGAAAATAGACTCCGGAATTCAAAAAACTGATAATAGCGTCCCTATGTATCCAAGCATTGTTACTCATCATAATTATTGTGGATGTAGGAGCATAATACTACTGTTTGGGTGACCTCAAGTCTTGTGTGCTTGAAATCCCAAACATGACTCAGATTTTTTATATGTTTGTCTTCTGTTTTTGTGTATACGTGACAAGCTCATCTGGTATTAATCTTGCATGTTCAGGAGGTGGTTAGAGCTTAATACTATTGTTTGCACTTGCCTAATGCCTACTAGTTTAAGAATTGAGTCAAGCAGTAGCTTAACAATGGTAAACGCATGATTATAAATTTTTACTTTTGAAAAATCAAAAGACTTTTCAGGATAGCACCTAGTATGAAACAAAGGCAACACAAGTTATACCAATCGCATACCAAATACAAAAATACTATTTGTATCCACAATTGACATTAAGCATGCAAGCATGAGACAGAAAAAGAGAAAAAATAAAGCTTAGTAAATCCAAAAGTAATCATGTACTGATTTAGGGAGGCTTTTAATGTCATTAGCCTATCTGATTGCATGACATATTATGGATCCTTCAGAATTTCTTATTGTATTTAGATAAGCAGAAATATCCAAAATTCAGGTTGTTAGAGCTCATGATCAGTGTGGTCTTTTTATATCCATTCATTTTATTAATTGATAAAGCAGCAAGATGACAATGAGATATTTCCATTTGTAGAGCTAAGATTCTTTTTTCAAAGTTTCTATCTAAGAGCTGAATACTACTAAAAAAATACATGTGATGCTTGTGTTATTTTTGGCTCTATCCAACTTACTTGATTACTTAGTGATTTATCTATCACTGCTCCAAATATCAAATTTGCACTGGGATCTACAAGGTCATATATAACCTCTGCTGCAGTATTCACCTGCAAGAAATTTGACATGTCAATTAGAAGACAAAGGCATGTGGTCACAGCAAGCTGAAGCAAATATTATGATGAAAGCATATCGTAAATGGTAAACAAGAGAGTTATCCCAGGATAAGCCGAGAGCACTGGTAACCACATTATTTTTTATGTGGAACAAATGTCAATCTTATGGGACAATATCCAACCATAAAATTGCTCTCAATAGAAAAGAAAATGGAAAAATAGAAAAAAGACATTCCACAAAATTTGTAGGTGCAACACAAACAATGGTTTGAACCAGAATATTATAAATAAGAACAGGCCTACCTCAAATAAAGTTAAATCAGTTCCACCGGTTATATTCCACACAATGCCAGTAGCTCTCTCGATTCCAATATCTAATAAAGGTGATTGGATGGCATTCAATGCAGCATCTCTTGCCCTACTCTTTCCTGTAAATCATCAAAGTTCACAATCACAGCAAGTATTTTGAGCAGCATTAATTTCTCATTCTTGGGTCAGAATTTCTCAACAAATGATTAAAATATTAAGCAGCACACCATGAAAGAGGCAGACTTATTGGGAAGAAGGCTAACAGTTATAATGCAACCAATTTCCAATTCTCTTCCACCACTCACTTCAAACACTAAGCCATTGGATTAAATCTAATCTACAAGAATAACATTTGCTGAAAATTAACTGTACTATTCTTTCACCTTTTCAGAATCTAATAATTTCTGTTCCTTCAGGGAAAATGAAAAAATTAATAACCCCAGAACATTAAGAGATTGGGAATTTCAAGCTCACCAGTTGCAGTTCCTATTCCCATGAGGGAAGAACCTGCATCCTTCATAATAGCTCGAACGTCAGCAAAATCAACATTAACAAGGCCTGGAATCTGCAGTCAATAAAATTCACTACAATTAAAAGAGGATAAACTTAAAGATGCTGAATATAGGTCATCAGAAATCCAATTGACAGAAGGATAGTTGAAAAGAAGGTCATTGGCATTACGAGATCATTGGAGGTTCATAATCCAAAAAGAACTACCATGATCACATCCTTTAGGGACCTGAATACATATCTTTCCTCATATTTGATGGAAAATGAAATTGGTTATGTATGGCATCTTCAAGCCAGCCCACTCAAGGTACATAGCTGTATTAGCATTTATTGGAAGTACATGAAGTTGTGCAAGGTCAAACTTAGTATCTAATATCATGATATGACCAGATTACTGCTTCAGAAAAAGCAGTACAATCAATGTGACACATTGCGCAAAAAATTAGGTTGACCTAAATCATTTATAATCACTTATTTAGAAACAAAGACTACAGAATAAACTATATAAGGCGGCAGTAGATATGCAGCCAGATAAAATACAAAGAGTACAGAATAAACTATATAAGGAGGCAGTAGATATGCAGCCAGATAAAATACCGAGGGAACTAATGTGTAGCTTTTGACTCTTGAGACAATTTAAAATGCACTGAAACATTTGAAAGGCTTTCCTATCTTATGAGGAACTGTAAAAGCTGCATAACTCATCTGCTCATTATGGTAAATCAATGAGCAAAATTGCTCGGTATTTCATACAATTTGTATATATTGAAACCAAAATATTAAACATAGAAGCTAGAAAAGGCTAGTATTTTAAGCTAGAAAAGGCTAGTATTTTACCTTAAAGCTATTCTAATTAAATCATCTATATTTTTTAAAATAGAACAGTTAGATTCACATGCAATTGGGAAGCCCAATAAGATGTTATTAATTATGATCCCACAAATTTCTTTAAGCATTCCATACCGTAATTATATCAGAGATACCACGAACACCTTGACGAAGTGTATCATCAGCCAAATTAAATGCCTCAGTTACTGGTGTGGACTGTGAAACTGCAGTCAACAATTTGTCGTTTGGAATAACAATCAGTGTATCAACGTTATTCCTCAGATTTGCAACTCCTTCCTGAGCTTGAATGGCTCGCCTTCTACCCTCAAAACAGAATGGAACCGTAGCAATACCAACAGTCAAGATACCCATGGATTTTGCAATGCCTGCAATTACAGGAGCAGCACCAGTGCCAGTACCTCCACCCATCCCAGCCTAAGATTTGACGCCATAGGTAAGACAATGTACCAAAACAAATAGCATACCGCCCAATTAAAAGGATTCAAAAGGATAAGATGTGACATAGTAGCAGCAGTACATCAATATCTACAGTTTCATGGTGGCCACACGGCCACAGGTTATGAAGCCCTCATACTGACACTAGCTGAAAAAGATTCAAAATTTACCCTTGAACCAGATCTGTGGTACGTTCCTATGAAACTCAAGCCTTATGCACAAAAGCTGGCCAGTAACATCTATCTAATTATACAGTCAATGGGCACCAAATACTAATGGGAATTTAAGTTGAAAAGCTACTTCGGTTGCGCATGAAAGGAATATATATTGTCATCCTTTAAATTAAGGAAACAGAACTTGAACTTACTGTCACAAAGATCATGTCTGCACCAGAAATTGCCTCCTCAATTGCCACCTTGCTCTCATTGGCAGCATTCATGCCTACACTCGGGTTCCCACCTGCACCAAGCCCCCTAGTCAAGTCACATCCAATTTGCAAACGGTTCTCTGGGATCACTGGTGACACCTTCATGGCCTGAGCGTCCGTGTTAACAATCCAAAACTCCACACCCGTCATTGAACTCTCAATCATTCGATTAACAGCATTAGACCCACCACCCCCTACGCCAATAACTTTGATCTTGGCTTCATTGTTGTTATTTGGAACCGAAGATTGTCTCAAGCTCTCACTGACACTTTTGCCAAGCCCCTCTTTCATAGAACCAAACAACACGTTGGTCCCATCACCACTGAGCATCGAAACTTCAGGGTGTAAATCCAGAAAAGGATCTTTACTATGATTGGGACTGACATTGTGAGCTTTAGCGGAACACTTCAACCGCAGAAAATCTTTAACATTCCTTGGGCATGCACCCCATGAATCACTTCTATAGTCCAAAATCTTAACCGAACTGGCTCTACTAATTTGAGTCTCCTTTGATATGCAAGTATGGGATGGAGCAAAACAAGTCGATATGCGAGTTGCCATATCAAAGAGTAAAATGTAAATATTGAAACTTACAATTCAATGCACATTACTCTTGCTGTTCCTGGTCATGACAAACACAAGACAAATTATTGATTAAACAGATATGTTAACAGTAGAGTGTCAAAAACAATTATTTAAAAAAAAATTAACGCATTTAGGGAAAAAAAATCGACAAACCCAATAGAAAATCAAGAAGTGAAGGGTAATTAGTTATAAGAAATATCCACATTCTAAAGAAAAAAACGAAGTTTGTATCAAGGAAAAGTACCTCTCAAGAATAATACTGCTGTCAAACAGTCAAAGAAGTTAAAGAACAGTGGAAAAAAGAAAGTGCAAAATAGATTATTGCGGCGCGCAAAGATTGAACCAGAAAAAGAGGGGTGAGATTTGTCATTTGACCAGCTTGTTGATTTTAACTGAAAAATCTGCCAAAATCATTAACCAACTTGTTGACTTGACCAGGACTCCAGCCACCTTGGACTACCTATTGGGGGTCGGCGAATCTGACACGATTTCCATTTTTTCAAATTTTTTTCTTGAGAAATAATATGGTAATTGTCAATCCAATGTTTTGTACTTTTGTTTTGAAGAATGAATTACGAAAAAAAAAAGCAAGTGAAAACCCTCCTCGGGGATTAAGGTCTGAGGGAAGTGTTTCTTTTATTATTAAAATTATTTGTTTACTTTGCTTTATCACCTATTTATTTTGATAAATTTTATGATAAAATATAAGAAATATATACCACCCTTTAATTTGATTTAATTAATATTATGACTTCTCATGTTTTTAGAAGTGAAATAAGAAGCAAGGGAAATGGGAAAAGCTAGCGCATTGCTGAATATTTTATGAACTACCTGCTTGTGATTTGAGTGTTGGTAATTTGGTATCACCCAAAAAACGGATTGTTTGATTGCTGATATCTCATTTGCTTTAACTTGATTGCACTAACACAAATAAGCAAATCAAAATTGAAAATTTCAAGTCTAGCAAGACAACATAATGCCTACTCTTCATGCACTCCTGTGTTGAACATTTTCGATGATTCAGAGTCATTCTTTCAATTTCCTCAATGACAGCACAGGGTAGATCATAGATGCAAGTCTTAGTTGATTCCCCCTTCCTTTTCATGGTGTGGGTGGAAGAATTGGAAACTTGGAAGGAATGAGAGAGATAAATAAGACTTTTACCAGTAAGTATCGTTTCCATTCTCATTCACTTTTAACAACACGGTAAATGCGGCGAACAAATATCATGGAAGCACGAAAACTGATGGAACCGAGAATCAGAAAGAAAGCGTAGCACATGGCTGCATTATAGCCAAGAAAGAAAGATAGCTGCAAGAAACCGCTCATATTTGATCTGAAATAGAAGTAGATGCTATATGCAAACATAAAAATGGCTGTTGAGCCCCCCCGGAAGACAGATCTGCACCAAAGAGACAAAATAATTTATCAATATGCAGCAATGCAAGGAAAGAGGGAGAGGTCCTGCACATCTGTTTCTCACTGAAGGAAAATCATTAATCTCATACCACTTAACCCATCGAAAGATCTGTTTGTTCAGATCTTTCAGTCCTGTTCTAAAGTTGAACAATTCCAGAATGATATTGATATAGAATGGGTACGCTCAATTTCTGATTCGACAATATAAATAGTTCAATAACATACCATAGAGACAATAGAGTCACAATGACACAAGAATCATGGCCAATTTCTGATCTGTTTGTACTAGTTTTTATATTAGAGACTACGCTGAAAATTTTAATGGCATTTTCCTGGTACCCACAGTGAATAGAAAAACAAAATTGTGCCTTTACACACCCATGCAGCTGCTTCCTATATATTAGATAATCATGTTGTCCATTTACATCATTAGAGGAAAAACTTCAAGACAAACAGAGGCCTGACGAAATTTTAAAACACTTCAGTTTAATATCTGCCCATTTGCATAGTAAATCATGGACAATACATTCATTCCTCAACTATAACCATTAAGGATGTAGAAATGTTCACGTTTTGTATTTAAGCTTCTTCCTAAAAAACTTAAGCTTCAGCTGAATCAATTAAGAATTACACATTCAGTAATAGACTAACACTATCTCATAGCTGTCAAAGTCTGAGATCACCACAAAGGTGATGAAAGTACAAGTCAGTAACATCTGAAACAAACAAGCACTCATATCTACCTACTGCATACGTATTTGTGAAGGTGTGTGAACGTGTACAAATAAATGTTGCAAAAGCCCATACCTCCACCACCATTCGTGGTCCTCCACAGACAGCTGAATGTAAGTCAAACCGATGCTCAAAATGGCAGTAAGCACAAGAAGGATGATAAACATGACAAACAAGATGCCTGGAGGAGTAAATATTTTATAGCCCCACAAGCTCGCGTATAAGTGATGTAACTCGAGGGCAATTGTACTAAAAGATAAGAGGCCCACAATAAACATCTGACAAGGTGATTTTTGGTACCAAGGCAATGGCGGAATCTCTCTGGGGTATCTGTTTAAAGCGCTAGGAGCTTGAAATTCGGACCTAAACCAGTACCCAATTCTCCCTCCCAAGGCAAGCAATGGGACAGCAAAAAGCATGTAAATGAAAACAATCACCATAATGGTGCCAAATGGAAGTGCAGCTGTAGCCCCATAAGAAACAGCAACTGTGTTAAGGATAAGCACTGTCACAGTCAATGGGCCGAAATACAAAATCCCAGCCAGAAAAACACTCCTTTCCTGAAAATTTACATTGCTTATACCACTCAGTCAGGTGAAAAACAGCAGGAGAAAAAGAATGACGTTGGCTTGAAAATTACAATGAAGAAATTACCCATCCAGCATCAGAAAACTGATTGTGGAAAGAAGAAGTAATGTACCCAGCAACTACTGATGTCAGAGAGTATAATAAGACAAGGGAAGTGCTCAGCAGTCCACGATTGTACGGATAAAGGATGCCAAGAAATGCGAGCACAAATAAGATACAAACACTGTAGGAACAAGATTCAACATTGAGAAAATAAGTTAATACAAGAAAACTTAAACACAAAAAGGCACTTCTTCCATAATGCTTAGTAATTTTATAGGGATGCATAACTACTTAGAAGTTACAAACAAATTTCCCTTCGCAAAATATTTAGCTTTCCAAATTCCCAGAGAAAATGACAATCGTCTCCAGTAACAACCTAATTTGGAATGCCACAACTATGATGATAATTATCAGTAAGGAAAATGAAGGAGATAAAATACAATTCAATCAACTTATGCAAAGAAGTCAGGTTCTGTAAGCTGGATTGACAAGTATGGAAGCATTGAAATGTTGATGAGACAACATAGGATTATACGAAGCTAAAAAAATTTAAAAAGTAGAAAGGAGAATAATGGTTTCAAGAAGTTACATGGTCAGCAGTTGATTACCCACACCCATGACAGCAGAGAACAAGGAAATGTTTTGAGGGTATCTGAACACATCACCATGAATGTATTTCCAACCAACCTCCTTATCTTCTTCTTCATCTCCACTAGAGCATCTGCAATGTATAGGAAGAACATGAGGTCAACAATAGACAAAAAGTGCTATAAGGTTAACTCGAGTTCATGAATAACTATAATATCACAGTGTATTACTTCCTCAGATCATTCTTCAGCCGCCGCAAAATAAGCAAAATAAGCAATCCCATCAAAAGCAAAATGAAAACAATCGAGTTGATAAATGAGAACCAATGAATCTTGTGAAGGGTTGGCAGTGATGAAGCTCTCGAGTATTTATCCATTCTGGTTTTAAACTGAGCTGAGGTTTCACTCCAGACAATCGAATAAGTAAACTTAACATTGATCTCAATGTCATCCGTTATATCCACAACGCTAGTTGGGTCACTAAAAGCACGAATTTCTACAACCTGATCGCCGTTATATAAAGCATCAAACTGCACGCGTGTGAATAGATAATACTTATTCCCCTTCTCACTGAGCACCAAGCTCCCATCTTCAATTTTCCCAATATAACCCCAGATTGGGAGATCATCATAGTACATTTGGAAGTAAAAATCATCAGCAACAGCCTTTCTAAACTTGGCAACTTCATCGACCTTGAGCTTCTTCGAACAAAGGGTAACCCCAGTCTTGGCTTCCAAGAATTTCAACTCATACAAAGCACTCGCCAGACGATCACCATTCAGCACTTCCCCAAGAGTCTCCTTCTTCCATTTTATTGGCTCTGCAAGTCAAAATAACCAGGACTCAATACTATAATTAAATGCCATTTAAATTTCAAAATTTTATACTGCCACACCTAATTTATTTCAAAAAATTACTCAAAATCCAACCTTTTTCTGAAAAAGTCATATACCAATAACATTAATGTCTGTGTACCTAGAGGCTAACCTGAGCGGCAAAATGGCAAGTCATAATATTGATACGTCTCACTGCAAAAAATCAGCAATTAAAAAAATTTAAATTTTTTTGAGAATTGATGATTTGTGATAGAAATTAACCGTGTTTCAATGTGAAGGAGATGACCTGGGATTGTTGAGTGGTCCCACTTTGTTGACGAGCAAGGGGACGGGATCTCCTGCATTGTAGCGATGATCGTGCGGTGACAATGTGGCGGATCGCGATGAGACAGCTAGGATTAGGATTGCGAACAGAAGCTGCAGAGATGTAATTTTAAGTGATTTTTGAGTCATTTTTTTTTCTTCTTTTATAGCGTTGTGGAGATTTGAAGCTGTTTGAAATTAGACAGTTTTCATTTAGTCCTATATCAGTGTATCGAATTCAAGCTTCAACTCTCTCCCACTGCTAACCCAGATCGTTTTGGTTGAAACTACGTCGTTTTCAGTATTTCTAAGGCTCTGTTCGATAAGGATCCCTCTGAGTTACATGCATGTACCTTACAACACTCTCACATGAATAATATTCATACACTATTTATGTGAGAGAGATGTAAGGTACATGCATGTAACTTAGCATTAGCCGTTCGATAATGATATAATTGGTCGAGCATGTTCATTTTTGCCAATCGAATGAAATGTATAAAAAAATTTCATCGTTAACGGTTT